>NW_025943639.1:80000-490854 GCF_000764305.2 Hyalella azteca | reverse complement strand
GAGCTTGTTTAATTCATCGGTGATATTGAGACGAAGCTCAGGGTTTTGGATGTATTGAGGTAGACGTTGAATATTCTCGGAGTTTTCGAGTTTCAGATTTTCCATTTCTTGACTGTTAATTTTGATTTGTCTTCGGATGAGTTCTTTTCTATACGTAATGGTTATATTTTCTTCTCTCGCTGCCGGGTCATGAGTTCGAATATTAGTGTAGTTAGGACTACACTAACAATAAAAATTGTATACTAACCAAACTAAACCATATCAAAAACTTCGTTCTAATATAAAACGAACTGACCAGGAAAATATTGAAGATGCGTCGTTTCAAATTTCTCCAAGATCTGTTCAGAACTGATCTGATAATTTCTGGAAACGCACACAAAACACTCGATAATTCTGCCAAACTGTGTGGACGATATATCGAAAACTAATTCACTGCAATATTCTGCTACCAATTGATGCCCATTCCGTTCGCATACCTCGACTATCTTGCTTCCATTGTCCGTCCGGAAAAGCCGTTGGTGGAGCAATTCCATTGTGCTTAAGAATGCTATGGAGTTCTTACAACATCGTTATGATCATCTTGCAAACTTGCTCAGAAAAGTCAGCTTGCAAAGACCTTTTACCTACATGAAAACTTTCAAGAGCGTTTCGAGAAATCGAGGAGCCGTACAATACTAAATATTACGAGAGTTCGTGTCTTTATTTAATCATCGGCAGCTCCTGAAGCTGAACCCACCAGTCACAGGTGAAAAATCTCCCAGTATATGAACTTTGACGAATTTCGAGAACATGGCCCACTGGATTCGACGCGTTCTAAGTATTTCGACAATGCGTCACATAAACGGCCACGAGACCTCAATGAAAACAGAGGGACGTCTGGGCTATAGCGGTTTCACTCCAAGTTGGTCGTGGTCGACAACTTATGGTCACATTTGAGATCAATACTTTCAATCAAGTGAACATGGTCCACACAAAATTTGGTCCACATGGTCCACTTTAGTAATCTGCATATAATTGTTAGAATTTATAACCAAAAAATAAGTGCATCAAAGAGATAACAGAAAATATCCAACTAACGTTGCGTGAGAAGCTTCATGTATCAAGGCATTTTTTCAATTTTGTATCGGCTCCAACAATTCTATGCGTCATCAATTCCATGAAGGTTTTGGACTACAAAGTTCGCTGAACTGCTGAGAAGGTCCGTGCAGACACTGCGAGGCCGCTGGCCCAATGCTGTATATTGGCTGCGTTATCAGGTTGCCAGCAGGACCATAGTTGCATACGAAAATTTGACATTTTTCTCTAAAGGCTGGAGCGTTATTTACGAACTCCACGCACGGGCCGAAAGTAACTTGTCCGCAACCGATTTCGTACGTTGAGGCCCACAGCATCTGGGAGAAGAATGAAGATAATATTACTGATTAAAAGTATTAGAATTTTTTGGCCCCTCCGGATATTGCATGATATCTGTTATCCGAATTAGTCTCTTAAACACCCTTGATGCAGGCATGAAAAATGACGCTCTAAAGTGGTCGCTTGAGCTTAGGTTAAGGCTGTGAGATGCACAATTGCCACTTTAAATTTATCTCCACAGCTGCTACAAGCCAACTTTGAAGATACGAGTGTCTTCTAAAGTCGGTACATCCTCAAGTTTCTGTTGGTTCAAGTCAGTTGCGATGCCATTATCTCCGCTGAACTGACTACTAGTCCGTACACGTCTGCGGGTGCATACTACACTTTGTGCGACTACACAAATATAACGCAGCGCCTATACCCACCTGGGTGTAGTGTCCAATAGTCTGGTTCTGCGAGACGGGAGTGAAAGAGCGGACGATATTTTCGTCGACGTGCGCAACTTCGCTGTACCAACTGTCAATAACGATGCCCCATTCTCTCGCCTGCAAGTCAAAATTAATTAGGGACCAGACATAGGAACTATACATTACCACCTGTTCTCCAGGTTCACAAAAACCACAAAAATTTCGGTCGTTTAGAAAATTCTGTTATGGCGAATATGTGGACAAGGATTCTATGAGAAAATAATCATAGTCTTCGCTACGTAGTTTTCTGTAGGTTTTCGATAATTTTACTTTAATTCACCAGTAAATTAATAACGGTAAAGAAACCAGACAGTAGATAAAAAGCCAGAAATAAACAAAACCGTACGAATGTAATATTAGTTCAATTCAAAGCGCGTCATAATACCGCGTTCATTCTGTTGGAGTGGGAATGACGCGATGACACAGCAAGGAGTTGATGCACGTTCTGACCCGTGAAGGTGTAAGGCCTCGTGATGGGTGCACGACATTCATAACAGTCGCTCAACAGCTGACACTGGAATGCCCACGCCTGCGGAATATTACGGGTTGCTAATCCATGGGTAGCTGAAAAGCACTTGCCCCCAATAGCTGGTCAATAATGGGTCCGCAATCAAGGGCACAATGATAGGGAAACTCGATTCTTATTCTGCAGTTCATCTAATGCTGGGCACGAGAGCGTTCAAGACTTTTAAGTATTATTTACAAACTTTGGACGTTATGTGGACAAAAATTGAAGCTGTTAAAGAAGAAAGCTATGAAAAATGTCACGAGTCCAAACCGGTTACGAAGACCTGGGTACCTCAAGTAGTTACGAATTCATAACCGTTAGCTCGCTAATCTATGGCCGCTTCCAGGCAAAACCCAACGATATTGTACGAGAAATTAGCTGCTGCTACGTGTACGAAGTATGGAAAATGCTGGCCCTTCAAGAGAATTTCTGTTAACTATTGAGAAATGCACTTTACGGAAGCTTTAAAACTGTTCACCTGAGCTATCCTGGCCAACTCCTCATTCCAGGACAACTGGTAGAGGTTTGCTGCCTCGGGCTGAGGTCCGTTCAATCCTCTCGACTCCCACCCTCTCGCAACCTTTGGGGCAAGACCAAAGTTTTTTAGGCACACTTTTTTGCCAAACAAAATGACACGCTACCTTTTTCCAATATTTTTTAATCCGCATACCGAAAAAAATGTACCTGATTTGCATTACGATAGTTCTACAATTCGACAATTATATGAGCCTGTCTACGCCTCGGCATACGTTCATTCCATTTAAACCTCCAATATGACTTCAGTATATAGTACGACGCACCCACCTTCACTCTGTAGGAGTTGTGCGCGGCGACGATTGCCTTCTTGGCCGCGGCAGGAACTCCTGACGCCAGTACAGAGCAGCGCTGGTTGGGCGGCAGGCACATGGAATGGCGGGTGCTGACGCTGGAGTAAGCGTCGCAACCTCCGCCATCTTCCTCCACCGCCACGAGGCCCGCGCGCCTCGAAAAGCCCGAGATGGAAGAGGTCGTGGCAGAGGCATTAGTAGTAGAAGTAGCGGTCGTGGCAGTGGTAGAAGTAGAAGTAGAGGTTGGAGCAGTGGTAGAAGTAGAAGTAGAGGTAGAGGTTGGAGCAGTGGTAGAAGTAGAAGTAGAGGTTGGAGCTGTGGTAGAAGTAGAAGTAGTAGCGGTCGTGGCAGTGGTAGAAGTAGAAGTAGCGGTCGTGGCAGTGGTAGAAGTAGAAGTAGCGGTCGTGGCAGTGGTAGAAGTAGAAGTAGCGGTCGTGGCAGTGGTAGAAGTAGAAGAAGCAGTCGTGGCAGTGGTAGAAGTAGAAGAAGCAGTCGTGGCAGTGGGGGTAACCGTAACCGTAATTATGGACGTGGGAGTGGCAGTCACTGTAACAGTGATCGTGGAGGAAGGAAAGCTCGAAGTCGTAGATGAAGGAGATGCCGTAATGGTAACTGTGGAAGTGGGCACTGGCGAGGCCGTGGCCGTGACTGTAACTGTGGGCAAAGTCGAGGTCGAGGTTGTGGCCGTAGTCCCAGGAGAGGACGTGGTGGAAGTTGGCGAAGGCGAAGCCGTGGCCGTGACCGTGGGAGAGGCCGTGACTGTGACAGTGGTGGTGGGGTCCGGGGTAGCTGGATAGACGAGAAAACCTTCAACATGCCATAAAATTATGTTAATATCGCAACAGTTTATTCAAATGGAATATCTTTTTGTAGCAATGGTGCACCGAGAAATCATAAAAATAACCCTAGTAATTCCCTGAACTTTGATACGAGATAATTGCACTAAATAAATTCAACACAATACCGTAGAACCCAGGGGAAATAGTTTGTTAGAGAAAAGGTGGCAAGGCTTAAGATTACACGTACCTCGACAGAAACAAATCGATTTGACGAAAAGCTCAATCACAGGACGGCCGTCATGAATGTTGCATTGCAGCAGCGCGCACTTAGAAGGTAAATGCTCCACGAATTCGTTCATTTTAACGAACGTGTTGTTGAAGTAGCATCCCTGGTCACGACCAATGTAAAAATTACTTACGATGTTTGAGACTGTCTTGTCGACTAGATTTTCAGCTGCACCTATGACTTTATTCAAAGTAACCAAGGGGAAGGGAATCCGAGGAGTGATGATCGAGCATTGACATCTGTCGAGATTCTCCAGGAAGATGCGGCTAGTGAATCCAATGCCAAATGAGCTCGGGACGACTCGACATACTAATTTCGAGCAAGCGCCTCTGAAGACCTCGATCGTCTGAAAACAAACCACGATTAAATGCTGACCAATATTTACTAATTATAATTTTACAACCCGATTAAATATTTCACCGGGACCGGGTGGATGATATTTAGGTTTGTTTCAAGAAGCTACATTTGATGCTAGAACCATTACACGCGGATGCATCTTGGAATGCTACAACTCGCCTAACTCAGGATAGTGGAAAAATGTGGGCAGTTTGTAGGCTGAGAAATTTAAAAGAACCCTCTACATGCGAAAGGAGACCGATTTTGTCGGCACATTAATTTATACCCGACAGTTTCCTTGCGTAAACAAACTATGTCTACGGATTTTTGTGCGAAATTCGTCCCATAAATATTATCAGTGTTAGTAATCACTGCGGAACCTGAAGATTATGCCGTCGTTATTCGCGACTAGTCGACTTCCATTGACAACACTACATTAATAAAACCAAGTAAGCTTTGCAGAAAACAACCGTATGAGAATAAAAATTTTTGTCCGGCTCTAATTTAACGAGCCCGATGGGCTCAAATTTCTTTTTTCAATAACCCCACCGAAAAAAAAACTCGAGACAATACAGGTGATCGATGCAATACGCTCGGACACTTTGAAATTTTTATGAAGTAACCATTTCAGGAAGATATTTACATTTCAAGCCGTAATGAACACGCTAATGTTGGTTTGACATCTTTAAGTGCATTCCAATAGAACAAAATCTTTGTTCCACAAGCGCTCACTTCGGACGTCTTGACGATTTTGGTACAGAAAATAAGAATCCCCCGTGCATCAGCGCAGCTTTTCACAGCCTTGCGATCCTCTAACGATACAGATGGTCATAATTATTAATCATTCAGACACCTAATTTGCGCAGCCGTCTGTTCAGCCTTACCTGCCCATCTGTGTACAAGTAGTCGTTGTAGATGCATTGTAGGCCCGGATATTCTAGCTGTAGATCAGCATTTGTCGCACCGGCTGTACGATCATGAGAAACTTGAATTTTAGTTTAGAATTTAGTACAAAAGCTACATCAAAGTCATTCTAATTCACTGCCAATTTTTTAAATTAGGCCAATATTCCCTAGTGCTATGAAATAGCAACACTGACAAAAATCTATACGCCACAGATTTGCCATTTTCTCTTACAGGATGGAACTCCTATAAACCATGCGACTTTTAAATTTGAGAATCTGGCGTCTAGCATCCACCTAGAACAGCGTTATCAAGTCATTTGTCTAATTTCAATTTCAAAATTATAGACAGTTTGTTTACAATTTATGCTTCGGTGACGTACATGCAGTTACGGACCACGAACAAAATCCCAAAAATTCAACAAATTCTGGTTTATATCAAACAGATTTTCTAAACCTGAGAGCAGTATGTACCAAACGTTGGCTCGATGGGCAAAATATTTATACAACTTCCAGAAATTTTAAAGATATCTTGGCTCTACTGTGTACACGAATAGGTAGGTACTGCATTCATGAAAATGCGGAAAACGAACGCTTAACCGCTTTTGGATTAAATACGTTATCAGGTACTATACGCCTAGAATAGCTCAAACCTAGTAATTTGAATACTAGGAACTGTCCACATCCAACTATACCACTCGACCTGTAGTTTGCAAGTTTTATTCCGTCTAGCATTAGTAGCAGACTTCAAGAAGAAAAATCTTTATTAAAAGTTTAGTATTTTCATCAAATTCAATTCAAACTGATGACCCATCATCCCCAGTCTGTATTACAGCCTGCGTCGTCCTTGACTAACATCGTCAGTCTCTGACACATCGGACACAAGCTAGCAAGTTGCAGCCTGAAGACTACGATCTATGAACCAATATCGGCAATGTGATTTGCCAATTTCACTCCAACCGCATAGAATAGATCTCGAATTTAGCAATATGCAGGAAGAAATAGCGACCTTTGTGCCTCTTCGAATAACTAATTTATATCACATCTTACAGTAGTGTCTCTTACTAGATCTATTCCCGTAAGTTTCAACTTGTGGCGTTAAGACACGCACTGAAAGCATGTATCAGACTCGATAACCTTTTGAGTTACTCGAAGGGAACGATTTCGGTCGGCGACAAGACACTTTAAATATATGACGCTCTAGAACTTAGAAAGAACACTCACCTGGAGTTAAATTCGACGCTAACCCAAAGAGTGCGATTATAATAAATGTAAAATACATCTTAGTTTCTGGAAAACAATGAACGACAAATTATTCGTCGCCAGAAGTTGATGATCAGCAATTTCACGACTCATTTTTCAATTGAGCAATGAATACTATGAATGGAAGTCATTGAATGCGCCAGGAGCCCAATAAGAAATGAAAAGATTAGATAGTGAATTAAGCTACCCACAACCACTAAAATAGGCTTCCGCTTATTAGCCGCTTCACGTTATTAATGGTATAATAGTGCAAGATAGGTAAGCCTGCATACTTCCACTTCGTCATCTGTTAAATTAAAGTTCATCGTATAAAGACAGTGGTGCAGAGTTGGCGTTGGTTGGCCGGATTTGACCCAAGATGAAGAGCACGCCAATGGAATAAGGAGGACTCGATATGAAGGAGGGGCTATTAGGTTTAGTCAAACTTTGCCAAGGCAGATAGAAATGCACCAGATATCGATGCCGTAAGTAACAATGTTACAGAAAGACAAGCAATAAGTCACGTGAACAGGGCTGTACTGTTCGCAGACTACCCATTACCATAAACGGAGTTTAGATTTATAACTGCAGTCTTTCGCAAATACCTGCTGAAGCTACCCAGTGCCCTTTAGCATGGGAGGGAAATTCCGATTTCCGGCTATAGAGACGGTCACTCATCGCATATAGGAACTGAAAGTGCGAAACTGAGAACCACATACACGGTTTTAATAGGCACCTTCAACTTATCATCCACTAATGATCGCCTTAGAAAATAGTACACCCAAATTACAGGCATCACGTCATAAGCCATTCCGTTGTTACAATTATGGTCGCTGCCAGACGCACCGCTCTCTGATGCTAGCTTACCGCGCCGTCTAAGTATGAAAGCTAAGTTCAGACGCTAGCTACGAAGGTTGCATGGGGGAAGACGGATTAATGTTCTATTCGTTTAGGGTTTATCAAGAGTTGAGCAGAGAGACAAGCAGACTAAAGCAGACTAATTGAAATAGTGCCATGAAATATGCAGGCACCAGTAACAAAAAAAACTGTTCATAAATTGTTTCTGCATTTTTAAGTAAAAAGTGCACATGTTGCAAAAAAATTCTTTTTTTGCACATGGGGCAACCCAGTTACATGTCAGGTAGTGGTTGGTTTATTATTTCCACACCATATCTCATGTCATATGGTTGAGCATTGGTTTCAGGAATGTTTTTAGCTCTCGGTCATCCAATTCATTATAGATAATGTCCTTAGTGAAGCAAGGCATCTGATCTAAACTCAGAATCTTGGTTTGGATTTTGTAAAAGTTATCACTAACGGCGAAACTGAATTTATATCAGGAATTTATACTGCACACATTGACAGATAACCTCTCTACTAGCTCGGGGGAAAAAAACTGGACACTTTTATTTCCAGTCTACTAAGGTTACTAATAACCGTGAGTGTGGTTGAGGATGGCTCAGCAAATTGTCAAAAAATTTCAAAACTGAATTATATTTGAATTATTTGTTAGGTATTTGGGCTCATTTGGAAAATTGTTGGGCAAGTTTAATCTTATTGTCGCATTCTTCAGGAGATTGCATCATTAGCGACATAACTTCCCATTATATAATTAATGACTGGAGGTAGAATTTAGATGATATCTCAGCTGATGTCTTTTTAGCGCATTTTCTCATTTATGGAAAAATGCACAATTGTGCTCGCCAAGTCTGTCTGTCTGTCCGTCCGTCCGTGACTTCACGTTTTCGTCGACGAGAAAATGCGCTCTCTGTCACTCACTGCAGTGAGTACTGAGTTATATTTTTTAGACTTGGCAGTATTAATGGATGATCGAGAAGCCCGCTTTGAGTCGCTTCAAAATGAACAGCACAGGTCCGAAATGTTGTCAAGTACAATTAAGTTGAGAAAAAGAGGTAGGAAAATGAAAATCTTGCATCTGACTTCGTTTATATCGGTAACAAGGCGCATGCTCTCTGCATCGTCTGTATGACTGACCACGATGTATATACACCAAATTTATCCGTGGTACGTGCTTAACGCAGTGTCGTTGCGCATTAATTGTGGAAACTGCACGGCAATACAAAATTCTCTGAAAATAGTTTTACTTTTACGCGAACTTTTGAATTTTGCGAAAGGCGACTATGATAAACTCCGTGAGGCAGTGGATGCAGTGAATATTTCGAACTGTATTAAGGATATGAATGTGGCTGAGTCATGGTCATTTCTCAAGGACACGGTTATGTCTGCAGTTGATGCGTGTATACCTAAAATTAAGCTTAGTGCAGCCAAAAAGACTCAGTGGATGAACACCACAGTTCTAGCTAAGCTGAAAACAAAGAAGGAAGCCTACCAGCGTTATTTACAGACTCGTAGCGATGCTGACTATAACCTATACGCAAGAGCTCGAAATCAAGCTAAAGAAAACTGTCGCACCGCAATAAAAACACTCTAAAAAAATATTGCTAAAAATGCAAAAAAGAACCCGAAAGCCTTCTTTTTATTACCACGTTTTTCTTAGCTCGCTTTCGTGTCTGTGATGATCAAATCTTGCAATCGATATTTCACCAACTTTCCCATTAGCTAGCGCTCTGAAACTTTTAGGGAAGCTCAGCTCCCGATAACAATACAATAATCAATGTAAAATATTTTAACTGAAATACAAAAGACCAAGAGAATGAAAGCAAACAGAGATCAGTATAGCTGCCGAAAAATTATTTTCTACTTTTGAGTCCACATGAAAAACGTGGTCTTTAAAATTTTTTTTATACATTTTATTGTACGCTAGCTCGAAGTGCAAGATGAAGGACGGTATTTCTGATTTGAAAGTAGATCAACGAAAGATATCCTCTGATGAGGGCAAGGCTAACGTTCTTATAATCAGTTTTCAGTAGCGTATTCACTGAAGTGGACTTGAACAGTATTCCAGCTATTGAGGAGCGCCCAGTCGGCTCTAAATTAACAAGTTTTGAAATACAAGAAGAAGAGGTTCTCAAGCGCCTTATCGCTGAAAATCCAAACAAGTCATGTGGACCAGACGGCTTCCACCCCAGATTACTCAAAGAGTTAGCAACTGTCCGGCCCTTTGGCGTAATTTTTTCGAAAAACTTTGAACGAAGGAATCTTGCCGGCTGACTGGAAAAAAGCTCAAGTGACACCGTTATTCAAAAGAGGTGACAAAAGCTGCCCGAGCAACTATCGCCCTGTCAGTTTGACAAGTGTCGTTTGCAAGGTAATGGAATCTGTTGTGAGGGATCGATTGATAGATCATTTGACTGCTAATAATCTCCTATCAGACTGTCAACGTGGCTTTATTGCTGGAAGATCCTGCACCACTAACCTCTTGTCTACTCTGAACGAATGGACCCGCCTGCTGGACGAAAGGAAGCCAGTAGATGCAATGTACCTCGATTTTGCCAAAGCATTTGACAGAGTCCCACATGAGAGGCTGTTGCGTAAATTGCAGTCTTTGGGAATTGACAGCAATGTACTCAAATGGATCAGAGATTTTCTAGTAGGGAGACGACAACGTGTCAGTATTAATGGGTCCTTATCGGACTCCAGTGGCCCAGTGCGCAGCGGCGTGCCACAAGGAAGCGTTCTCGGGCCTGTTTTATTCGTTGCGTTTATAAACGATCTGCCAGAAGCTGTGTCTAGCGTGTGCTCGATGTATGCTGACGACACAAAAATTAATAATACAGTGAAGAATACGTCGCAAAAAGTACAGTTACAAGGTGATCTTGACAGGCTGGTTGACTGGGCTGATAAGTGGCAGCTGCGCTTTAACGTAGACAAATGTAAAGTAATCCACCTTGGCAACAATAATGAACAGCAAGATTACAGCATGAGATGGAGAAGACACGGTTGCAACGAAAGAGTGATGATGTCGAAGTCGACAATGGAAAAAGATTTAGGAGTTAATATCGACAATGAGTTGAAATTTTCTAAGCATATTGAAGGTCAAGTTAATAAAGCCAATAAACGACTTGGACTGATCAGACGCTCTTTCGAGTTCCTATAGATGCAGAAGCGATGAAGCAGTTGTTTGTTGCTGTCGTGCGCCCGAACCTAGAGTTTGGAAATGTCGTGTGGTCACT
This sequence comes from Hyalella azteca, assembly GCF_000764305.2. Lineage (NCBI taxonomy): Eukaryota > Metazoa > Arthropoda > Malacostraca > Amphipoda > Hyalellidae > Hyalella > Hyalella azteca. The sequence goes on along the minus strand of NW_025943639.1, from coordinate 480,060 downwards.
GAAACTTGAAAAGGACAAAAATTTAATAGAGAGTGTTCAAAGACGTGCAACAAGGATAATTCCGGGCTTGAAAAGCAAGGTCTATGAGGAAAGATTAAAGATTATGAAGCTTCCAAGCCTCCATTATCGACGTCTGCGTGGGGAACTCATTGAAGCATACAAGTATACCCATGGCTCATACAAGGTTCCAGAAGGATTACTAGAATTTGAAACAAGAACCAATACCAGGGGCCACAGCCATAAACTAAAAAAACTGCGTTGTAACACATCCATGCGACAACATTTCTTCTCGCTTCGAGTCACCGACATGTGGAACAGCCTCCCTGATAGTATCGTTGACGCTCCGAGTATGAACGCCTTCAAAAACAGACTAGACGAAGCTATGCAGGAGCATATGTTCAGTCTTAAAATGCCCAGGAAATTACGGACCAGGCAATAAGTCCAGCAGCTATCTCAATCAACCGTCAGTTATGGAAAGATCGGGTTCCAAAGGCCGGATCCCTTGTGAATCATGTCACGAAAAATTCAAGAATCGGCAACAGGCCATGGGCCTATTTCATCAGTGCCGACACTTCTATTCTATTCTTTTCACTTCACTTCATTTCAACTATTGACTGTTTGATGAAGTAGTCCGCTTAAAGATTTTAATATTTTTAAATGTGAAAGCAAATAAATGTTGAAGGATGTACATGAGGAATGATTAATTTGTCTTATTGATTACTTAGTTGTATAGTCATCCCGTTATGTTGAGAGTTATATACCTCCGTATCAACAGACGCAACCTGTTTTCGTGGACATTGCCTCCGACAAAACTCACATTTTATTGAGTTTTTTTTTTCTTTAGATCATTTACCGACATGAGTAGCTGATGGCTATGATACCTGCTGCAATTGCATTGTTACACAATCAAATTACATCGGTCCTTGTTGTGCCTGATGCATTATTCTAATCAAACGAAGTACAAAGCTGGTGCTCTGCTATCTCTCCAGAAGTTCTACTGGCAGAAATCGGGCCAGGAGGTGCTTCTGACACTCCATGTTCTTTCCAAATTAAGAAAAAAATATGAACGGAGATCGCTTTAAGCGTCTGAAATTTTCCAGTACTCTTTCATATGCAGAAATAACAAGTTGATGAGTCGAAGACTGCAAATAAATAGATAGCCGCTGAGTATTAGATTAATGTAAGCTAATGTTTACTGTAGAGCGCGTATTTTCGTCACCGGATCGGATGTATCACGGTATGAACCATTTCCTTAATTAGTGAAATTCTGCAATCTCAATGAGTTATGATCTTTTTTTTTAACACGTTTAATTAATGCATAAAGTATAAACAAGGGTGTTGAAATCGGCCAATTACGGCCTGCCAAAGACTTTTCACAGGAGATATAAAAACTCCATTGAGCAAATATTCTAAAAACTGACGTTGAAGCAATTTAGCAACTAGACTTATAAGGTCATTGTGTGGGATGCTTTTTTCAATTTTGAACATAATACGGCCACTGATGTCCTCGTTTCCACTTAATGTTGAACTTCTCTTCAGTATCTGTGTAGACTTGCTGGGTTCCACAGTCACTCACTGCCTCCTGAACATTCATAAATGTCTTTTAAAGACTCGTGGAAACTGTGCTATCCTTAAAATTTGCAAATCTATACCGACGGATCGCGGAACGCATTCTGCCAGTGGCCTAAATCCGCCGCAGAGAGGGAGATCGGTGCGAGGCCTTTCGACTGCGAGTGCGGTCGATTACGGACGTGTGCCTGTGAACATTGAACAATCGACTAGATAGATTTGTGTCCACCTAGATATTAGCCGAAATCGTATCTCACATATATTTATCAGTATTATAAATAGGTAAGTCACGTGTGAGTGGAGGAGAAGTTGAGCCTCAGAGCTCGAGCTCCTAATTACAATGATGCGGCGCCATAAGCGGCGTAGGGGTGGGGGCGCGTCCATGTCCGACTCAGACGTTGAGGCCGGCCCTACTCCTTTGCCTGCTTCTGTGCCTTTAAAACCTTCATCGCCGGTAGCCAACAATTCCAGTGACAGTAGCATAAACTGCATTCCTGAGACTCCTAACCCTTCATCTTTATTGAGTTGCCCACCAGCGCCAGGTGCCGAGCAGCCTACATCTAATAAAAAATCTGGTTACACTAAGAAAAGTAATTTTGAAGGTTTTGCATGTGATCAACTCTCTTTGACTTCTGACATGTCGGAAGACGAAATCCCACCAACCCCTACCCCGNAGGTGAGTGGGTAACGTAAGTTACGTAACCCCCATGTTAGTAAGTCACGAAAAAAATCGGTTTTCCGATGCCGACCGCCAAAAATGGATTTCAGATTCGTAATCTACACCCCAAAAAACATATAATTAAAAAAAAAAACACCCTTTTTTTGGATGTAGTTAATCTGCAATAATACCGATAGACATTTAATTTCGTCAGTATCGAGAGATAGGAGTGGTGAATAAAAGTTCGAAACTCCTTGACTCAACAGTGAACAACTTCCCAAGGATGCCGTCATGCCGATCTGTCGCCGAAAACGGTCTAAGTAAAGGAGGCAGTGCGTCAATGTCTGATTCAGACGGGGACGCCGGTTCTTCTGCTCTATCGGCTTCTGCGTCTGCGACATCAGCGGTGCGGCCGGTGCCGAGAACTCCTCACAAGCAGCCAAGACGATCTCAGGCTGATCCAAACAGTCCATCATTGCCAGTTGCTGACATGACATATCTCTGACAGACTGACAACTTGACAAGTGACTCAAGTCAAAGTCTCAAACTTAACATTCCGGAAACCTATAGGCCCTAACTCAGCAGCATTAACTGACCATTTGGCTTTGCCTGACTTGGTCCTGGAGGATGCAGTGGGAGTGGAGGCTATGTCTGGTGATAACTGACCCCTGCTATAAGTAATTTTGAAGGATTTAGTTCTAACTGCTTAAATGGCCTTAGTCGGCTGACTCGGCTCCCAAATGACTCAGATGTATCTGAGGGTGACTGGGTGAGAGCCTGCTGACTCCTGCCCAGAGAACTGCAGGCACCAAGACTACAAGACTAACGCTAACCTTCGAAACCTGGTTGAGCCCACCCGGGAGTCAGAGCCTGCTGCTTCAAGCTCGTTTGGGAAGGTTATTATCATTGAGCCAGTTGCTGGTGCCCACCCAGTTGATAAATTCTTCTCAAATGATCTGACTCTGAGTAAGGCCCTGGCCAACTCACCTTTGGCTTTTGGCAGAGCAAGCATTAAAAACATCTGCCTTTAGGGCCGCAACTAGAGGTTTCCCGCCATTTCTGAAACCGCGAGATTTCCGTCAGATGAATTACCTCCTATCCAAATGTTAACAAAAGTGCGATATCGAGCCGCGAGATTCCAAATGTATTGAAAATTCGTCATGTTGAAGCCGCGAGATTTCAGAAACAAATAGAAAAATTCCAATCCTGTGGCAGAGCAGGCATTGCCGGATTCAGCAAAAATCTTGGCCGAAAAATTCTCGTAGTTACCTTTGAGAGGGATCTTGGCACTGAGATGGCCTCTTTGTTAGAGATCAATCAGCTTGCATCTTGGAACATAAAGTGTCGTCTTCCTGCCAGTTATTGTAAGATCTGTTGGAGTCATTGGCCCACTTGGCAAGGATGTTTCAAATGAAGACCTGTTTGAGGCTCTTGTTCTGGCAGGGCATAGCAATACCACTGCAGAAAGAATTCAAAAAGGAAAAGATAAACTAAATACATCAATGTTCAAGATCACTTTCAACACAAGTACACTGCCAGTGACTGCCGGCCTTTCTTCACCTTGGGTATCGGCGCTTCCAAGTAAGCCCCTACATTGCCAAGCCCTGGCAGTGTTTCAAATGTCAAAGATTTCACTACAATGCCATTAGTTGCAAAAATGCACCACGCTGTGTTGCATGCAGTGCTGCCCACAATGTGAAGGACTGTTTGGCACAAGCCACAAGGCAGCCCTCTCTGTTGCAACTGTGGCGGCAGCTGGCAAGCGCACTGCTAACTATGGGGGATGTAAACTCATGAAGGCCCAAGCAGTGGAAAGAACCAGGGTTAAGCAAAGGGTCTCCTATCAGGATGCCCTGAGGATGGTAAAGCAGCCATCCCAAAAAAATGACTGCCATCTCAACAATGGAACAAGTTCTGGTGAAAATTTTTCTCAGTCTCCTCTATCTTCTACTCCTACTGCTGAAATGAGAACCTGGGCCCAAAAAGTTAAGCCTAGACATCCCCAGGCTGCCCACACTGTGACCACTTAGCAGAGTTATTATTCCAAAATCTCACTTTTCACACTTTTTTCAGCAATTTTTAGAGGTACTGGTAGTATATGTATTATTTCTTGACTTGCTTTTTGCTACATAGATTAATAGATAGTAAAAATGTTGAACTTTACACCAATATTTTTAGTTTTGCAAAATTTTGATTAGTTTAGCTGCTACAACATTTCTACAAATTTGGGACAACGGTCCTGATTACCCTGCCCGTTCCTTATTACCTCATTTGATGGCATATATATCTGTGCCTGGTAGGTGAGCTGCCTTGTTGCTCATTATTATTATTATTTTACAAAGCATTTATCATGGCATCTGGGTCAAACAAAATATGAGTGCATGTTACACGTTGGTTCGATAGCAAGCAAAAAATAAATAATGTCAATAGACATTTTTTGAGGCAGCAGGATTGTCAGACCAGCTTAGGCAGGACAAATTTTACTCTCCAATTTTTATTCCAAGCAAAAATACTCCCACATCTAAATTTGACATTAGCCATGAAGCTGATCTGCTGTCTGCTATGCCACCATAGTTTGAATGCTCTGTGCACTTTAATCCTCTTTTGACAAGTAACAGCATGGCAAGTAGAATTAAGTAGCTAGGCCTGCACCTACAATGTTGTTGTTGGCTTTATTTAGCAACAAAAAGATATTGCAGGATGCATACGGTATGCTTAACATTTAGCCAAACAGAGGTATCAGTTTAAATTTATTTTTCTACTCTTTATCTACAGAAATTCAATGATAAAATTATGTTGATTTCCAAAACTTTAATGATCTTCAAGCATTCCTGCTGGACAAACAAATTATTCCTAACAATATTACCATCTAATTATGGCAGCACCAACAGCAGTGCCTTCTGTGCCAGATACTCCTCTAATTTTTCAACTAAGGTATGTTTGTCTCATTGTTCCACCTTTCCTACTCATTTATTGTAAGAGAATAACAGCTTGCCTTTTATTTAGGCTCAATGTTTAATTATAGGGTTCAAAAATTGATAAAAGGAGCCAATTAGGGCTTTTTGAAATGTATTAAACTGAAGTCAACGTTAGGTTTCAAGTAAAGGATGCTGTCATTATTCCATGAGATAGTGCAAATTTTATATCTTGAACAGAAGGGCTCCAGACTGACTTGCCCATTCTAAAATATTAGCTCATTCAGTGGAGGTACAAAATGAGTCTGGCTTAAACTTTTCTAATCTAATAAGTTAAGTCACCATATCTTATCCCTCATGAATTTAACCCTGAATTCTTTGTGGTGAATTTTTTTGGGGCAGTTTCACAACTTCAAACAATGGCTCACTTGGAGTATAGTTAACTTTGAGTGAATTGGATGAGGAGGGTTAGGACAATGGTGTTCTTTGCATAGAAAACGAATCATTTTCTTTGCATAGAAAATAAATGATAGAAAATTAAGTTACAGAATAACTTAATTCAGTAATGCATGCATACCTATACACTCACTGTGAAGAACACTAATGAATTAAATAAACATTTTGTACAGGCTGAGAGATGGACAAGACCTGAGAAGTCCATGCTTTGTTATGCCACCTCCCTGGCAGCGGATGGAGTGCGGACCACTGAGCTCACTGAAGTGGCAGTGCCTGTTATTGCTAGACCTTCAGATGTGTTGGTGGAGGTGCAGGCGGCGTCTATCAATGCTCTCGATGTCCTCATGATGCGTAAGTTAACCTTGTCAATAAATGAAAACATTGATAACCTTTGATGTGCAATGTCAGCTGATATTTGTCAATCTATACCTATTTCTGTTTTTATAAGTAATGAAAAATTCCTTTAATCAGGACTTCAATTCTTGAAAATTTTTACAATCAAACAACCATTATCTTAGGGTTCCACTGGTCAAACTTGCCACTGTATATTCTTGAAAATAAAATTGATGAATGTATTCAAGAAGCGGCTAATGCCTAAAACAGGGAACACAAGTCAAGTAACATGCTAATTGTGTTTATTTTACACAGGTGGATATGGTCACAAGTTGCTATCCTTCATGAAAAACATGAGCAGCTTCAGTCCTAACTGCTATGCCAAAGCAGACACAAGTCAAGAGCTCCCATTGATTGGTATGTTGCACACCTCTATTTTATGACAACTAGTGTAGGTATTGATGGTATGTTGCACACCTCTATTTTATAGCAACTAGTGTAGATATTTGCCCCAATTACAGTAATTATGGGATGATACCAGAGAGATTTGTCAGTTTATAAATGCAAAGTTTAAATTTTGGGCATTAGTTTAAGTTATATAAATTTAAAAACTTTTATACAATAACCACAGATAAATAAGACCTACTAGCTGATGGAGCTTACTTGTACTAATATTAAAAAAAGCATAAGTAGACATTAAAATTTCATAACATTTTGCCCATTCAGCTCTTCTCTTCTCTTCAAGAAATGTTGTCTTATCCTTAATATCTTGATTGTCTTAGATCTGAGTATATAACCAGTGATTTAATTCCTTTCGAATTTTATGTTGTTGAATAATTATCAATGTTTAACTCCATTTGATTCATGTGTTGAAATCAGATAATCATATTCCCTGTTTATGTAGTGGGTCGTGACTTCTGTGGCATGGTGGCTGGATCAGAGTATATAACTATTGATATAATTCCATTTTAATTTTATGTTGTTGAATAATTAATGTTTAACTCCATTTGATTTATGTGTGAAATTAGGTCATCATATTCCCTGTTTATGTAGTGGGCCGTGACTTCTGTGGCGTGGTGGCCGGCCTGGGCGGTGGAGTGCAGGGGTTGCAGCTCGGCCAGCGGGTCATGGGTGTTGTGGAGCCCATGCATCCAGGCTGCCATGCTCAATATGTGCTTGTGGACCAAAATAATGTGAGAGCTTAAACATGGCTCACATCATGTGAGGGCTCACAGTGTGTCAGCCTTAGTTCAGTTCCTTAGTGATAAAGTTTGTGTCAGCCTTGTGATATATTTTGTGTCAGCCTTATGATATAGTTTGTGTCAGCCTTATGATAGGTATAGTTTGTGTCAGCCTTATGATATAGTTTGTGTCAGCCTTATGATATAGTTTGTGTCAGCCTTATGATAAGTGCTGACTGTGTGGCATGAAGCCAGGTGGTGCCAGCACCCAGCCACCTGAGTGCCCCGGAGGTGGCTGCGGTGCCCTACTGCGCCCTGACCGCCTACAGCGCCGCCGGCCGCCACTGCTCCACCAGCGGCCCCAGGGGGCGGGTGCTCGTCGCTGGAGCCTCAGGAGGAGTTGGGCTGCTGCTTGTACAAATGTTACGCGCCTGGGGCGCCCATGTGAGATTTTATTGCTTGTCTGTGTATTACCGTAATTTAGCTTATTATGTTCATTTCATACCCATATTTATTGCTTGTCTGTCCATTTATTTAGTTTATTATGTTCATTTCCAACCCATATATGTACCAAATATGCATATAATATTAATTTTTTTAATTGAGGTTATATTTAATAATGTGCCAAAGTGAGATTTTATTGCTTGTCTGTCTATTCATTTAGCTTATTATGTTCATTTAAAACCCATTTATGTACCAAATATGCATATCATAATAGTTTTTCATACTTGATATTATATTTACTAATGTGCTAGAAGTACCAAATTTGGTTATGCCCCTCATTCAGTACCATTTTTGTATTAAATTGTCATGAACCACATAGAACAATTCAGTTACGTTTGTGTTTGCGTTTGCAGGTGGCAGGAGTTTGCAGCGCTGACGCCTTCGACTTGTTGACCTCGCTTGGCATCACCGAACTGTACGACTACAGTGACCCTCACGCTCTGAGGGAACTGTTTGCTGACAAGAGGTGAGGGGTAGTTGTTGGGCTGACAAGAGGTGAGGGTAGTTGTTGGGCTGACAAGAGGTGAGGGGTAGGTCTTGGGCTGACAAGAGGTGAGGGGTAGTTGTTGAGCTGACAAGAGGTGAGGGGTAGTTGTTGGGCTGACAAGAGGTGAGGGGTAGGTCTTGGGCTGACAAGAGGTGAGGGGTAGTTGTTGAGCTGACAAGAGGTGAGGGTTAGGTCTTGGGCTGACAAGAGGTGAAGGCAGTTCTTGGGCTGACAAGAGGTGAAGGCAGTTCTTGGGCTGACAAGAGGTGAGAGGTAGGTCTTGAGTTGACAAGAGGTGAGGGTTAGGTCTTGGGCTGACAAGAGGTGAGGGCTGTGCTTGGCGCGACAAGGATTACTGTTCAAATATGCTTTGCCTTGTATAACCATTACAATGAAATCCTATGTTAATGGTTTGGTCCAAACAAATTAGAATTCATGTGTAAAATATTCACCGTTATTGGGATTACGACCTACATGAACTGCACCACTTCTTTTATTACATCAGTCAGTGACAACCACAGGCAACATGTGAAGGTTTGACGGAAAACTTATATGATAAATTTTACATCCATTGGGTAATCTGAATGGAAAATAATTATTCATGCTATTGTTGAAACTCTTTCACGCTGGTCAGCCTTGTCCCTGAAAACTGATTCGCTACTGTCAGTGCTTTTCGACATACATTTGAAGGTTCGACAGGAAAATTGTATAACTAATTTTACATTCATTGGGTAATCTAAAGTGAAAATAATTATTCATGCTGGTGTTGAAACTCTTTCACGCCTTATCCCTGAAAACGGATTCTCTATGTTCATTCTTTGACAATAATGTTGCGCCGACGTGTGACTGGTTTTGTGTGTCAGCTTCGACCTGGTGGTGGACGGGTCAGGCCCTCGTTGACCCACATCACTGGTCCCTCATTGACCCACATCACCGGTCCCTCATTGACCCGCATCACTGGTCCCTCATTGACCCACATCACTGGTCCCTCATTGACCCGCATCACTGGTCCCTCATTGACCCACATCACTGGTCCCTCATTGACCCACATCTCTGGTCCCTCATTGACCCACATCTCTGGTCCCTCATTGACCCACATCTCTGGTCCCTCATTGACCCACATCTCTGGTCCCTCATTGACCCACATCACTGGTCCCTCATTGACCCGCATCACTGGTCCCTCATTGACCCACATGTTTTTATGTGTGTCAGCTTCGACCTGGTGGTGGACGGGTCAGGCTGCGCTGACCTGCCCTACGTCGACGCCCTGAAGCGCCACGCGGGCGCCGTGTACGTGACGCTCACGCTGCCCCTCCTGCCCGACGTCGACCGCCACGGCGTCGTCCTCGGTGCCGCAAAGGTTATAATTTTAACCTAAATTATATTTTAATTTTAAATATCGTATAAACCTCGGGGCGGTTAAAATGACCAACTCAGCACCGTCAGTGCGAGAACCTTTGCGTCGTCAGGGTGAGCGCATTATATTGCTCCAATCTTCTCTCACAGTATCTATCGAATAATTTTACTGATTTGATCAATTGACTGTTCTCTGAAACGGTAATTCTACTCTGGTGTACTTTCATAAGACCGACTGTCAAATGTAAGCAATTCGTTTACACGGAAGAATGTTTGTGCAGATCCTACACGAAGCATGAACTCTTCTTTATTTCAGAGTGGATTTAATTTGCTGGCTAAGAATCGAGAGAGCGCCAGGGAAGGACGGATTGTAAAGTGGGGCCTCTTCCGCAGCAGTCGCTCCGCCCTCCAGCACGTTGCCGACATGTTGCAAAACAAGCAAGTAAGCACAAGCACTTCTATCTATTGCTCCTACTAATTTTTAGGTGCTCGTACGAAGATGTAAGATGTCTACCGCGACATTCCGTGATCGTAGTGGATATAAATTTTATTATTAATTACAATTCTTTGTACAATAAAGCAGGAACACTTTTCTTTTCATGACATTACGTGAATTATCTGTCTATTGGTGGTGGTAATTACCAGTGTTCGTATGAAGAATATATGGCAGGTTGTAAACTTTGACATTCCAAATCTAAACTTGTACCTAATAAATAAAAATACGATAAATACAAATACGAAGATAAACTGTGACCTCATCTGTAAATGGCTGCCAAATTGTGTGCATCAAGAATTCCTTATATGTTGACCACCTTTTGTTTTGAATATTTACTCAATATTTCAGAATATTTTCAATTATATTTTGCCGCGTTATAGACCATCATTGCAATAACAGTCAATCCATTCATTTATTTCTTCCGCGTGGGGAAATTGTATTATTTCGTAACAATTATTATATAATTGTTCAGTAATAATTGACTACATCAAGTATTAACGAACCAAGTTGTACACATAATTCATTGATGTATAAGATATAATTTTTCCGTGGTCGTTTTTTAAAAACTTGCCTAAGTGAACGTAGCGGCCGATTTCCTCATCTATGATTGGTGGGTTTAACATGAACAACCGCCAATGATTGGCTGACGGAGTTACTATTTTTGATAACATGGCCCAGGGCTCCGGCGATACAAACAATGACCTTGATGCATCTGTTTCAGCTGACGCCAGTTCTGGACAAGGTCTTCCCATGGGGGGAGGCTAAGGAGGCCTACAAACACATGGAGGGAGGCAGACATCGCGGCAAAACTGTCATCCACTTGACCAACGACTAGAAGACGTGCTAGACGACTAGAAGACTTGTTAGACGGCTAGAAGACTTGTTAGACGACTAGAAGACTTGCTAGACGACTAGAAGACTTGCTAGACGACTAGAAGACTTGCTAGACGACTAGAAGACTTGCTAGACGACTAGAAGACTTGCTAGACGACTAGAAGACTTGCTAGACGACTAGAAGACTTGCTAGACGACTAGAAGACTTGCTAGACGACTAGAAGACTTGCTAGACGACTAGAAGACTTGCTAGACGACTAGAAGACTTGCTAGACGACTAGAAGACTTGCTAGACGACTAGAAGACTTGCTAGACGACTAGAAGACTTGCTAGACGACTAGAAGACTTGCTAGACGACTAGAAGACTTGCTAGACGACTAGAAGACTTGCTAGACGACTAGAAGACTTGCTAGACGACTAGAAGACTTGCTAGACGACTAGAAGACTTGCTAGACGACTAGAAGACTTGCTAGACGACTAGAAGACTTGCTAGACGACTAGAAGACTTGCTAGACGACTAGAAGACTTGCTAGACGACTAGAAGACTTGCTAGACGACTAGAAGACTTGCTAGACGACTAGAAGACTTGCTAGACGACTAGAAGACTTGCTAGACGACTAGAAGACTTGCTAGACGACTAGAAGACTTGCTAGACGACTAGAAGACTTGCTAGACGACTAGAAGACTTGCTAGACGACTAGAAGACTTGCTAGACGACTAGAAGACTTGCTAGACGACTAGAAGACTTGCTAGACGACTAGAAGACTTGCTAGACGACTAGAAGACTTGCTAGACGACTAGAAGACTTGCTAGACGACTAGAAGACTTGCTAGACGACTAGAAGACTTGCTAGACGACTAGAAGACTTGCTAGACGACTAGAAGACTTGCTAGACGACTAAAAGGCTTGCTAGACGACTAAAAGACCTGTTGAGCGACTTGAAAAATCTAGTCGAACGGTTTTTGCTGGCTAGCTTGATTACTGAATACTGATTAACTTAATTGCATGGTTTATGAGTGACGAAGTTCATTAGTTTTTAGGTTACAGGTATTTGGAAGCAACTGATGTTCATTGGAGCTAGGAAGCCTGGTGGATGTGACTGTTGATAGCTGTAGTCAGGTGGATGTGACTGTAGATTAGTTGATAGCTGTTGTCTGGTGGATGTGACTGTTGATTAGTTGATAGCTGTTGTCAGGTGGATGTGATTGATTAGTTTATAACTGTACGTAGTTTGTGTCGCTTACGGTGGGTGACATTTTTTTATTCCCATGAGAGGAGACGTTGACCCAAGTGCATCCCAGAGCCAATCTAACCTCAAATATATTCGTATCAGTTCCATGACAATCATTTTATTATACCCGTTCAAATCAATTTAAACTGGGCTGTGTGTCTCCTTTATTTATTTACGTCAATCCCTAGCGCACAAGCAAAAATCAGTCGTAACCCTAGCAATCAAACATTAAATTCTGCCTGTTTACAGCACTTCCCTATTTATGCCGAAAAGCTCTTGGTTTGTAGGTACTTTCATTGCTGAGATAATGTCCATGCGTGCCTATTTTAAATTGCATCTTCACTGTAGTACGACGTCCAAACTGAAGAAAAATTTCTCTACACTGAGGCGTCAAGGGATCTAATGGCTGATATTTGGTGAGCCAGGAAAAGAGCAAGATAAGAACAGAGTTGACATTGTTTTTTATTGAATGCCTAATTCATTGAGCTGCTGTACAAAATGAAGTAGATGAAATACAAATAGAATGAAATCTAACAATTAAGCGATGATGTCTGAAATATAACCAAGTATTGAAACTCAAAATTTCTAAGAGTAGGTTGACTTAATTCAATATTGAAAAAAGCAGCTGGCACTAAAATTATACGGAAAATATCAACAAAAAGTAAATAGGTTCCAGTTTCAGAATGCAATCAGAAGAGCGTAGAGCATATCAGAGCAGCGCGTACTGCGCGTAGAGCAGCTCGCGTACGGTGAAATAATCTTCAGTCAACGCGCCCTCCACGGCGATGTTCCCAGCCTCTTGCTGCACAACGTCAAATAAACGTTTATTTACTTAACACTCGGGTTGTGGAACATAATTCTTTCAGATGAAGATTAAACTAATTCTAATAATAATATTATTACAATAATATTTACAAGTGAATCAATTCACTGAATACAAAGGTTGTTAAACCCAGTGGCGTCACTAGGTCCATTTCAGGGCAGCTTCATCCCCTTAAATGAAACCAGAATTTCCTCTCGGCGCTTAATTTTTAATTTTGACGCACTGATTAGTGATTACAAGGCAATAGGCTACTAATAAGTTTAAATAATCTTCATGTAATAAATACCTTATAAATGTAATGCAATGATTACTAACGTAATTAAGGCTACGGGTAAGCAAAAGTTTAATTAATCTTCGTGCAATGATCATCAATTTCGACACACTGGTTACTAACTTTCCTCAAGGCGACGGTTTCATTGGCGATCAACAAGATGCCAGTGTTAATTCAACGATTTCATTAATCTTCATGCAATAATTATTAATTTTGCGAAATGAATAATCATCAATTTCGACACACTGGTTACTAACCTTCCTCAAGGCGACGGTGCCGTTGGCGCACCACAAGATGCCGGCGTTGAACTCGGCCATGACGCCTGCCTTAGCGAGCACCTGCTTGAAGTCGCTCAGCCGCAGCTCGTTGATGAGCACCGTGTCGTGAGCACATATCTGCGAAAGATGGATAATCGTGAGCGCAGATTTGAGCAGGGACAAATAATTGTGATGGCTGATTTAAGCGGAGACTAATAATCGTGAGCGCAGCCCTGAGCAGGGGGGACAAATAACCGTGAGCACCATGTCGTGAGCGCAGATCTAATCATGATTGGTTTTTCGTGAACTTTGCAAACAACTTCAACGATATGGGTGGACCAGTGGTTAAAGTTCAGGGTACCAAGATTGGAGCAGAGAGGTGCGGGTTCGATCCCAGATCTGTGCGCCAGTTTCTGGTCAGAATCGGCAAGGAGGCCGGGCGGTTAAGCACAGCAGAATTGTAGCAGTGAGTTGCGAGTTCGAGACCGCAAAATGCAGTGAATGTTCCGCGATGTTGAGATTCGGCGACAGGCCTACGGCCTACTAAACGCTGAAACAGCTATTACTATTATATAACCATAATTTTCAAGCAAATAACTCATGAATTATCGATTTATTCAACAGAAATATCAAGAGAAATATTTAAGGCTTACTTTCTCAGGAGGAGCCTCCTCCACAACCAGCAGCTCGTCGTCCACGGACTCCGCCGATGATATAACTGAATAATATGAACGATATAGATATTTGTGATGAAATATTTTTTCTCCACATTCAGATGGGATGCGGAGAAACAGAACTTACAATCCTAAACTGGTCAGTCAGAGACAGCTCCTACACGATATAATGTCATGTTTTACTGAATATTTTTATCTTGAATTTCTCGTACAAGCAGCGAAATTTTCCCCATTCAGGAAAGTTATTTATTTTATATATTAATCCTATAATTGTGAAGAAATGAAACTAAATGATTTATCCAAACTTTCCAAACTCGGATCACCACCTGCCCTTTGTTCAAAATCACACTCACCCATTATCCAGACCATCCACAATTACCCTTACGCATAATCACCCCGAACGACTATCGATCGAAATCATACCAAATAACTCTCACCTCGAATCATATCACACATAATCATAACAGAAACACCCTCACCCATTATCACTCTATAACCACCCCCACCCATAATCACTATTACCACCCTGTTGTTGTAATTGCCCAAACTGGTAATGGTGACTAGGGAGGGGTGGTGATAGGTCAGTTTTTCCGGGCACTTAATGCCAATGGTAATTCTACGACCATCACTGGCTCGCTGACCCGCCAGAACCATTCGATTGCATTACACAACACCCTGGACAAGCCAGGTACTCATTTATCAACCAGAGTTGGATGAATGGCTGAGTTGACCATGAGCTGAGCTTCCCGGAAGAACTTGTCCTCAGTGGGACTCGAACCCGGGCGCTGGGTGCGAGTCTCTCACCACTGCACCACCACAGCTCTCTATTACCACCCTCACCCACACTCCCCCTCATCCACACTGCCCCTCACCCACACTGGCCCTCACTCACACTCCCCCTCACCCACACTCCCCCTCACCCTGCTCGAGCTGCTGAGTTCTCTTCCTCTTCTTAGTGATGCCGTCGAGCCAGGCGACCTCAGCGCCGCGGATGCCGGACGTGCGGAAGAATTTCAGAGACCGCAGCAGCGGATCCGACAACTGAATCTGTGACGTCAGGAAAGGCGTTCGTGATGCGAAAGAGAAAAAGTTACACATCTAGGCCCATATTTTCAAAAAAAGTTAAGAGATCGTAAGTTCATCAGCCAATCGTTGACGGCCTTCCAAGTAAAATCCACCAATCATAGACAAGAAAATAGAGCGTAAGTACTTACGTTCACTTAGTGAATATTGAAAGTATGGACCCTGGTGCCGTACTAGCAAATATAATTACGACTTGGTCAGCCAATCACTGATGGCATTTCGAGATTAACAAGTATACTTAGGCCGCTACTCGTACTAGGGTTACTAGGGCCGCTACGTATACTTAGGCCGCTACGTATACTTAAACGAGTTTTGATGGTACGGCCACAGGGCAAGCAGGAATCACATCATTTTTGTAGCCAGAATTTAGAAATTTTTCCCATAATGGCATTCACAGTTATGAGTTACTAATTCCTAAATCAGATTAGGAATGGAAAAAATAAGCGGATCACTCAAGTCACTCAAGATCCGAATCATTACTCACTGCCTGTTGCGTACACACCTGCTGTGATACGTACACACTTGCTGCGTGTCGTACACACCTGCTGCATGTCGTACACACCTGCTGCATGACGTACACACCTGCTGTGATACGTACACACCTGCTGCATGACGTACACACCTGCTGCGTGTCGTACACACCTGCTGTGATACGTACACACCTGCTGCGTGACATACACGCCTGCTGCGTGACATACACGCCTGCTGCGTGACATACACGCCTGCTGCGTGACGTACACACCTGCTGCGTGACATACACGCCTGCTGCGTGACATACACGCCTGCTGCGTGACGTACACACCTGCTGCATGTCGTACACACCTGCTGTGATACGTACACACCTGCTGCATGACGTACACACCTGCTGCGTGTCGTACACACCTGCTGTGATACGTACACACCTGCTGCGTGACATACACGCCTGCTGCGTGACATACACGCCTGCTGCGTGACATACACGCCTGCTGCGTGACGTACACACCTGCTGCGTGACGTACACACCTGCTGCGTGACGTACACACCTGCTGCATGACGTACACACCTGCTGCGTGACGTACACACCTGCTGCATGAGCGTGTGCGTGGACGCCAGGACGACCTGCCCCAGGACGGGCGTGTGGATGGGTGTGTGGGGGCACACGCTGCGTAGGGCGCCCGCGTGGCCGTTCAACGTCGCCTGGGAGCCCCGCACCAGGATGATACGTCCGGGGCTCACGGCCTGCGCAGGGGGGATGATACTAGGAATGATTCTTTCTAGTGACCTGGACAGAGGGGAATGATACTTTCTAGTGACCTGGACAGAGAGGAATGGTACTAGGAATGATAGTTTCTAGTGACCAGCGCAGGGGGGATGGTACTAGGAATGATAGTTTCTAGTGACCTGTGCAGGGGGGAATGAACTAGGAATGATAGTTTCTAGTGACCTGTGCAGGGGGGAATGATGCTAGGAATGATAGTTTCTAGTGACCTGTGCAGGGGGGAATGATGCTAGGAATGATAGTTTCTAGTGACCTGTGCAGGGGGGAATGATGCTAGGAATGATAGTTTCTAGTGACCTGTGCAGGGGGGAATGATGCTAGGAATGATAGTTTCTAGTGACCTGTGCAGGGGGGAATGATGCTAGGAATGATAGTTTCTAGTGACCTGTGCAGGGGGGAATGATGCTAGGAATGATAGTTTCTAGTGACCTGTGCAGGGGGGAATGATGCTAGGAATGATAGTTTCTAGTGACCTGTGCAGGGGGGAATGATGCTAGGAATGATAGTTTCTAGTGACCTGTGCAGGGGGGAATGATGCTAGGAATGATAGTTTCTAGTGACCTGTGCAGGGGGGAATGATGCTAGGAATGATAGTTTCTAGTGACCTGTGCAGGGGGGAATGATGCTAGGAATGATAGTTTCTAGTGACCTGTGCAGGGGGGAATGATGCTAGGAATGATAGTTTCTAGTGACCTGTGCAGGGGGGAATGATGCTAGGAATGATAGTTTCTAGTGACCTGTGCAGGGGGGAATGATGCTAGGAATGATAGTTTCTAGTGACCTGTGCAGGGGGGAATGATGCTAGGAATGATAGTTTCTAGTGACCTGTGCAGGGGGGAATGATGCTAGGAATGATAGTTTCTAGTGACCTGTGCAGGGGGGAATGATGCTAGGAATGATAGTTTCTAGTGACCTGTGCAGGGGGGAATGATGCTAGGAATGATAGTTTCTAGTGACCTGTGCAGGGGGGAATGATGCTAGGAATGATAGTTTCTAGTGACCTGTGCAGGGGGGAATGATGCTAGGAATGATAGTTTCT
Organism: Hyalella azteca; assembly: GCF_000764305.2. Lineage (NCBI taxonomy): Eukaryota > Metazoa > Arthropoda > Malacostraca > Amphipoda > Hyalellidae > Hyalella > Hyalella azteca. The sequence continues at coordinate 462,635 of NW_025943639.1, read as the reverse complement.
AGTGACCTGTGCAGGGGGGAATGATGCTAGGAATGATAGTTTCTAGTGACCTGTGCAGGGGGGAATGATGCTAGGAATGATAGTTTCTAGTGACCTGTGCAGGGGGGAATGATGCTAGGAATGATAGTTTCTAGTGACCTGTGCAGGGGGGAATGATGCTAGGAATGATAGTTTCTAGTGACCTGTGCAGGGGGGAATGATGCTAGGAATGATAGTTTCTAGTGACCTGTGCAGGGGGGAATGATGCTAGGAATGATAGTTTCTAGTGACCTGTGCAGGGGGGAATGATGCTAGGAATGATAGTTTCTAGTGACCTGTGCAGGGNTTAGTGTAGGGGTGGTGATAGGTGTTAGTGTAGGGGTGGTGACAGGTGTTAGTGTAGGGGTGGTGATAGGTGTTAGTGTAGGGGTGGTGACAGGTGTTAGTGCAGGGGTGGTGATAGGTGTTAGTGTAGGGGTGGTGACAGGTGTTAGTGTAGGGGTGGTGCCAGGTGTTACAGTGTGACAGTGGTGACAAGTGTTACAGTGTGACGGTGGTGACAAGTGTTACAGTGTGACGGTGGTGACAGGTATTAGTGTAGGGGTGGTGACAGGTGTTACAGTGTGACGTGCAGGTGTTAAAATATAGTGTGATGATGCTGAACCTAAATGTTACAAATCTGAACTAAAGTATCTGCCTAACGCTAAAAACTTCACGCGCGGCGCCGTACTATCAAAGTTACAAAGTTATGAGTTCGTACCTCCGTCAGCCTGTCACTAATAGTCTCTCAAGGTAAGCCCAACAATACAGGCGAGAAATCGTCCGCTATTTGTACTTAGGCAGACCTCTACGTGAAATTAAATGATTTCTGATAGTATGGCACTTTGCAGATCCATATAATTATAAAAGTTATTAACAGTAAAAAATTTCCTTTCATCCAGGCTTACGCTGAGAAGATAAATAGCAATATAACAACAGAGGATATAGTGTTGTCTCCAGAGGGCTGTTCAGACTTTGCCTCATGTGCAGAGACAGTATCAGAATAAAAAAAAATTTCTGTGCAGTTGAACAAAAGTAGAAATGCATGAAAATTTTTTAAAAATGTTATGTATTCATAAAGGTGAAGTATTAATAGATGTAACGGATTACTAGATGCAAAGTGTCAATAAATGTTAGGGATTGATAGATGTGAAGTATTAATAGATGTAAAGTACCGTATTCATAGATGCAAAGTATCAATAGATGTTAGGGATTAATAGATGTGAAATATTAATAGATTCAAGTAATACCAACCAATGATGTCCCTGTTGAGCTGCTGCAGAGGTTCTCTGGCCGCGTCATCATCCCCCTCCGTCAGCGTAGGCACGAGGTGTTCGAAGTCTGCGTGGTTGATGAACTCGCCGTACTCGTCGCTGCGGGTCTGCAATATGCTTTATTAATTAGCCAAATCAAGTGAAGGTAATTTTGTCACCAGGCCTTCAGATACAAGTTACATAGATGACAGTATATACCTATACACTAGTGATTAAACATTTGTATACTGACAGCAACGCTCTGTCAACTCCGTGCGATTAAATAGAAATTGCATTGATGATGGCTAAGTATCAATTAAAAAGGATTAACTAAATTTGTCTAGTAAAAGTCACTATCTTCACCACGCCATTAAATATGAACGGCATTTTTAAACAGTTGATGTATTCATAGAATAAAGAAAGGTCTACGTCCTGTGTCAACCAGGCTTTATGGTACTTTTACTAGCTCTCACTTAATGGTACTCTCACATTATGGTACTCTCTACGTCCTGTGTCAACCAAGCTTTATTATTGGGAGGTTGAGATTGTATTGACCTTTTAGGCAATTAGAAAGATTATCCACCCTAATACGAGTATTCTAATTAAAATATTTATTTTCAATCTTTAAATATGTGAATTTAAAACTAGAAACAAAACAATTACAATTATAAGACTATATATAAAATAATTAAATGCAGTGAATGGATATAATATATTTGAATTGTGCACATGTTTATTTCAAACAGTATTAGATTTTCTCATAACTTAAGTGACGTTTCAAGTCGTATGAGGTTTGTTTGGTTATCGTTCAGTTTATGTTTAGTATTGGTTTATTGGTGTGAATTAAATGGGAACAGTGCAGTCAGTCACAAAGTCACTACTAGTCGGTGTGTATAGAGGGTAGAGGTAGAGTCTGGTAGATTAAGAGGACATAAAACTAGTAGATCTATTGATAGTGCTGTGCACTGTGCTATCAGCTACAGTCACTACTAGTCGGTGTGTATAGAGGGTAGAGTCTGGTAGATTTATAGGACATAAAACTGGTAGATCTATTGATTGTGCTGTGCACTGTGCTATCAGCTACCTATCTGTTATGTGACTCTTCAATGTTTAGAAGATCTGCATTCCTGAAGTGTTTTTGTATATTGAAGCCAGTTAAATGGTCAATATTTAGCTCATTACCTTGCTCCATACAAACTTAACAAAGCTAATGAATAGACTTACCAATAATTGTTTACCTAAAAATCCCTAAGTGGTAAACACCACCTTGGCCTGTTGGCCATTATTGAAGGCAATAAGTGCCCTTTTTAGCCATCCATTATGATCCATATACTGTTATTGTTAGTAGGCTAATTGCAACATAAAAAATAACACTTCAAAAAGACAAAAAAGTTGAAAAAATCAAAAAAATAAAATAAATCAAAAAATCATGAAAAAATCAAATAAATCATTGATTTTTGATTTTTTTGATTTTTTTAAAAAAATCAAAAAAATCGCCAACCCTGCTTTATGGTACTCTCACTGTCAATAACGCTCACTACCAGGCTTTATGGTACAGTGTGTATTATGAAAGTAATGAGCATTTTTTCGCAAATAACATTTACTGATCGTAATTTGTACAGATAACATTTATTGATCGTAATTTGTACAAATATTCAATATTTTTCAAAATACATTTCTCCTGCATCAATACACTTGCGGAGAAGTGTTTGCCCTGAAACTCCTCGACGGGAATGCCTCTCAGGAACGTTGTAACATGGTGTTGGATGTTGAAAAGGCTGAGTTTACAGTTTGTCCTTGCGGTACAAACTCACAATGGACTATTACTCGGATGTCACAGACAATGATCATAGTTTTGATCGCAAAACTTCGCGCACACGATCCACGTTCTCTTCAGTTTGGGCTGTTGTTGGGCGTCCAGAACGCGGTTCGTAGGCGACCTTCTCCCGGCCCTCCTTGAACGCCTTGTGCCACTTCCCAGATTGTGATCTTGAAATGCAATCGTTTTTGAAGGCTTCTTGCAGCATCTGGAATGTTTCGGTTGCATTTCTTCCAATCCTTACGCAAAACTTCATGGCGTATCGTTGTTCCAGCGAACGCTCCATCGCGCTATGTTACAAAGGTCGAAAACACACTTCACGCGGAAGGCTCGTTTCTCCGCTCATACTGTTCGAACTCAACTGACGACCGGATGCACTGAAAGAGCATATCCCCCACCACATTCCCCAGCCGGTTTGACCGCGCTGCCATCTACCGTCGCGTCACAATAACATCATGCTCATTACTTTCATAATTGACTCTGTAGAATATGTTTACCAGCGTTCTACCATGCAGCTGACATTCTCCTCATGGTAAGAGAACATGTGGTGGTGCTTCCTAGACCTCATGGGCCCCCGACATGGTCATGGTAGTGTACCATGCAGCTAACCTTCTCCTCATGGTAAGGGAACATGTGGTGGTGCTTCCTAGACCTCATAGGCCCCTGCCCCCCCGCCACGGTCTTGCTCTCGAGGCAGATGATGTCGTGCTTGCCGGACTCCAGCAGCTGCAGCTCCGGGTCTTCTTCTTCGTCTGAAGAATCAACGCTGGCAAAACAAAGCAGAGGTGCCATTACTTACAAAATATCTTACAGACATGGAGGTCAATTAAATTTGATACTTGAACAAAACAAAGCAAAGTTCCATTACTTAAAAAATATTGACATATCTTACATATGGAGTTCAATTCAAGTTTATAAATTTGTGAACCTAATTGCATCAATGAAGTTGTTTTCCAGTGAAAATGTACTGTTTCATGACGTTTATAAAACCGTCCGTCCTCTCTGCCGCACCCTGTACTTGAACAAAACGAAGGAGAGTTGCCACTACTTAAAAAATCACCATATCTTACAGATACAGAGTTCAATTATATTTGATACTTGAACTAAACAATGGAGAGTGGCTATTACTTACAAAATTTACATATTTTACAGATATGGAGTTCAATTATATTTAATACTTGAACATAACAAAGCAGAGTTGCCACTACTTAAAAAATTACCATATCTTACAGATATGGAGTTCAATTATATTTAATACTTGAACATAACAAAGCAGAGTTGCCATTACTTACAAAATTACCATATCTTACAGATATTGAGTTCAATTATATTTGATACTTGAACTAAACAATGAAGAGTGTTCATCACTTAAAAACCAACAGAATTTCCAGATACCTTGTTACATTTTTAAATTGACATAAGCACAGAAAAATAGTTAGTGCAACTACTTAAAAAGAAACATTGCTCCTAGTTATGGAGCTAAATTTTATGTTGATATTTGAAAAAAACCAACGGAGAGTTGCTATTACTTAAAAAATTAACATAGCTCCCAGATAGGAATTTTATTTTAAGTTGAACAACGCAATGATAATTGATAAGTGAGAGTTGCTATCACCTAAATAAATAAAATATCTTCCATACACGAATTTAAATTCTAAGTTAATACTTGAGCATGAAAATTTCCTCACATTTTCACTATGACGTCACACAGAAAACGTTAGTTGACAGTCAAATTCATCGTCAATTAGATGAATATTATATATCACAAAAAATTTCCTCTTGTCAGCTGCTAAGAGAAGTTTTTCTAATTATTCATAAAAATATAAGATATATGAAATAGAATTCCTATTTATGAAGGGAAAAATTTGAAGTCAACTTAATCATTTTGCTAAAGGGTTGTCTATTAATTATTTAGAGGGACAAAATGGCTTTCCATTCATTATTTAGGTCAGTGATTCCTAAAGTGGGCGATATCGCCCCCCTAGGGGCTATGGAAAGATTTTGGGGGGCGGTAAGGAAGAAGAGGCCGGTAGAAAGGCGATAGGGGGGAGGGCGGTAGTCCGAAGTCGAAGTCAGAAGTTCGAACGTTTGTTTGACGATTTGTACACAACACATGCAGCAATGCATGACTCCCAGCGATGGTTTTGTCACCCAGATCTGTTTTTAACGCATTTTCTCATTTATTGAAAAATGCACTATTGTGCTTGCCATGTCCGTCCGCCTGTCTGTCCGTCCGAGACTTCACGTTTACGTCGACGAGAAAATGTGCTCTGTCACTCACTGCAGTGAGTACTGAGTTATATTTTTTAACCTCTCCTGGGTTTACGTCTCCGACAAATTAACGGCCGGACTCGCTTCCGGTCTCACGTACGATCAATTTCCAAATTCAATGATCAAGGAATATCTCTCAAACTAATGAACCTCGATGAAACTTGGTACACGTATTCATTAGGTCCAGGGACGAAATGGCTTTTCACTTATAATTCACACAGGATCCTGACACAACTCACACAGGATCCTGACACAACTCACACAGGATCCTGACACAACTCACACAGGATCCTGACACAACTCACACAGGATCCTCTAACAACTCACACAGGATCCTCTCACAACTCACACAGGACCCTCACACAAGTCACACAACTCACACAGGATCCTTCATCCTCTCCATAACTCTGTGTTGCCGCAGCATGGCCAGATGTTCCTCCAGCTCCTCGCCCTCCAGGATCACGCGCCTCTTCTCCATCAGTTTGAACACGCGCAAGTTAGGGTTGTCTATCAGCCGGCGAGCTAGAGTGCCTTCACCAGTCCTAAGCAAAACACAAGACAACAATAGTTCAATTAAATAAGTTTGGGTTGTCTATCAGCCGGCGAGCTAAAGTGCCTTCACCAGTCCTAAGCAAAACGCAAGACTATGTTTCAATTGAATAAATGTCTAGTTATAGAAATACACTTTTCTGAAACTGCGTTCTTCAAATCAGATTTGCCAATGTTCCACATTCTTTGTTAAGGTCGTAATGTGAAAAAAAAACATGAAAATGTAAAGTAATTTCCAAAAAAATTCAAGACAAGCAATGTTTCAATTAAATAAATGACTACCGGTAGTTATAGAAATACACTTTTCAAAAACTGCTTTCTTAAAATCCTAAAGATTTGCCAATGTTCCACATTCTTCATCACATACTGTCATGTTAAAAAACGTAAAAATGTAAAGTAATTTACAAATCTAAACTTAATCTGAAGGCAGAGCCAGGCAATCTGCAATTTACCTTATATACCTAGGTCTGCACATCATCAATCATTATTATTATTATTTGTTAACCCATAATCGACATGAGAAACCATGAGACCTGTTACCTGAAAGATACTTAAAAAATAATAAAAGCACTGGCAAGCACAAACCAGCCACAAATATAAAGTACTTTCTAAAGTTATTTGTGATGACATTAACATAAAATATATAATTTTTAAAGTTAATTATGTATCTCTAGCTACCGGGAGGTGAGGATGATGGCGTTCTTGCTGCTGGCCGCCCACTGCATGAAGAGCTCACGGGAGAACCCGCACTCCAGGTCTGGGAAACTGGCGAGCACAACCTGCACATTACGAGCACTCCAGGTCTGGGAAACTGGCGAGCACAACCTGCACATTACGAGCACAACCTGCACATTACGAGCACAACCTGCACATTACGAGCACAACCTGCACATTACGAGCACAACCTGCACATTACGAGCACAACCTGCACATTACGAGCACAACCTGCACATTACGAGCACAACCTGCACATTACGAGCACAACCTGCACATTACGAGCACAACCTGCACATTACGAGCACAACCTGCACATTACGAGCACAACCTGCACATTACGAGCACAACCTGCACATTACGAGCACAACCTGCACATTACGAGCACAACCTGCACATTACGAGCACAACCTGCACATTACGAGCACAACCTGCACNCCTTAGGTGAAGGCAGCTGGGCCAGTAACTAGTAGTGTCACCTTAGGTGAAGGCAGCTGGGCCAGTAACTAGTAGTGTCACCTTAGGAGAAGGCAGCTGGGCCAGTAACTAGTAGTGTCACCTTAGGAGAAGGCAGCTGGGCCAGGTCAGCGAGCGTGTGGCAGAACTTGACGTGCTTTAAGCTGAACGGATTTGATCGACTCGAGTCAAAAGATTTCGTCAGTTTCTCACTCATCCACTCGATCTGTTGAGAAAAAGATTGTAAGTACGGTATATGGGTTGCCAATGGAAATAATAATGGCCGAAATAAATTTAATGACTGAAAAAATGTATTTTTTTAGAGCAGACTAAAATTTTTCAAGGCATTGACAAAAGCAAGGTTGTTTCCTCTACACCTGTTGAAGAATTACAGGGGCTTGGATTTATGTTATTATTTCGAAAACAAATTTAACTGGCTTGAGTTTTTTTGGGACGAGATAGCACAGAAATTTATGTACAGAGAAGATGTATATATAAAATATTGAGGTCCACTGTACCACATAATAATTAAAACAATCATTTAATTGGAGCTTAGTGGTTTCACTAGAATGCAGGCATATTGCAATGAAAATTTACAGCTTATTGCAGAGCCAAAAATCGTCAAGGAAAATTGACTCAGGCAAAGTTAATGACCTTGGACGAAGTGGGCTTAGCCAGGGCCCATACTTTCAAAAAAAGTTATGAGATCCTAAGTTCATCAGCCAATCATTGACGGCCTTTCAAGCAAAATCCACCAATCACAGACAAGAAAATAGAGCGTAAGTACTTACGTTCATTGACGGCCTTTCAAGCAAAATCCACCAATCACAGACAAGAAAATAGAGCGTAAGTACTTACGTTCACTTAGCGAGTTTTGAAAGTATATGGCCCCAGGTCTGGTATGACGTGTTAGGCCATCGCTCACCATTTGTAGGAGATGAGTGACGATTTGACTCACCATTTGCCTGGCGAAGTGCATGACGTGGTAGGACGTGTTGCTCACCATTTGCCTGGCGAAGTGCATGACGTGGTAGGACGTGTTGCTCACCATTTGCCTGGCGAAGTGCATGACGTGGTAGGACGTGTTGCTCACCATTTGCCTGGCGAAGTGCATGACGTGGTAGGACGTGTTGCTCACCATTTGCCTGGCGAAGTGCATGACGTGGTAGGACGTGTTGCTCACCATTTGCCTGGCGAAGTGCATGACGTGGTAGGACGTGTTGCTCACCATTTGCCTGGCGAAGTGCATGACGTGGTAGGACGTGTTGCTCACCATTTNGGTTTGATACGAAAAGTATGTCCGGTTTGATATGAAAAGTATGTCCGGTTCATTATGGAAAGTATGTCCGGTTTGATATGAAAAATATTTCCGGTTTGATATGAAAAATATTTCCGGTTTGATATGAAAAGTATGTCCGGTTCATTATGGAAAGTATGACCGGTTTGATATGAAAAATATTTCCGGTTCATTATGAAAAGTATGTCCTGTTAAACATGATAAATAAAATATATTCCATGGTTCTTTAATTAGGCTGTCCGCCGCCCCTGCATGTCGCTTGCAGCTGACCTTAACCAGGAATGTGAGAGAAGAAAGCTTGCATTTTCAAAATTCCAATAACAAATGGGGCCGGTGAAAGAAGAACACTAAGAGAAGAAAAAAGAAGAATATTAGAGCAACGACATATTTGCGATTACCTATGAAAATGAAGTGTAGAACTCTACTGCATTCAAGGAAAATTGCATAAGAAGAGTATCCTATTCAGTAATACGGTATATATATCCAGTAATATATATGTGCTCATAATACATCTCTGCCCATTCATAACCCCTGATCCAAAAACGGGCAGGCACGCTGGATAATTTTAATCAAAGTCATTGTTAAATTTTACACATTAGTCATTCAACATTACCTACTCAAATGCCATCAATTCCCGGCTTTTCGTTCATATTATTTCGATAGCCTTCATCTAAATGAAATACTTTTTGCAGAGATTGCATGTTTGCATTGGGCTGACTGCATCCATACTGATAATGTATGGTAAGTCTGGTAACAACCATGGTTATTCTACTAACCAACATATAATAATAAATAACATACCGTCAACTGGGGTGACTTCGGCCGCGTTTTTTATTTTGTTTTGCAAACAAAAACGGGGTCATAAACGCCGGGATCATAAACGCCAGGGTCATAAACGAGGTCATAAAACACCAGGGTGACTTTAGTCATCGTTTATGACCCCGTTTTAGTATGCAAAACAAAATCAAAAACGCGGCCGAAGTCACCCCAGTTGACGGTACCAATTTAATACTCACCAACAAATAATAATAAATAATATACCAATTTAAGGCTCACCAACAAATTTCAAATCGCGCTGCCTCCTCCTCTCAGGACGATACGTGGCATTGAAGGCGTCGGTGATGAGAAGAGATGGGCGGAATATCTTGTCCAGTTCACAGCCACTGAGGTGACGCTCCTTCTTGTGGTTGTAGTCAACCGCGTACAGAATATCCTGTACGATATTAAATGTAGTCAACAGAGTTAAGAATATCCTGAAGGAGATTGAATGAGAGTTAGGATTATCCTGAAGGATATTGAATGTACACAACAGAGTTAAGATTATCCTGAAGGAGATTGAATGAGAGTTAGGATTATCCTGAAGGATATTGAATGTATACAACAGAGTTAAGATTATCCTGAAGGATACTCTTAACTCTGAGAGTAGTCAACTCTCGTTGACTACTCTTAATGTAGTCAACGGAGTTAAGAATATCCTTGATGTAGTCAACAGTGTGAATAATATCNGCATGGAAGGTAACCACAGGTAACAGGTAAGGAAGGTAACCACAGGTAACTGGCATGGAAGGTAACTGCAGGTAACAGGCAAGGAAGGTAACCACAGGTAATTATATGAGCATTACCTCCTCCCCGTCCCTGGTAATGCGCCACATGCAGCCGCCCAGCATGTGGCCCGCCGGCAGCGCTGAGATGCTCATGCCGAGCCCTTTACCTGCCCAACATAACAACTCAATTTAATCCACATAAACTAACAACAAAATTTAACTCACCAGTAAATATAACTGCAAAAATAAACAATGCGAAATTAATAGTTGAATAGCTCACTAATAACAACATCTCAGTTGCATTGATAATCAATTTACAACAAATAAATCTACCTTTCCAATAGATAACTGCTATCCATAAATCAATTAATTTACAACAAATAAATCTATCTTTCCAATTGATAACTGCTATTCATAAATCAATCTGCAAACTGATGCAAAGAACACATATTTATTGAGGCTGCCCCATGCAAGATATCACAAATGTTAACAATTGTCTTTCAGAAGAGAATAAATTAAATGAATTTTTCTGAACAGGGAATTTTTTTTCCTCCAAAATATAATGGAGGTTAAAGTTTTCTTCAAGTGTCAGACATTCCATGATATAAATGAATACCTACATAAATGATCTTTTTCACTAATGGACAAATAAGAATAAATTAATTCATGATTCAGCTCCAGTTAAAATTTGGAATGTTCGAGAGAAAATATCTGTGTTCTTTCCAATACACCTACAAAGGGCAAGATTCTACATTCACATTATTGAAAACATAACACGCAAGTAAGCATATTTATTGCCTGACCATTCTGACTTCATCAACAAAAATTACATTTTCAATTGCTACCACATTTTGTACAATTTTTACCTGAAAATTTTCTTCATATCAAGACAATCATATAAATTTTGAGACGCACTTTTTAAATTTTATGTAACTTATGACAGTAATGATGCTGGATCTAACTTATGACAGTAATGATGCTGGATCTAACTTATGATAGTAATGACCCCTCACCTCTCATGTTGATGCTCTGGTGATACTTGACTTGGATGATTCTTTCAAAGGCGGCATCCACATCATCCAGGTCAAAGAGCTCAAACTCGTCATAGCTGTGGTGGCTCTGTCAAATGATCACAAAATTATAACAACATTAATATGTTTATTCTAGGAATATATTACCAGTAAAAAATTTGTAATGCACAAAAAAAGGCTTATTATAAATTCAAATTGATAGTAGTTCAGTAGGAGCAGAATGATTCTCATCTATAAAAATGATGAAGAGTTGAAAGAATTTCTGTTCTATTGATCAAATAATTCCTTTTGCATGAATATTGTCACACAGTAAACAATTGTGATATAAAAAATAACTTAATTAATTTTGCAAAAATTTTAAATACAACTAAATATTGCGATAAAAAATAGAATGAGTTATAGAGGAAAAATTGTTGAAATATATGTGAACAATTTATTTTCTACAAGAGGCCAAAGCAAAGATATTTTTGAGGTTGCCATGAGAAAATACATAGAAGAAAAATGCATTATGGGTTAAGGTTAGGTAGCAGTCATAGATCCTTTTAAAAAGCTTTAAGAAATTCAACTATTTATTTTCATGGGAATAAATATCTGATGACATAAGCAGTCCATACAAGAATCAAGTTCACCAGTATTTTAAATAGGTAGTACCTTAAATAGTGATAATGTCATTCATTTTAGATACATCTCGTAGGTAAGTGAATCAAACATATTTCAGGACATGTAATTTATCAAAAGCAAGATATAATTAACAATTAACATATCAGGAACTAATCATCACATACCACATAATAATCACTCAGATAATCACATATCACAATACAATTTTATAATCACAAATTATAAGAAGATTTATATTTCCAGCCAATAATACCAATACATAACAAATTACACAAATTAATTAGAAATTAATTATTTTGTTGAGAAAGAAGCAATGATGAGAACCATACCTGATACCAGTCATACATGAACATCTGTCCATTCTTGTAGACGGGAATGGTGGCATATACAGGACAAGACAGCTGGCACTTGCCAACCAGGTAAGGGAACTAACCTGGTACCAGTCATACATGAACATCTGGCCATTCTTGTAGACGGGAATGGTGGCATATACAGGACAAGACAGCTGGCACTTGCCAACCAGGTAAGGGAAAGCTCCTAAGTGGAGGGGATCAGGGAAGGACAGCAACACGCAGTCAACATGGTTGATTGCCCTGTATAAATAAATAGAATTTAGATTATTCAAGTACAAAAGATACAACATATCAAAGATAGCAATAGGCCTCTTGACAGTAGTGGCAAAATCCTAAATGAATATGATAAATTACAAGTTTACTGTGACAAATGTTTTTAGAGTATATCTACCGGTGCTGCAAATGATTCTACTTCACTTCAACAAGTAAGTATCAAGAAATTTTTTTAGAATAAGTTAGACCAATAATATTTTTTCTAATTGCAGTGACCATGTGATAACATGAACAAACATGGGATCTTATAGATGAGAATTTTCTCACATTAATTCCTATGACTAAAATTGTAATTTGTAGCTACAGAGACTTGAGGACAAGCATTTGCATCAATCAGCCATGCAACACATAGTTGTCCAAATTTGAAATTTTAGTCACACATCTCTTTTGTTTAATAATGCCTGGCAATAAATGTCAGCAAAGTTTTTGTGCATAACAGTTCATTGAATAAAATTTTAAAACTGCTGTATATGGCAAATTAAATTCAAGAGTTTGGAGACACTGGAAAGATTTTGAGTTGTTAAACCATAAAGCTAATTAGATAAAAAATGGCAATAAGACACAGAATTAAATTAAAATTGTTATATTATTGATGGATGAATTATGTATACACAAAGCCAACAAAAAAACTCACCTTGCAAGCTCAAGAACTGATCAAATTCAAGATTTTATTCAAATCCCATTTCATAGATTGCTATAAAATAATTTATAAATGACTAAAATAAGTTAGATCTAATTCTCACTTGGATAGTCGATCAATATAGTCCTTGTCGAATTTTTCATCCCAGCCACAATCGAGCAGAAATGTGAAGTCATCAACAGTAAGAAGATAGCAATGTGGTGTCTCACTGCCAACACCCCAAATACCTTCAAACTTGACAATTGAACTCATATTGTAGTCACAAAATGTTCATTGCCATAGCACAACACAAAATTTATTTATTTGTTTTCTTTTAATGAACATGTACTTTGAGTTGTCTACATCACATAGGTCAAGACAAAGCAATGATTAATATGATTGATCTTTACTAGATACTAGATTGACTAACAGATCTAGTCCAGAAAAGATCCAGTCAAATGACATGATTCTAGATCTTCTGTGAACAAGTCACGAAAAGTAAGAATTGACGACAAGCCACATCAGGCCTACTCTTCAGTGCCAACATTACTATCATACTATGTTATGTTATGAGCATCATAGCATGAATATTGCAGGATGATGCAGGCTGTCACCAATCACCAGCATGCATCCAATTAGAAAAAAAAAAAACTCTGATAAAAGGAAGCAAGGGGCACCAAAACAGGTCATTTTGACCACAAACCAACTTAACAAAGCATGCATGGGTATTACTATCTAATTTACTGGTTGCTTCTGGCTGATTTTCCAAAATGGGCTAATAAATAAGAGGTATTCTTCAGTTCCAAAAACCAGAAATGTTCTATAGTTTTGCCAACTTGGCACTGGTGTGCCACAGTGCCAGCCTGCCAGGTGTGGAATATAATTATATACCTATCTATAAATCTACAGTTAGAGTAGCAGCTAGAGGCCCTACAGCTTCCTGGCCATTTTTGGAGCCCATAGCAGCTAGAGCATAGAGGCCTACAATACCTACATTCCCCCTAGATAAATTTCTCCATACTCATATAGTCATACAGTGATTACAGTCATACTCGTACTCCTATCTAATTGTTAACAAAACTGTCCAATTAGGTTACAGGACTCAGGAGATTGCAAATGAATACAAAAATTTTTCACTTTTGCTCTGCAAAATTTTATTCATAAGTAGGAAAATTTCAAACTAGGTTTACCTTTCAGCAGTACTGTACTATAGTACTTCATTTATGCAAGTTTGATTAAAAACCTGTGGCCAACAAATGTCTTTTATCAATATTATCGTTTGTCTTCTGACTCTTCTCAATGAGTCAAACAAAATTTCTTGCTGGCATTGGCAGATTACTACATAAGTACATAGATAATAGATATTACCATTTACCATCAAAAAGCAGCCTAAGCAGGTAACCAAACAACATTTCTATGAAATATGACATAATGATGTGGATAGGCTAGTCACTGGATACAGTTAGCCTACTGAGTTAGTTTGAACTTTAAAATCAAAATTTAGAATTACTCTGAAAACAATTTCTGCGTCCAGACGAATCCGGTAGTTTGTAATTGGATGACTGGAGGCTTACTCTTGATAATGATTAATGAGAGCCTCAGGATCAAGCCCTTAGCTATCGGTATTAGACGTCTTATCATTCTTATGGTCTATTAGGCTATTACTTAAGTCTTAAGCCGCCACCATCGCACAGTGAAATGATACAAGCTAGGGGACCAAAGAACCATATGCGGCAGTTGTAGGCTTTTAGTCTCACGAGACCTTCTTCTTCTTCTTTGCAGGGTGTCCCCTTGGAGTGGACTTAAAGCCGCAGGTCTGCCAGATGGATGACCGTTGGGCCTGAGAGCTTATAGCTTGTGGTTTTCAGCTTCTTTGTAAGTTTGTATATGAAATTAATTGCTGCCGTCTTGTGAGGTTGGCTGATGTAAGTTCAGTACAGGATTTGGTAGAAGTTTACAGGGAACATATATTAGTAAATGAAATGAGTTACTGCTAATGTAATTTAGATAAGTAAGGGCTGCTAATATAACAACCTTCATTAAACAAAAAAATAATAATAATAGAAATATATACATAATTATAATAATATTGAAAAAAAACCTAGATCAGTGGTTCCCAAAGTGGGCGATATTGCCCCCCTATGGGTGATGGAAAGATTTTGAGGGGCAGTAAGGAAGAAAAGGGCAATAGGGGGGCGACAGGGGGGCAGCAGTCTGAAGTTGAAGTCAGAAGTTCAAACGTTTGTTTGACGATTTGTACACAACACGTGCAGCACATCATGACTCCCAGAGATGTTTTTTTTTACCCAGGTTTGTTTTTTTAACTTCACCTGGTTTAACGTCTTGGACAAATTTACGGTCGGACTTGTGGCCGGTCTCACGTCCAATTAATTACTAAATTCAATGATCATGGAATATCTCTCAAACTAATGAACTTAACTCAATGAAATTTGGTACACTTATTCATTAGGACCTAACGGTAATGTTTGAATTTTGCCTTCATTTGTTTTTGCCATGCTTAAATGGCAATACGGGCCGAAATTCAAAGTGATGAAGGAATTTCTTCCAAACTACTGCACACACTCAAACAAAATTATGAATTTACAACCCTAACTACCCAACAATAATGTTTAGCTGGTAAAAATTTTTTTGATTGTGCCTTCGTTCGCGAGTTTTCTTTTATTTCACCTTCATTCATGATTTAAAGAGCAATACGTGCTTAAATTCGCAGTAAGCAAGAAATTTATTCCAAACTACTTAACAGAATTTGAACAAAACTTAGTATTTAAATACCTAACCTCAGCAACGGTGATGTTTAGCTCGTTACAATTTTTTTCAATTTTGCCTTCGTTTGCAAGTTACACGGCTATGCGTAAACGGCTCTTGGTTAAAACGGCCGGTAAAAAGCCGGTCATTTCTCCTATATCTGTATAAATGGCAAACAAAAGCAAAATAGAAAAATTTTGACAAGCTAAACATCACCGTTGGGAGGTTAGGTATTTATATACCGTACAAAGTTTTGTTTAAATCTGTTTGGTAGGTTAGAAGAAATTTTTTGATCACCATGAATTTAAGCGACAAATTACCAGGCGATACAGGCCAAATATAAGGAAGTGTGAAATCAAAAATGACAGTGAAATGAAAAAAAATTGCAAATGAAGGTAAATCAAAAATGTTTTAAATCTAAAAAATCACTGTTTGGTAGTTAGGACTTAGGAATGTATATTTAAAATTTTGTTCAAATCTGTTCAGTAATTTTGAAGAATTTCTTTGATCACTAGCTGCGAATTTCAGCCTGACAGCCTGTATTGCAATATAACTCGCGAGTGATCGGAGTGAAGGTAAAATTAAAAAAAATTTCACGTGCTAAACATCACCGTTAGGATCTAATGAGTACCTACATGTTCCAAGTTTCATTGAGCTGCGTTCATTAGTTAAGTTTGGGAGATATTACTTGATATTGATAATTGAATTTGGCAATTGGTCCTGAGACCGGCCACGAGTGTGGCCATAAATTTGCCCAAGATGTCGTAGGTTTCTAGTGCTGAAACAGTTAAAACAGCAGAAAAACATATTGGTTCACTAAATGGGGTTCTATTTGTATTGTGAAATACACAATTGTGTTTAACCTTCATTTTTTTTAAATTGCAGCATACTAAATTTCAAGAGAGAGGTGTACCTATATTTTTATATGTGTCTGTGGGGGGCGCTAGCAATTCACTAGGGAGCCAAAGGGGGCGCCAGCCTGAAAAAGTTTGGGAACCACTGACATGCCCATAGAATAAGTGTGTCCCATGTCCCAGTAAATGATCTACTTGCTAGTTGCTAAATTGAAACATATACTGTAGCTATCAGCAGTTGCCATGCATTAACAATTCTATCATGCTTGCATATATACAGCATTTCACGGCACTCATCTAAAGACTCACGAGACCGCAGAGTCCATTGCCACTATGTTTAAACTCCATGGTCATGAAGCTTAATGATGGTTGCGAACTTGCGGGTTGCAAGGTGAAGGAGTCGCACGTTGACCGCTTGTAACACCCTGAGGCTGGACTCAGCATTAGTTGCCCGAAGGCCATATCCCGCGCTCGACCGACAATTGAAGCTTGATGGCCTGCTCTACATCACGAACTTAATCATGTGGTGTCAAATGCGCTATAGGCCATGGCCCATGGGCCTATTACTTCCGTGCCGACACTTCTATTCATACGATATATCAACTAAGTGCAGAGCGGCCTGACTAATCCGTACCTACTGAATAGATCAGTGCAAGTGATCGTTGAAGTGAGCATTGAGCACCTGGGATCGGTGAGTAAAGTATTTTTACTTCGCCAACGTAACGGCCCTTGCAGTCTTGCACGCTAGGGGATCTTTTTTATATAATTGGTTTTAAGACTTGTGGGCTAGGGGATCAGTATCATCCAATACCAGTGACGTCACTAGGACTATTTTAAGGGGACTGTAGTGACTAGATAATATTATAGTGTATAATCTCTAAGCGGAAAGATATCATAATTTCTTTGAGATTATTAGTTGTTAAGCTGTTCCTTGTCGCATAGTTAATGTCGTAAATACGACGATACTTGTGAACTTCGACCGATAACTTCACAAATAACTAAGATAAATAATCATCGCCAGTATATTATTGCCAATAATCATTGCTCTTCGTAAGCCAGTTAATCATGGCCAGTTCAGAACTATAAAATGTTCCGATGATTGTACAATAGTTTAAGTCCTAATAATGTGAATNTTGATATCTAACGATGGCAACATCTTGAAAGACTTCCGGATTTTCCCGGAGGCCTATTCCGAGCCCTTCATTCTTGCCCTGACGCCAACACGCGAGGTTCTCCGCCGTGCCTCTTCTTAGTAGTTCTTTATATGTGTTGTGATATCTATAAACTGGGTAAGTAGATATCGATAATGGGGATTATGGTTATTATGTCGAAATAGGAAGTTAAATGTGAACTGTGGTAAATACTAGGTTGTGAAGTTTTAAGGAAATCCTCCCCAGAGAATTTCAGTTCCCCACAGCATGGTTCCATATTTGTTCCAGCCTAAGGGCTAGAGTACTTCCATTTTCATTTTTGATTTTCAAACCTAACTTAATTATGATTTAATTGTAAACTTAATTTTACCCCAATTAGATTCAGATTAGTAGTAAATTCCTTTTGCTCAGTTGATGTGTTGCCAGATGAGTCAAAGTTTGAGGAATATAATACAAATGGTATTAATTGTATTGTCACTGTTGATAACAAGTTCAGGATATGATAATAGGATGAATTTTATTAAACTTAAATGTCTATTGTTGAGGAATTGAATTGATTGAGCTGTTGCAAGAAGAATTTGTATATAATAGAATGAACTGTACTTTAGACCGTGATTTAGGAATTTAAATAATAGGATTAAATTAATTAAAATATGTCATATCATAATTGGGAGACTAATTAATTTGAGTCTGATTCATTGTTTATTGGAATTTATCCTATGCCGATTTTGATTATGTAACAGTGATTGCTTATGGATGATAGTGATAAATTTAAATAATTTAACCATAGAGGATTATTGAGTATTCAATCATAGTTGTTACTTAAATTAGGATTTGATTGTGGATTTTGATACAGTTAGGTTCAATGATATTGAAGTCAATATATTTCTTGTTATTGTTCAAATAAGATATTCAATTACATTAATTTAATTGGGGGAAACCTAAGAAATGTAAAATGAATGAATTTTTAGTTTACTGATTGAAATGTTAATGGTCAAAAGGACTAAGTTAGATTTTAAGATTAATTCCTTAAATTACTGTCTTGATGAAATGGAAAGAAGAGTTGGTCAGACTAGATTTGAATTAAACATAAATAGTCACTTGAACTTAAATTAGGTGTAATTAACTTAATCCAGAAATGTGTTGGTGGAAGTCATTATTAAATTAAACTCGTGGTAAATTCTGCGAATGATATCCTGGTCGATGAAATATTTTACCCATGCCCTGTATTAATGTCGATGAAATATTTTACCCATGTCATGTATTAATGCTCAACCTTGTTCGCAGGCCTATTTACCATACATGTTGACATCAAACTAAATAAACACGAAAACCTCGGACCTGCATCCTCCTATTACCCTACATGCATTTAGGGAAGCATCAGTCAAATATAAAATCGCCCGAGAATATTAAAAACGACTAGTCCTCCCCAGTCTTCAGTGAGATCACCCGGCCTTCCCTCAAGAGTAAAGTTAGTTCAGAAGTCGGAGTCATTGCAAGTTCAATAATTAAATTAACGTATTTTTCATGTCATAAACATTGCTCACGTGGCTTTAGCTTGTAAGACGTGGGAATGCTAGCAGCGCGGTATTGAGTCCCTTAAGGTCTGTGACTCGTGCCAAACGTTTGGTTGTACCAAACGCCCTATCGTTCGGCTAAGGCGTGTAAGTCAGAGACCAGACTGCGCTAGCGTCTTACAATTGTGTTTCGTATTGGGGAATGAAACACAGTAGGAGTTCTCCTCATTTACTGGAACTTGGTCTGGAGACCAGGTTACGCGCTGTATTACAGATTCGTAAATGATTATGACTACAGGAGTTACTTAATATTGCAACGTCTTAGGTCAGTGCTAATATTATAAATATATGGCTAATTCATATTTAACAGTATTCCAATTGCAGTTGATAACTAATTGTGATGTCTAAGGCAATGACATGAATAATAATATTGAGTTAGAGTTGATGGGTAACTCGGCTAGAATTCACTAGGCTAGCAACGTTCCTAGAAAGCGAGTTGCGGGGGTAACTGGAGGAAATATATAAACATGGTCGCTACAAGCTCATTGTGAAATGGTGTCGTGAACTGTGAATAGCGTATTAACAAAGGCCTTATTTCGCAGCTATCACCACATCGGCTAACATTCGGCAACCTGCGCCCGGCGATCTACAGCCTGTATCCTGAAACGTATAAATTCAAGATCACGCGCAATCTCCCGCCTCTGACGCCATCTCTGTCAGCAACTCTGACTCTGTCTCGGCCAGCATCTCTGTCAGCAACTCACCAAGCCAGTTTACCCGCCAACTCGCACGCCGCCATCTTGCCGCGCCCCTACTCCGTCCCTGTCCACCGACGCTCATCCGTGAACATCCAGTGAACTCTCGCTGTGCACTTATTCAGTTAACCAACATTCAGTGCATTCTTGCTGTGCACTTATTACGTTAACTAACATCCAGTGAACTCTTGCTGTGAACTTACTCTGTTAACCAACATTCAGTGAATTCTTGCTATGCATTTATTACGTTAACTAATATTCAGTGAACTCTTGCCGTGTACTCATTCAGTTGACTGATATTATGTGAACTCATTCAGAGAACTTTCGCTAGAGATACTCTGTGAGCTAGGCACATCAAGCACGTTCAGTAAAGTAGTGTGAGAACTTTCAACGCGCACGCTCAGTTAACTTCGTCAACCTCACAACGTGCATCGAATAACGTCCCCAACGTCTCACCACGCAACCACGGTGGCCCGTGGACCCGCACCTCCTGCATCAAAACGAGCAGGTCACGTGAGCTAAGTCAATAAATCAACTTATCAATTAATTGTGTGTTCATTTCTCCCAACCAAATTCGTCCTGCCGATCACTATGTTTCTGTCTGTCCTTAGTGAATAATTCAAGTTAGCTACCTAGGCCGTTCAAATTCCCCGATTGGAGTTAATAACTTAACGTGGAGTGGTAAATAAAACCCCCACAGGGTTACTCACTTCCGAGCGTCAATCGCTCAGCAGCTTCAGAAAAAAGATCTCGTTGCAACAATTGCAGCCATAAGACATTCCATGCAAGCGTATTTTTTTCGTACAGCTTTTCAGAACTGGCAGTTTCATTGCGTTTCTCTACAAGGCCAATATTTGCATCAATATGAACAATTTAGCCTCATTCAATGGGACGCCTGTCGGAGACCACCACTGCCGTGCTTCGAATGGACTATCATGCTCTCTTCCCTGAAGAACGTAGCCTACAACACATCATGACTGTAACGTTATCAGCCGCACGCCACCAGACAGATCACATCCATTAAATTAGATCAATCAGCCCACAGGAAAATAAGCCTGGCGTCGTCGTCTGCCAACACGCGAAAAAATTTTACACCACCCGGACGGAGCGCGCCGGAGCCGTCCGTATCTGTCCCGTGTGTCGAATCAGCCCACTGTCGAACTGCCACGTGTCGTACGACGATAAATTTTGGAACAGAACTATGCTATCTGGAACCTAACCCCAGGTGCTGTGAGCTAAAAGTTACGTAATTTAGCGAAGCTGCGGAAGTCACTCGCCGGCGGACGATAGAGTTTGGAACAGAACTTTGCTTTCTGAAACCTAACCCCAATGATGTGAGCTAAAAGTGACGGTCTGGTGGTGCACGGCAGGATGCACGCAGTTCCACAGGCGACCTGGGCTGGTTGGTCACAGTCCGTTGTCCGCAAGTTACAGTTCGAGCTAAAGTCAGGGTATGAAGTGATGATTCGATGCAACGTTCAGTGGTGCATAACCATTACTCTCTGGGCTATTCGCTTCAGAATGTGATGGCGTAAAGCTCCAAATATTTACAGTAAGATGATGTCACGGGTTGGTTACCGACGGATGGCTTAATCAGCGGCTGATTGGTGGTTATCCGGAAATACGCTAGGCGTTTCTTTCAAGGCTGATTGGTGCACAAATTTAGTGGTGCACGGCTGCGTACCCCATTCAATTATTCCCAAGCAGACACAGGCAAACAAGATCTTCTTACTTAAAATTTAAGGCACATAACTAGTGGCCACTCTAAATTATGATCGACAATGAAAAGAGACGCAGCAGATTCGGCACACTCCCCCTAGTAACCAGCGGAATCTGGTCAACAAACGACTGACGAGCTGCGCAGCTACATTCCCCCCCTACATTCCCCCTCCCCCGGCAGCCGGCACAACCCGGGCTCCCGCAGGACAACTTTCCTCTCGCAACATTCAACCAATCAAGGCTTCTCAGCTCCAAGCTTCTAGTTACTTCGTTAACAGGTAAAATTCACCTAATTTCAAGCAACAACACTAACCGAGTCATGGAATATTCCTATCAAGTTTCGATTGACACCTCCTCAGTGTACCTCAATTCAAGTTTTTCACATTCGCTTTATCTCCATGACCCTAGACACATCGTCATAAAATTTCGAGTGACATGAAACAATGAACTACTACTACACCAGCTTGCGACTTTTCGCTAAATTTTTGCCGGGATCACAATGCTAGTATGCGCCTTCTAGGCGTGTTGCAAACTCTTGATGCGTCTCATGCCGACGCATTTTTATAGTTTCCAAGAACTGCAAAAATTCCACCGGGGAGTCCCTCCGTCTTCAACCTCGTCTGCTTATAGAGCTGGGCTCTCGCCGGGATGCATGCCAGAGGCCAGCATTGCACAAGACCAGCATATTTTTCATCCTCCTTTCCGTGCGTAAGCCTGCTAAAGGGCAGATTAGACTATGGGATTATATGTTAAAAGCCAAAGGTACAAATCCCCTTCATGGAAATTAACCAGCGAGCTAATGAGAAGCAAGCCACCAATACAATCGCTCTACGCCGTATTTAAAACCGCCTAGCAGCTCTATCCCATGCCGTCTAACCTCCTCACGATTTTCGGTAAGCAGCTCCCTACGCCATACCGCTGTTGATACACAGCCAGCACTCCAGCCCGTCCGTTCGTCGCAGCTGTTTTCCCCCCGCATAACTCTACCTTCACGCTTACCCCGTCTCCCCGCCTTTTTTCACCGACTGCCGGACGGCTTTTCTAAGTTTCTGCTCACTTGACTGCATTACGCTATGAAAAGAGGATCTATACGAGTTGTAACCTAACCTAACCTAATTCGGATAAGCATCAAAGGTCTGCGAGATAAGCCTACAGTTAGCCATGCGATAATGGTGGAGAGTCGGGGTAAGTGTGGGGGGAAGAAGATGATGGGGGATAGTAAGGCTGGGAAACAGTGACGCGGGGTTAACGTCTTGCGGAGTAAGTAAGGTGATGACGCATTACCGTTGGTCAGCGGACACTTAGGATAACAGCATGTGTAAGAAGTGATGGTATGGGTTATAACGCATTGGAGAACAACGTATTGACCGTTAATTATGTGGAGGAGCAGCTTGTGTGCTGAAGCAGTGTTGGTTTAAAGTTCGTATGGTGAGATAGGTCAATTGACTACAGCTGCTTAGATGCCAGGATGACAATATCTATAGCGTTTAGATGGTTGATGTTGGCTCCAGGGCTGATTTGAGCGTTAATTTGCTGGTCTACGGCTGCGCACCCCTCTCCCGCCCCCCTTTGGACGAATAAAATGACTTTGATTCTTCCAATGTGTCCGTATCTTGGGTCGTGCAATGAGTTTCGCCAATAGGACTCAACGTCTCAGGAAGATCGCTCGCGCACATCATCGAGACGTGGCCTTGAAGTCCGTACGTTTGTAGTGATCAGATAATATTATAGTGTATAATCTCCAAGCTGAGAGATATTATAATTTCTTTGAGATTATTAGGTGTAAAGCTATACTTTGTCGCATAGTTAATACAGTAAATATGACTATGCTCGTGAACTTTGGCTAGATATGAATTAAACATAAAATTTTCACTTGAATTTTAATTATGTGTAATTAACTTAATCCAGAGATGTGTCGATGAAATATTTTACCCATGTCATGTTCTAATGCTAATCTTTGTTAACAGGCCTAAAGCTTCATATGTTATCTTACACCGCTATCACCAATAAACTACCTGAACTCGTTCACCGCCAAATTACCCTTCATTACCATCAAATAGTAACCTCCAGTAACTTACCGCTACCAATAACCCGTCAAAGTTATAACCTGCCAAAGTAACAACACTGGCAACCAACCTGCCAAACGTTCTACACACTTTTCGATTGGAGTTGGTGAAGACCAAGGTTTTGAACATTAACGTACGTCTTCCGTAGTAAGCGCCATTGCGAGTTCGCCTGAGATTCTGTGATTGAACGGTCCGAGTAGATAAGGCTATGTTTTCACGCTTCAACTCTTCAATTTCGATTCAATTATATCATAGCAATAATCCATGGTTATTTTTAAGAAAAACTGGAATTCCAAGAAGAAAACTGGAAGCGTTTGGTAAATATGCTATCACTAGTGCCTTGACTGTTATTCATTATATTTTAAAACAGCGGGTAGACATGGTTGAACCATACTGTTTCCATGGTTGAACAAGTATAAGGTTGACCCAGCACCCAGGAGAAGCTCAATTTGGGGGATGTAGTTGTTCGCCTGAGACGTCATTGATCTCACTGACGTCACGGACATTAACCAATCACCGAAATGCGATCAAACCAGCCAGCCAATCCGTCATAGGATTGGCGGGATTGTTTACGTTTCTCGATCTCTGTGACGCAACAAGAAAGCTGAACTGAAACACGAAATTCCTCGTGGGCCAACCTTACATAGTTCAACCATGACTGTTTCATTCATGGTTGAACTTGTATAAAATTGACCCATGAGATGTTCATTATTGCGAATGTAGCTTGTTGTTGGTCTGTGACGTCACTGATCTCAGTGACGTCATGGTCATTGCCCAATCACCGAAATGCCATCAAACCTATCCGTCGTGGAATGTCGGACGGGATTATATACGTTTTTCGATCTCAGTGACGTAACAAGTAAGCTGAACTGAAAGACGGATGTCCTCGTGGGTCAATCTTATATAGTTCAACCATGGTTTTAACCATGGCGGATATAAATTGCTCATATGCTGGTGAGATTCCGCCGTTTAGAGAGAACCGTGGCAGGCGGGCAGGGTATCAACAAAGTAATTTACCTGGCTTTCTTCAAGTTTGAACACTTCCTCCTCATAAGTGCCCTAAAAGCCTAAATGACCGTGTCCGTCCCGTAAGAGACTGGTGATGGTGACAACTTCTCACAAGCATCAATGCCCTGGGAGTCCCTCTCATCTCTGTGCGTGTGGCCGTCAGGCCGTGTGCTTCTTGAATCTTGGCGGAGGCAATTACCCCAGAAAAGTTCAGCACTTCATTGTCTTC
The DNA here is from genome assembly GCF_000764305.2 of Hyalella azteca. Classification (NCBI taxonomy): domain Eukaryota; kingdom Metazoa; phylum Arthropoda; class Malacostraca; order Amphipoda; family Hyalellidae; genus Hyalella; species Hyalella azteca. The sequence goes on along the minus strand of NW_025943639.1, from coordinate 437,752 downwards.
ATAGTGCGAGCAACTGCTAGTACGGAGTACCTACATACCTAATTACCTATCTCACACAAACTGGTCGAGTGGTCGTCTTTATTTATTTTATAATCGTCTAGCTACCTAACTACCTTATAGCCAATGAATAGCGCTGGATCCAGATCTGATCATCTGGGCAGCGCCACTTTGAAGTTTGAATGAAGCGGCCGCTACCGCTACAGCTACTTGCACTAAATGTAGAGTGGGCGGCGGGGCGCTGCCGCTACATTGCTTTAAATGTAGCGCCGCTACCGCTACCGAAAATGTTTTCGGTCCTTCATACATCACAAATTGAATGACCTTGGATGGATTTGATAGGTATTTTATTAATCCTGTTTATATATAAGAGCAGAAATGACGCTTCTATTTCAGAATGATAATGGAAATGTTCCTACTACCTACCTATTTCAGAAACTTTGCTTGAATATGGCATATGCTTGCAAAAACTAAAGTTCTGTAATCAATGGAGTGAAGTCTTTGAAATAGAATAGAATAAAAGTGTTGGCGTTGAAGGCATAGGCCCCATAGTGGCAAAGCAGAGAGTTTTTTAGACTCTCCCTCAAGTTCATTTTTGAGTCCTATAAGTAGACCAGCAAAGTATCCTGGATACCAGCATTATCATACATAACAAAGTGGTTTAAATTTTGATTAAATGAGAAAATTGAAAATGAACTGATTCTAAAAAATCTCTGGTTTGTCACTATGCTAGGCCCATCTCCTGTTGCCGATTCTTGAACTTTTTGTTTTTTGTGACTTGATTCAAAAGCCTCACAAGGGATCCGGCCTTTGGAACCCGATCTTTCCATAACTGACGATTGATTGAGATAGTTGCTGGACTTATTGCCTGCTCCGTAATTTGCTAGGCATTTTAAGTAAGACTGAACATATGCTCCTGCATAGCTTCGTCTAGTCTGTTCATGACTAGACGTCATGACTTCGTCTGTTGATGTTCATACTCGGAGCTTCTAGGATGCTATCAGGGAGGCTGTTCCACTCCACATGTCAGTGACTCAAAGCGAAGAAGAAATGTTGTCGCATGGATGTGTTCCAACGCTGTTTTTTTAGTTTATAGCCGTGGCCCCTGGTGTTGGTTCTTGTTTCAACGCTGTTTTTTTAGTTTATAGCCGTGGCCCCTGGTGTTGGTTCTTGTTTCAAATTCTAGTAATCCTTCTAGTTCTGGGACCTTGTATAAGCCATGAGTATATTTGTATACTTCAATGAGGTCCCCACGCAGACGTCGATAATGGAGGCTTGGAAGTTGGAAGCTTCAAATGACAAAATCATTCAATTTAAAATTTTTTAGCTAGGGTAATAGCGGTATATTCCGACACATTAAGGACGCATCGAGAAATGAAAAACTATAAAAAAAACGTATGCGTTACGTAAGTTCTGTTGCCTTCACATGACTCTCAAAACACTTCACTACGCGTCAGCAATGATGAAACGTTACAAAATGTTGCCATATTTATTAAAAAGCCTTTAGAATGGAAACCTAACAAATCCCTGTATTCCGTCACTTTGTGTGGCAATATTCGACACGTGGTGAGTCGTATTGCGTCAGCGCTTCAAATTTAACTGATACGTATTATTCGACACGCAAATGTATGACGTCACCATTTCAACCACCAATGAACGCATGGAACTAAAACAAAGCTTAATATAAAGGAAAAGCTGGAGAGGTGACGGAATTACCTACGATGTCGGAATATACCGCGTTTACCCTATATGAGTCAATAATGAGTGAGATCATCAATCGTCAATCATCATAGGAACTGTAAGAAAAAATTCATTGTTTTTGATGTAAAAGAATGTTTTTCAATGAAAAGGAATGCAATACTTGATATGTGGAAATACGATGCTAAAATTAATGAACCGTATTAGAATTCAATAGACGTTACGCTTTCAGAATTATGTTAAAAAAGTTTGTTTTTGTTCATTTGATCAGAAGTTTTTGATCGTTGATCAGAAACAGAAAAAGTTTTTGTTTGTTTGATAAGAAACAACATAATTAATCATTCTCTTGCACTAAATATACGAATAATTAGTTGGACTTGGTTACCATCTGCATTGATCATCCCAGTCCATAGTGGCAAAACAGAGAGTTTTTTAGACTCTTCTTCAAGTTCATTTTTGAGTCCTATAAGACAATCCCGCTAGTCTGCTAGATTATGCACTGGGAGCGGGAGGCGGGAAAGAAGCTAGGTATTTAATTCAGTTGCATGTTAGCTCACGTGATATGTAGTTCTGCTTGTCTGAACTCTGAATTGCCTGTACAGCAATCCCTTGATTAGCATGATTCATAGTGGCAATCGAGAACATGTTTTTTTAGGGTAAACATCCCATTTCTGAACGCAAATTAAGCCTATGCATTGCAGACTAAATTTATGAACGTGAATGTTAAACAATCATAATTCAATTCATTAAAATCAGTTAACAAAAAATCGTAGTTTTTACGCACCAGACACCTCTGACTCATATGTTAGTAGAATCGAGGCGGACAACAGTGCATGACTGGAAGCACATGCATCGACAACCATACGCAACGCCAGTTCAAAACGCACTGCTGGCTGGCTGCAGGCTGCAGCTGGCAACACCTTTATTGACAACACGCATCAAGCTATGATTGGCCGTTCAAACTAGTTCATATTTAGCTTACGTTCTCTCGTTCAGAAAAGAAATAACTGGCGCATTTGTCATAGGAGGAGACGTTCAAGTGCTTGCCTATCCGGATTTCCCTTCCGGATTCCGCTTTCGATTAAATTCCTGATCTAGAGCAAACACTGTGTTGAGGGGATTCTCACAAATGATATATCAATCCAACACTTTGTGAACAAATTTTTAAGATAAACTTACATGACAAATTTAATAATCTTTACCAAATTACAAACGAAACTATTCATTCGCAATGCCCTCGAGCGAATGAACGTGATTAATGATCATTTTTTCACTTCTTCCCCGCATTAATGAATTTTCCTCATTAAGCCTGAAATATCTCCCAAACTAATGAACTTAGCAAATGTTCCAAAAAACGGTGATGTTTAGGTCATGATAATTTTTTTCAATTTTACCTTTGGTACGCCTTATCCGGTTCTAAATTTGCAGTGAGCCTAACATCTCTAACCTCTTGCACAGGCTTTTTGTGTACCTTTAATTAAAGGCGCAATTAAAAAATAATCACAACCTAAACATCAACGTTAGTGAAGACGTGTGCAAAGTTTTATCAAGCTGCATTCATTAGTTTGGGAGATATTTTAGCCTCACAGAAACTTGTAGATTGCGAGCCCGGTCGTATAAGTGTCTGAGAGGTCTTATATATGCATATATATATATATATATATATATAAATATAATTCTCTTAATCTTAACGCTTGCAGTAGTGTATTTTGAATAAATAGCTTTGTTGTTGGAAAGGTTAAGCTTGGTTTCAATCATAAAAACTTATGTGCATGAAACGTGCTACAAATTTGCTTTTATCGCGCTAGTTAAAATTGAAGCAAATTTTGACAGCGCTCGCAAAAATATTGTTTGTATATAGCTTTTTTCTTAGCTTTATCATGATTGAAATTACTTGATTATGCTTATTATACCCGCTATGAAATTTCTTTCCTTCTTTCCAAAAAATTAATCCTAAAATTGTCGATGTGACTGGTCTGACAGAAGCGTGTGGGGCTGTGGGCCATCTCATAAGCATGGCATAGCGTAGCCATCTTGACGCCACTTCGGCACAATTTTGTTCTCCATTTGTTAGCAATAGATATAAAATTTAATGCAGGCATGTAAATACTCATTGAGTAGTATTGATGTTTTTTTATATTCACGTCCTCTCGTCTTCAATTAATACGGCAAAAGAGTGGAACCTAACTTAGCCAAACTTAACCAAAACTGTTTAAATTGGGAGTAGAGGAAATATGAAAAAATATCCATGCCACAAAGCAATTGGCATTGAAAACTGTGTATTTAATTTCATAAATATTGATTACGAATAGAATGAATGGGCCATGTCAAAATGGGATGGCAGTAGTGCATGCTAATGCACAAGCAATTTTTTCAATGCTTTCATTTTTATTACATATATTCAGGAAAATTTTTACAAGTAATATCACGTTTGAATAAGCAAACTAATATGATGGTTGCGAATGATTAGAAGGCATGATTATGCTGCCGAAGGTTAGTGCTTATGCTGCAATTAATTTCGTACTTTCTTCCGCATCGCGAGAAAATAACATTCTAATCCGCGATCACTATGTAACGGCTAATTGCACATTTAAATGCGTACCATGCACAGTCATGCACTGGCATATATTTTGCAGTAATTCGATATAGACCAGGTCAAGAATTTGTAGTCGTTTAGTCAGCATAGTGGCAAAGCAGAGTCTTTTAGACTCTCACTGAAGTTCAGTTTTAAGTCCTATAAGTAGACCAGTAAAGTATCCTGGATACCAGCATCATCATTAATAAGAAATTGGTTTAAATCTTGAGTAAATGAGGAAATTTAAAATGAACTGATTCCAAAAAATCTCTGGTTTGTCATTATGGACTTTAGTGTATCATTTAATAATGAACTTTTAATAAGGAGCTATTCCATTCGTCGTGCAAATTTACGTACTAACAGATTACAAGACTTACAGAAGTGGTATTTCAAATGATGAAAAGTGAACGAGTGAAGTGATTAAAAGTGAACAAGTCCAAATAGAGGTTTCCCCAATTCCTAGATTGCCACCATGGCATGGTTTTGAATACCTCGGTTTTGATTAACGCGGAAAAAAATTTGCAACTTACCCTCAATCTACGCGGTGCCAGTTTTGATTAGCGCAACTTTTTTTTTTCACAATTCATCATTTTCCTGCCTCTAGCCAGAAGTGTTACGTTCGTAACAAAAATGTTACTTTTTGCTTATTAGATCTTATGTTGTTACTTTTGTTACGACTTTTGGAAAAATTTGCCAAATGTTGTTACTTTATGAATTTCAGCCAATAATTCTTTAAATAAGGTCCCATTCTGTAGGCACTCGTGCTGACTACAGAGTCGGTTTAACCGCGCCTTGTCTCGTTCATAACTCGAATGGTTGAGTTCGGCAACCTTCGCCGGTAAGTGCGCCATGCCGGTGCTCTAGTTACTCGTTAGCCTTCAACTGGTCAAGATTGCTGCCATATCTACTGCTCACTTTTATCAAACTACATAATTTTCCTTGATAAATTACTGTCATAATTATGGACAAAAAGGGAACGCTTAAACATAAAAATATCACTTTGGAGACTAAGCTTGAATGATGAATTGAACTGAGCAAAATATGATGAATTTTACTTTTAGTGAAATAAAATTATAATGTAACTTTGCTATTTTTGAGGATTCATTATAATTATTCCCATATATTCTTAAGTTTGATTAGCGCGGTTTTGCTTAACATGGTAAAACTCGGGAATTTATTAACTGCGTTAATCAAGGGATTGCTGTACTCTGAATTGCCTGTTTAGTGTGCATGATGCAAAACTCTGCTTTGCATGATAGTTATAATCATGGTTGGCAATGATTAAATCAAAATGATTAAATCACTTGATTTTTTTATAAAAAATCATGATTTTTTTTTATTTTTTTTTTATTTTTTTTTATTTATTTGATTTTTTCATATATTTAAATATATTGAGTAGCAGTCTTTAATTTATATTGAGGTATTGTTATTCATGGTTTAGTATAAATGTACTATGAATGACAAATTGGTATATAAACTTGTTGCCTTTAGTGTGTACCTATTGATAGTGTGTACCAATGTCTGTACAATTTAGTGTGTACCAATGATCTATTGATAGTGCTGTGCATTGTGCTATCAGCTATTTATCTGTTATGTGACTCTTCAATGTTTAGAAGATCTGCATTCCTGCAGTGTTTTTGTATATTGAAGCCAGTTAAATGGTCAATATTTAGCTCATTACCTTGCTTCATACAAACTTTACAAAGCTAATGAATAGACTTACCAATAATTGTTTACCCAAAAATTCCTAAGTGTTAAACACCACCTTGGCCTGTTGGCCATTATTGAAGGCAATAAGTGCCCTTTTTAGCCATCCATTATGATCCATATACTGTTACAGCAATCCCTTGATTAACGCGGTTAATAAATCCCCGAGTTTTACCGTGTTAAGCAAAACCGCGCTAATCAAACTTAAGAATAAATGGGAATAATTATTATGAATCCTCAAAAATAGCAAAGGAAAGGAAAATTATGTAGTTTGATAAAAGTGAGCAGTAGATATGGCAGCGATCTTGACCAGTTGAAGGCTAACGAGTAACTAGCCCTTTACGCACTGAATTATGTTTCGAAAGTGAAAAAACAATCTGAATTGCTTTTCAGATCACGCGCAGTCTTTGTGTTGTACTGGCAGTAGTGACGCGCCTACTCCATCGAACGTCGTTCAAACGAGTTCACATGTGATGCTACCATCACACTCGCGGCTAGACTCCAAACATGTAATTACTCTCGGTAGAAGCTTTTATTTTCTGTGTGATGAATTCGTCACACCAGGGCTTAAAGGGCTAGAGCACCGGCATGGCGCACTTACCGGCGAACGTTGCCGAACTCGATCATTCGAGTTATGAACGAGACAAGGCGCGGTTAAACCGACTCTGTAGTCAACGAGTGCCTACGGAACCAGACCTTATTTAAAGAATTATTGGCTGAAATTCATAAAGTAACAACATATGGCGAATTTTTCCAAAAGTCGTAACAAAAGTAACAACATAAGATCTAATAAGCAAAGAGTAACACTTTTGTTATGAACGTAACACCTTTGGCTAGAGGCAGGAAAATGATGCGTTGTGAAAAAAAGTCGCGCTAATCAAAACTGGCACCGCGTAGATTAAGGGTAGGTTGCAAATTTTTTTCCCGCGTTAATCAAAACCGCAGTATTCAAAACCGTGCTAATCAAGGGATTGCTGTATTGTTAGTAGGCTAATTGCAAAATAAAAAATAACACTTCAAAAAAGACAAAAAAGTTGAAAAAAAATCAAATAAATAAAAAAAATCATGAAAAAATAAAAAAAATCACCAACCCTGGTTATAATTACTTGATGAGTTAATGAAGTTTAGTTCATTGCGGTCAACTTAAGAGACAAATTTTCAACTAACTAATACTTTTTATAAGTCTAATTTTAATTGTTAAGTGAAAAGTGCAGCAGGCTGGAATTCTATGAATGGAAGTTCACTTATAAAAAAGCTTTCCACCCAAGGTGAAAAGCTTTCCTTTGATACAGTGCTCTGCCAGGTGACTGACTATAAATGAAAGGTGGATCAAAAATGGACAAACTGTTTCAAATTGTATAGTACCTCAGGTTTGTTATAGAATTATTTGGACGTCTCTTGTTTGTTGGATATTTTTTATTTTTATTTTATTTAATGGATTTTTTGAAAATTTTCAGGCCTTTTGTTTGTAATGATCAAGTTTAAGTTAAGTATTTAGTAAGTCAGTACTGTAGTACTAGTACATATACCATATTGGGGGGCAGGGCTTATGGGCACAACCAATCACAGCTTGAAAGCATCCCCATCAACCAATCACAGCTAGAAAGCAGATAACATTACAATTCCTTTAACCAATCACAGCTAGAAAGCAATGGAACAACAGTTTTACTTTCATTCCTATGATGCTCATTTTTACCGGTTGAAGCTGTAGAATTAAATTAAATTAAAAAAATAATTAAAATTAAATTTTACTAGATCAAATTTTATTATTTAATACACTGGATGGTACGTGCTGTTGAATTAAATTCTATTAGAAGAATGTTGAATTAAAAATCTGATTATATTTTCAAAATTGAAAATTAGTTTTTATTAAATTAAATTGTATTATTAATGCACTATATAGTACATGCTCTATGTTTTATATAATGAAATAGTTTCCCATTTTAAATAACAAACATTTTCTAAAATGAAAAGGAGGATCAAAAAGACACATAACATTTTCTAAAAGACACATGACATTCAAAAACGCACCATGGCAGACAAAATCATTCAGAATTTGAAGTGAATTCATTAAGATAAATTTAACATAATAGGGCAAAAAATGGAAAAAATTCAAGTCTGGAACGTAGAAATGGGTTTTTATAATGAAAAAAAACTTTCAATCATTTAAATCTCAGTATGGAATGTGAATCAAATCTACTTATTGTGAAATCAAACTAGACACAACCAAAACAAAAGTGTGTGTGACACCGTCTTGTAATACGTAAACGTAGAAGCACAATGTGAATGTACGCAGTGAAAGAGTAGCAGTTTATCTTATAATTTTGTATGATATCAAAAACTTTGTTGGTATTGTCCAATCGTGAGAATTTTTATAAATGTGCATTTTTTTCATTTTAGAATGTATTTATTGCAAAAATGTGTCCACTAGCCTACAGATACACTACTACCGTAGTTAACTTGATTAGGCATTGGCAACACGGGATTGGATTTCAAACCACGCGCGATTTTGGGAGCACGGCAGTTTCTAATGAGCTCAGTTTATCAATTTTCAATGCAGTGGAAGCAGGGTTGGCGATTTTTTTGATTTAAAAAAAAAAAAAATCTAAAAAATCAAAAATCAATGATTTTTTTATTTTTTCATGATTTTTTGATTTATTTGATTTTTTCAACTTTTTTGTCTTTTTTGAAGTGCTATTTTTTTATGTTGCAATTAGCCTACTAACAATAACAGTATATGGATCATAATGGATGGCTAAAAAGGGCACTTATTGCCTTCAATAATGGCCAACAGGCCAAGGTGGTGTTTACCACTTAGGGATTTTTGGGTAAACAATTATTGGTAAGTCTATTCATTAGCTTTGTAAAGTTTGTCTGGAGCAAGGTAATGAGCTAAATAGCACAGTGCACAGCACTATCAATAGATCTACTAGTTTTATGTCCTATAAATCTACCAGACTCTACCCTCTAAACACCCTGACTAGTAGTGACTGAGTGACTGACTGCACTGTTCCCATTTAATTCAGACCAATAAACCAATACTAAACATAAACTGAATGATAACCAAACAAACCTCATACGACTTGAAACGAGACTTAAGTTATGAGAAAATCTAATACTGTTTGAAATAAACATGTGCACAATTCAAATATTTTATACCCATTCACTGCATTTAATTATTTTATATATAGTCTTATAATTGTAATTGTTTTGTTTCTAGTTTTAAATTCACATATTTAAAGATTGAAAATAAATATTTTAATTAGAATACTGGTATTAGGGTGGAAAATCTTTCTAATTGCCTAAAAGGTCAATACAATCTCAACCTCTCAATATACAGGGTGGGGGAGAACCGATTGAGCTGTTTTGAGGTAAAATAAAAGAGTAATGGAGGTACATGAAGAAGAAAGTTTATTTTCCTAGAGGTTAGTATAACATACCATTTAGGATACTTATGTTTTGAAAACAATATCTGGAAGATGGGGGCCATTAGCTGCAACACACTGTTGGAGTCGTTCTCAGAGGAGGGAGTAACCGTAACAGTGAATTCCGAATCGCTATGCTGCAATGTTGCAAAATTTCTTGCAGCCCAGGATGGAAAACATTGTTGAAAATGAAACATTGGGAGACATGTGGTTCCAGCAGGATAGGGCTACAGCTCACACAGCCCGAATGTCACTCCATGTTTTGAAACGCATGTTCCCAGACTCTGAGGGGTGATTTACAGTGGCCTGCGAGGTTAACTGATTTGAGCATTTGCAATTTCTTTCTTTTGGGACATCTAAAAGAAAGGGGTTCAGAAGTTTCCCTCACACCCTACCACAGCTATGGGAATGGATTATTGCAGCAGAGGTTATGGCCATACCTCGCCATATGTGTGAACGTGCTGTAGAAAACTTCCGAGAACGACTCCATCAGTGCGATGCAGCTAACAAACCCCATCTTCCTGATATTGTTTTCAAAACATAAGTATTTTAAATGGTATGTTAAGCTTATCTTGAGGAAAATAAACTTTCTTCTTTATGTACCTCCATTACTCTGTTATTTTGCCTCAAAACTATTCAATCAGTTCTGCCCCACTCTGTATAAGCTAGCTAACACATTTAAATTGTATATTGTAATCAATATATAACAAATAGTCAAATAGTTGAAGACTACTTATAGCCTTATAAGAATTAGCTAAGCTGCTAGCTACGTGCAATGTATTGCACACAAAGGCAACAAGTTTATATACCAATTTGTCATTCATAGTACATTTATACTAAACCATGAATAACAATACCTCAATATAAATTAAAGACTGCCACTCAATATATTTAAATATATGAAAAAATAAAAAAAAAATCATGATTTTTTTATAAAAAAATCAAGTGATTTAATCACATGATTTAATCATTTTGATTTAATCATTGCCAACCCTGAGTGGAAGGTGGTGTAATGTGGTGGTAGGGTTGGTTTTTCAATGAGTTTTCTTTTATTAACATGAGAATATATTACCTATACAGAATTCCACACTGTTGTAGGGTAAACGTGGTATATTCCAATACTTTAAGGATGTAGCAAAAAATGAATGGCTATAAAAAATTGCCGTACGCGCAACTCAAGTTCTGTTTGCTTTACGTCACTCTCAAAACACTGCACTATGCGCCAGCAACAATGAAACGTCACAAAATATTGCCATATTTATTTAAAAGCCTTTAGAATGCAAAACTACCAAATCCATATATTCTGACACTGTGTAAGACTAAATTTGGCATTTTATGAGACTAATTCGGGCTGCGCTTCAAACTCTACTAATTCATAATTCCAACACTCTTGTGTTCAAATTCCAATCGCTGTGTGAGCTGTATTGGAATACGACACAGCTTGGAATTAGAACACTATTGAATATTGAACACTACTTATTTAGGCTTTTAATTAAGAGCTATTAAGCTTTTAATTAAGAAAATTTTAATTTTTGCACACAGCTTGGAACGAGCTGTGTGTGTCTAATTCCAAGCTGTGTCGGAATTAGTTTTTATGTGTCTAAAACCGTCTCTTAACTTAATCGTCTATTGATTTTTTTACCACTTGAAATCAGAAAATACAAGTATACTTAAAGGTTTCCTAACATATTCACAGACTTATTTATAAGTCTCAAACCATAATATTCTTTCTACACAGTTTATCACTATTTGGTGATAAACACACAACTTAGAACTACAATACAACCAAGAGAACTATCAACTTGGACACATTTTTTGATGTTCTCACTGGGTGCTGCGCACTGTCTCTCTTTGGATCTTAACATTTTCCTGCCAGACAGCCCAGACTGGGTGTTTTGGCAATAGTGCAATAGTATGACGTCACTATTTCAACCATCAACTAATGTGTGGAACTTAGAAAAATCTTAATATAATGGAAAAAAGTCGAGAAGTGTTGGAATTACCCACGATGTTGGAATATACCGCATTTACCCTACTGCTACTTGAATAGGTATGTAGCAGGCACTACCGCTGCATTGTTTCAAATGCAGCGCCGTTACTGCACCAGCGGAGAGAAGAAAGAAACTAAAATGAGAAGATGAAGACAAGATGTATATAAACATTGCTGAGTCCAGGTGTTACAAGTGGTCCATGGTCAGGAAAATGTGCCAGGTGCGCGGGCACATGCGGAAAATGTGCACCGTGCTGTGCGCTGTAGCGGCCATAATATACTGGTAAAATAATTGCGTGGTGTGCCGTGCTCCTAAAGTTGTTTAAAGATGAATGCATGGAGACAGTATCACACTCAAACAAATATAGGCATCAAGTTGACTAGATTTGAGATTTCCAACATGTTAACTCAGGTTCCACCTAAGAGTCGGCACAGTTATGAATATTTATTCATTATTCATAGATCACAATTCGTTTGGAAATGAATTACAAATTGAATAGTAGGTGACAATCCACATGCCCATGGCTTGAGATTGGTGCCTTCTAATGAACTTAGAGTAATGAAGGACTGATTTTGGCAAATAGTACAACTACAAATCTGTATGCCAATCATCGTCAATGTTGAGAATACGTTCCTGACATCCTCCATGCTAATGGAATGGGTTTGTGCAGTGCAAACCCATTGACATTGAATACAAAAATACAGGCACTGCAAAATTTTTTTAATTATCAGTTCTCATTTTTTGCAACTTTGAAGGTTAATTATATATATGAACAACAAACATTAATAAAATATGAATAGCTTCAAGAGACGCATCACATGACACATGACGATGTATCAGCATTGCGTAAAAGTCTGTAAAGACAATGTTGCCATACCATTACATTGAGAATTTCTGATGACTGTTATGTGTAGACACATTTTATTTACAAAAGATTTTGCACTCAAAATTATTTTCCATTAATTAGAATGATAAAATTATTACTTACTCCTTTCATTAATCGTAGAACCTTTAATAACCCCCTATCAGCGCACTAATAGTATATATAGAACAAGCAAAATCTGCCATTTAACACTAATATTTGTTAACTTCATATGCCCAATTTCTGAGTACTTGGTTCTTCACCACTTGCCTCATGTCCGGATGGTAATATTGCCTCACCCCTGGATGGTCTACGGAAGGTAAACAAACAATGTTCCAATAAGAAATTTGTAGAAAATTTCTTCTAATATAAATTCCTAGATTATTGATAGATAATTGAATGCATATTGAGTATTATAAGTTTTCTGTCTCTTGTCCCTTGACAAAATTTATCTGTGCACTGCGCAGATAAATTTGATGGCCAAAATTTATCTTGCACTTGCGAGCAAAGATGGCTAGAAGTTGCACCAACTGTGCGCCGCAATGGCTTAAAAAAAGTCATAATGCATGGCAAAATTTCCCGAAAACATACATCATCCTGAGTGTGGCAAGTGGTTGGCGCATGACTTCTTCTTCACCTTCAAACTGGCATCAAATCAGTCGTAAAATAAATTTCTTCAGGTTTTCAAAAAGGGTATTGTCAAGTTTACCTTGAACGTTCATGGTGTTGGTGAGAAGTGCTATCTTACTATTGCTCCAAGACCAAATAAAAAATCTGTCAAAAGTGTTTTTGTGCATGTTTTGAACATTAAATTCGATTATCAATCAACTATTGTGATTAGTTCCTAGTAACTCTCAGTGTTTGTGTTTATAAGCCCTAAGAAGCAAAGGCAGCCATGTCAGTCATGTGGCTGTCCAACAAGCTTTGAAGACCTCAGCTCAATAATGGCTGGCCTCAAAGGAACCAATGACTTTTCTTCTCCTTTCCCTGCTTTTGGCCGCCCTGTGAAAGCAAAGAAACCTTGACTGCATGTCTCTGTCTGCTGCAGTCTGGTCTGCATGTTAATTCAGCCCTTTCAAGTGTCAGCTGCTTCAGCAGAATGTAAATATCTGACATCCAGCCAGGATAGAATTCAAAAAATTTCAGTTCATATATTACTTTCAAGTTTTGATTCATATAAACCAGTGTTCTGAACTTCCGATCCTAAAATTTAGGTTTGAAAAATTAAAAGGCAGTGTTTAATCCTTTCATGGTCATGGGCAACACCTGCAACAGGGCAAGATATCTTTTTTTAAAAGGTGGAAGTATCAATATATATTTAATTATTTAAGATTACAGTACTTGATTAAATTGGATTAAATTTTTATGATCTTGATTTTTTCATTTGCAATGTCAATGTACCTAAACTAAACTTTAATTATGAAGAAAGTATTTCATGTAGTAACCACATTTAATAAATCTTCAGATGCAATTTAAGCCTCCAACATACAAATTTTTTCAAAAATATATACAAATAAATATTACATATACATAATACTTCTTACTTTATTGAACTGGTTTTTGAAATGTTAATTTCTGGAAATTTCAATGCTTGCTTGTGAAAGGGTTAATAATTTGAAAAAATACACATAACATAATGTCTGATAATATTATGTCTCCTTCAATGGCATAAAATATAATGACTTGAAAATTAATTTAAGCTCAATCAATATTCAATAGCCTCAAAAATCATAAATGTTTAAATTATTTGTGTAGTTCAAAAATTGTAAGTAAAATTAGCAAAATTTGTCACTAATTCCTTTGCTTTTCAGAGATTTGGAATGATGATAATTTTATGTTCTTGCTGGTATAAAGCCTAATGGAAATTGAGCTTAACACAGTGAAATTGGAGGAGGAGCAATGCTCTTCCCCTGATCAGATCACCATAGAACTGAACAGTTTTGAGACTGGCCAGCAGGATCAAAACACATTACATGTCAAAGTTGATTATGATGATGAGGGTGATGGTAGTGAAGAAGATGATGAAGATGATGAAGAAATGGATGACACTGTGCATAGCTTCACTGGACTGTGGGAGGGTCCTGATAGATACACAAAAAATTCAAGTGTTTGTGTTGTGAGAAAACCTCTCTGCACTAGGCTTGAGGTTAGTTTATCCATCAATGACATTATTAGATATGCTAGACTACAATCAATTTGATTATTTGTCATATTGCTTTTCAGTAGAATAAGTTTGTTGGTTTAATTATTAAAGCCAAAGATACCTACACTAACAGAAATTCAACAGATTTTCAAAACATGCTTCAATTAGCATGTAGGAAATGTTTTGTTTTACTTTTTAGTCTAGTTTATAGTTACATGTTCACATAAGTTTTTTGTCATATTTAGCTCTGTTGAGTTGTGGAAGACCACCATTACATGATCAAATGAACTATCAGAGCATTTTAACCATGGCTATTATATGGTGACTTATTTGCCATTCTCCATAATGTGCTTTTAATGCTCACTTGTATTATATGAAATATGAATAATTTTCAGTGACTTCAGTGCCTTTTTTATGGTAGACCAAATCATATTTCAGTTATAATGTGCAGAGTAGCTACCTTCACTGTGCATTTGGGTGGGATGATTACTCCATTACTAATAGTAGGTACCGTAGTATATTTGGTATTTTCATTTTACAGAAAAGTATTCAGAAATAATTTTGCTAAATTATGTGGGTAAATTGTGTAGTTACCAATATCATCACAATCAATAAATTTGTTTTTTTATTTGCAATAAGAAACTGCTCAAAGACCAAAATATTGAGAATCTTGTGTGGCAAGTAATTCCTCACATTGCTAACTTGTTGGTTATCTTTGCTCTACAGAGCAGTCATGTTGTGCGCACAAAGCGCCTCACCACAGAAGACTCACGCTGGGCAAAAAGACGGGCACGAGAGGCCAGGCCGCCTCTAAGGATGCTGCGGGAGGTTGTGTCCGATGCGCCTGGTGAAAACAAACTCAAGAGACCTGGACCCTTCCAGGCTGCCTCTAAAGTGGCCTCTGGATCCAACTTAGTGGGTGGAGAGTCTCAGAGTCTCAAATATCCTCTTCTCAATCTTGTCATGCTGGAAATTAATGAGTAAATGTTTAATTATTCCTAAGATTACCATGCTAGTACCGTAAAATGGGGTAACTTTGACCGGCGGGGTAACTTTGACCACTTTTCGTTTTTTTAACAAAAACCCCCAGAACTCAAAAACGATTCGACATAGAAAAATTTTGTCAATGTCCATCAAAGGCCTAATACTGAGGCTATGTAACACAATAGAAAGATTTAAAAAGTTTGCATATCTAATAGGTTAAAATATTAAAAATGTGACCCACGAAAAAGAGCTATTATTTAAAGCCTGTCGGAGTACCCCCTCCAATTTTTTTATTTTTTTGGCAAAATAACTCCAGGTTTTGATGCATTATAGTAGAACTCTTCTAGTTACACATGCAAAAGACAAATTTTAGAAAAGTGTCATAGTTTGCAAATGGGGGGTGCCGCCCCCCAATGGGGTAACTTTGACCACCTAATGGCAGCCGTGACGGGGTAACATTGACCGGCTTGGAAATTAAGTTAAAATTACCATAGGTACCTATAGAACATATTTTATGTTTGATACTCCTATTAATGTTTTTTTCTTCATGGTTCAGACTCTACAGAGTCTTATATATGGTAATTTCAACTTAATTTCCAAACCGGTCTATGTTACCCCGTTCCGGCTACCATTAGATGGTCACATTTTGCCCATTTGGGGGCAGCGCCCCCCATTTGCAAACTATGACACTTTCCTAAAATTTTTCTTTTGCATATGTAACTAGAAGAGTTCTACTACAATGCATGGAGTTATTTGGAGTTATTTTACCAAAAAATAAAATTGATTTTACCACCCGGTCAAAGAAACCCCAAGAGCTGGGGTAACAAAGACCATCACTTTTTTTTAAATTACATCAAAACTATGATAGGCAGGAGCCAGCAATTTATGGTAAGTAAAGCTAGAGTATAGACCTGTATTTTGCATGTTTCAATTAACATTTAACTTATCTAGTAAAAAAATGGCATCATTTTGAAAAAAAAGTGGTCAAAGTTACCCCAGTTTACGGTAGTTACCTTATTCCAATCGAATAAGGTACTAGGTAATGACAAATGCACATGAAAATAACAATTAGCTTCTTGATATACCAGTACTTACTTGAAAACTGAATTATTTAGTATTTATGTTTATTATTTTCATCTTGGAGTTTTCATTTTTTTATCATTGTGGACATTGTGCCTGAATTTCTTGTGTTGATTAATTGAAAATACATTTGTTCTTCTTTTACACATACAGCAAACAGGGCAACATTGGCTAAAGAGAGCTAAACCATTGAATGCCAATCTCAGTGATGACTTGAATGTTGATATGTTCCCAGATAAGGTGAGTTATTCTCTCTTACCTTTATTTGATAATATTTTCAAAATAATAATTATAAAAATAATAATATTTTTAAAATCTGGTTGATGTATGGTATTTAAAAAAAATTACCTTGATAGATAAATCCTTGGTAAAAAATTATTATTTATTTAAAATTTTAGATCGATTTATTGCCTTTTTTATAGAAGTGATTTATACCTGCTTGACTAAATCAAGCATGGGTAAAATGATCTGTATAGAAATTTGATGATTTGCAGGGGTCTGTGGCATGCAGCTTCTGCGGGGCGCAGCTTAGCACGATCCTAGAGTGTAACCTTCACATCGAAGCTCAGCACAAGTTTGAGAAGGCTGTGAGTATTTGGGTTTATCTTGGTACTGTTTTTACCTAATACCTACTGCATATCATACCTACCACCCATCTCCTACAATAAGTATATCTTACTATTAATTATACATACCTTTTGTAGTACTTAAAACATTTATCTGTCAGATAAATCGTAGGTTTGTTTATCACATTTTTGGTGTAATTTGTAAATAAACATTGAAACTTCCGTTGAACTTTGTACAAAAAAGTTGGAAATGTAGAAAGCTGTGTGAAAGTACATTACAGGCTAAGAAAATTTTTAAAAACAATATACCTGTATTTGGGAAGAATATGTTCCTCTTCCATCATTTGCTTCATAGCTACATTAGCTGAACAATTACTTATATGGTTTTATGGTCAAGTTTTGGTGATTTGTTTTTAAAGGGCCAACATTTTGATATGCTATCACTGAATTTAATAATCTTCACAATAGTTACGAATCATCTACAAAACTAATTCAATGACACAACTTGGGTCTTCCTCAGCTTTGTCGTATCCTTAGTATCCTTAGTATCCTTAGTATATATATATATATATTTAATTTCTCAAGCTTCCTGATAAAAGGTACCGTACCGGTACAATAATGGGGTCAACAAGTCTTAAAATTTCTCCTAATGGAAGGTTAAGTAAATCCGATAGCAAGTTTCGCTCATCACTGAGCATCTTCAGGAAATAAGGTCAAGCAGCAGAGTAGACAAGGTGCTCACATGTTGGCTGCAGAGAGAAGACTTCTTTAAGTAGTGAATGAAGCTACGAGTAAGGTTCTTATACAGTCCGTTGTACACTCGTTCTAGTTATGAAGTTTCAGAGTGCGTTGGGATCCAGTCGTTTGATTGTTTAGGTATGGCTTTTTCTGTTGAATTAGAATTGCTTCCATTATTTGTAGTCTGTTGAAGTCTGATTCGTGACGAAGGATTTTTGTTTTTGTATTTTGTACGAGTTCTTCCTGGGTTAATTTGGTGTTGTGGTTGTCCAAAGCGTGCATTTTTGGTCCTCCAGAAACTAAATGCATTGTGAACCATCTTGATAGGGTTTGTAGTAGTCATGCCAATATACGAATTGTTGCGGGGCTCGCACTCCCTGTGGTTACACGTGTATTCGTATATGACATTTGTTTGTTTCATGGCTGGTGGTTTTGGGGCTGTGTTGTTCTTTGTGATTAAACTGGTTACGGTAGTGCTTTTGTAGTAGGTTATCAGCTGTAATCGGTGGTTGTCGTTTGTGCATTCCACGTTGTTTCGAATCATCTGCTTGAGGATTCGTTCGTCCGTTTTGTATGCAGATGAATATTGATTCTGATAGTAGTCATTATGGACTTGATGTTCAGGGTTTCTTGCATCGCTCGTTGGGTTTCCTGTTTTTTGGCTGATTGTTGCGAGGTAGTGGTTCAGAATATTGTCAAAGAGTGAATTAGAGTAACCGTTGTTGATTAAGGCTTGCTTTAGTTTCAAGATGCTGTCATGAAATAACTGCCAAGTATGTGATATTTTATAGGTGCGGTGGATTAATGCCTTGATGGTGCTGTCTTTATATCGTTGGGGGCATTCACTGCGCGCGTTGAGGTATATTCCGTTGTTGGAATATACAGTTTTTCCGGGCTTCTGGTATACTGAAGTTATGAAGTTATCAGTGGCTTCGATGTTGACATCCAGGAGATTTATTTTATTGTCCGTTCCGATTTCGTGAGTAAACTTCAATACAGAGTTGATTTCTAAAAGGTTCTTGAGTATTAGGACGGATGCAGCGGAGTCAGTAACTATGAAGCAATCTTCGACGTATCGGCAGTAGATAGATGGTTTGATGTGGGGATTGGATTCTTGTTTTCCAATGTGGTCATGCCAAATTTTAAGACTTATTGATCTTTTTTACTGTACCTCTTATCAGAAAGCTTGAGAGATTAAACTCAAAAGAAGTTCTCGATAAAAATGATGCCAGATTTATTAAGAACTTCTTTTGAGTTTAATTTCTCAAGCTTTCTAATGAAAGGTACAATAATGTTTTCAACAAGTCTGAAAATTTGTCCAAATGGAAGGTTAAGTAAATCCGGCGACGCGTTTTGCTCATCGCTGAGCATCTTCAGGTAATAAAGTCAAGCAGCTGAGTAGACGAGGTGCTTACATGTTGGCTGCAGAATGAAGACTAATTTAAGTAGTGAACGAAGCTACGAGTAAGGTTCTGGTACAGTCCAGTGTAAAGTCATTCTGAAGTTTCAGAGTTCACTGAGATTCGGTCGTTTGGTTCTTTAGGTGTACCCGGTAGCTTTTTTCATCGAATTAGAATTGCTTCCATTGTTTGTAGTCTGTTAAAGTCTGGTTTGTGACAGAGGATTTTTGTATTTTGTACCAGTTCTTCCCAGGTTAATTTGGTATATTGTGGTTTTCCATAGCGTGCGTTTTCGGTCCTCCAGAAACTAAATGCATTGTGAGCCGTCTTGATAGGGTTGAGTCATGACAATATACGAACGGTTGCGGGTTTCGCACTCCCCACAGTTGCACGTGTATTTGTATGTGACATTTGTTTCAGGGCTGGTGGTCTTGGGGCTGCGTTGTTCTTTGCGATTAGACTGGTTACGGTAGGGCTTTTGTAGTATAAATTATTAGATGTTATCGATGATTGCCGCTTGTACATTTCACGTTGTTTCTAAATAATATATAAATACAAAACACCTAATTAGTTTCTGGTTTTGTTGGTAGTTTCAAGTACAACTTCTTTGGACCAATCATACCAGCTTTTTAGTCATATCATGTAAATAAAACTGTCATTGGCTATAGTTTTTAATACATAATTTTTCTTGGCCTATACTTAATGAAAAATTAAATTAGTCTGCCCAATTTCAATAAGATTTTGTATCATGTGAGTGGCATTTTTGTGTCTTCCATGGAGAAATTTTGCCGCGTTGGCAAATAATACGAGCTAGTTGCCTCAACTTTTAAGAATTACCAAATGATATTAGTCGCAAATATTTGTTTAATTATATGAAATTTTGATCACTTATTCTTTCTGAGATTTCAATGGTTTGGTGTCTCAAGTGCAATAATTTCCAGTCATCCTAAACATTGAAGAATTATGCAGTTATTCTCTAAGTAAATAGACAATAAAAATTGAGAAACCAGATACTCTTGCACACCACTACCGGGCTTGAAGGTAATATTGTGAAAGGAATGGATGTATGATCAGTAACATTTCAGTACATTTCTTCAAATAATATTATTCTCTAATTTTTTATGCTGATGCAGTCTCAGGAAGTGTCCCTGCAGTGCCTGGAGGATGACTGCACGGTGGTGCCCTCTACAATATATGAACTGAAGCAACATCTCTGTGTATATCACAATCTTGATCTCAGCCCAAAGAATTTTACCTTCAAGACAATGGATGGTAAGAAGGGGGGCTTTTCCTTGATCTAGAGAAAAGAATATTTGGGATTTGCCCTGGTTTTCCTGAGATTAATATGATAAATTCATTAAATTCGTTCCATGCTGCTCTTTTAAGGAATTAAAAAATGTTGGAAACCTTCCTTAATCGTTTGCTAAAAAATTTGAAATTGTTTTTTTTAATTAGAAATTTGTGATAAGAATTTTGTCTTCATTAATTTATTGCTTAACATTCATGCCACTATATACAAAACACATTACCAATTGATGTTTTCTTCACAGAATTTTTATGCTGGAAGCAGGACCTGGAGTCTGCAAATGGCACTCGGTATCGCTTCTTCTCTTGCTTCTCTGAAGTGACGGGCGGCACAACCCGTGTTTATGTGTGCAACAACGAGGGGCGCTACGACATGACCCGAGCTGTGAGTCCTCTACCGCTGTGGTCTGTGTGGTCCCTCTCTGTGGTCATGGGGGTCTCCTCTTCTGTGGTCCTTCCCCCCTGTGGTCCCTGTGTTTCCCTCTCGCTCCCTCCACAGATATTCCTTCTACGTTTGTTAAATTTTGCAATAGCATTAGTCCTCTTTCCATCTGGGAATGTAAACAAACTCTGTTTCCTGAAATGTTTAATAAAATATTTTAATTGGTCCCACATGTTAATGTTTTCTCAAGCAACTGTCACGCATAGAATATTAATTAAATGACAAATATTGTACTGAACTCGCGTTACCAAGTTACGTCTTTTCAACATCTTAGAGGCATTCAAACTTCGGTTAAGAAATATTTGTATATGAGTTTAGTTTATTCATGTTATTGTAATGCTGCGCAGAAGCACCAGCGCAGACGACGAGGTCGGGGCGGCAGGATCGTTGGTCTGCGTCGTGTGGGGCGCGCGTGTCCCTCGCAGCTGCTCGTGCGCGCCTGGGGCTGGGGGGCTGTCGAGGTCACGGCCATCCTCGCTCACTACGGCCACTGCAGAGATGGCCTTACTCCTGTCTCTTATACACATCTAGATGTGTANGTATATCTTTCTGCATTAACGTTGTCTCGCTCACTACGGCCACTACAGAGATGGCCTTACTCTGGGTATATCTTTCTGCATTAACGTTGTCTGAAATTGGCACTGGGAACGTGTTGACCTGTGGCCAGACCTTTAAACCGATCATCCACTCAACACGTATTCATTCATTAAACAAAATCAAGTCCAAATAAAAAAAACTGTGTAAACCTTGCCTATACTGCCTATAGGTATTGCCGGGTTAAACGTTATTCATCTAAATCTTGCCCACGTAAGCATTGTGTGAGAAAATTTTGCCGTGTAAATATCACTGTTCATTACGCTTGTTGACTTTCAGGTTTATTAACTGGAGACAATCAAACAACAGAGAATTCTTTAGACACATATTCGTATTGTGAAAGGTGGAAGTCGTTCACTGTTAACTGCGTTCATTCAACTAATTTCATGTGCATTTATTTTCATATATACTTGAGATGTCTATACAACGACATCTGGAGTAGTAATCACCTCAGTAACAGTTGAGTCCAACCTTACCTAAGTGGTCGTGACGTCGTGATGGGTTAGTTTTGAGAGGCTGTGGGCTGGGTTAGTCAGTCGTGTCCCGCCAGCCCTGCTGTGAGGTTCTACTTGAACTCACTTCGCTCTGTTGCTCCACAAGCGATCTAGTGCCACAACGCTGGTTCTGTTGGCTCTGCTCTGAAAGTTTCATTCGATTTTGTACGATCTTATTTCATGAGGAAATGAGCTGACTGTTTCAGTGACACACACTCGATTGCTGTATGCAGTAGTTCTGTGACACGTCAGCCTGTTTGTGGTTAACATATAAGATGGAATTAAATTTTGCTTGACATTAAAGTTCATAGAATATTCTTTTATTTATGTGTTTGTGTTAGACGCAATATTGTTGTCATCAAATTTTGTCTAATTTTTTTGTGTAGTAATGAATTTGTGTTGTTACAGGCTTGCAATTAGGTCTGGAGTCGTCGGTTGGCAAGAGAAAAACAAAAGGGATTGACGCAGGAGCGGTGGACGAGAGTGCGGCACACACAGGCGCAGAAGAAGAGAGGAGAGGGGACAGGGAGGATGGAGTACGCATCATAGAAGGAGCTCTCATAGGTGACCGCGGGATGGACGACCTGCAGACCGACCTCGCTGCTTGGAACTTGGTGGATAATGTGCGTTGTAGCCTGATGTTTCCATCATGTCTTTGCCTTGCATGATACTGTGGGTACCTATGCACCTGAAACACTAGGGAAAATGATGTACTCTATACTAAGTGTGTCCAGTATGGTGGCCGCTTGTACAAGAAGAGTAGTATATATTAACGTAACGTATGCATACGCATGCTGCAGACTAACTACATCGAATGACACTTGTGGCATAGAATAACACAACAATTTTTAGTAACAAGTTTGTGTTAAACCAACTTGCGCTCCAAGTCTTCTTACACGTTCAGGCCAATTGGGGGTTGAAGATGGATATTTGAACCTGTATACACGACTAATTGAAATAAAGGACTAGCTTGTGCGTGTTATGCGGACTTACTTTGCTTGCTCAGACATGAGGCCTAGTTTAGGGTGTTAAATATTATTTTTTTATTTTTGTTGGAACAGTCAGGCAGTAATGAGCATTTAATTTGTTTTACTTGATCCGCTGTTTGTATGTAGAGTTCTACCTCGCGTACAGGTGAGTATTTGCACCTGCAAGCGGCTGCAGGAGCGGGATGAACTTGGCTTGGTGCGGCCCGAAGACTTCGTTCTGGGCTTCACCACCAGCGACCAGCTGGAGCTCTGGGCAGACCGAGGCGACCGCGCCATATGTGTGGACACCTCACAGGTGCGTCATGATCTTCCCTATACCTGGAAGTTGTTTCATTTGTTAGAATCTGTGGGTTTATTTAAGAATTTCATATGTGTTTATCTTCGTTGCATATTTTATCCTTGTACTATATTTGTACCATTATAAAACGTTGTTTGGTGTCACTATTCGGTATACATAGAAGTTGTTTCTTCCTCTTAGCTCATGTGTTCATCTTCATTGCTTATTTTTTTCTAGTTCTATATTCGTATCATTATGCAATGTCAGCAATGTTGTTTTATGACACTACTCATTTACAGAGCGTTCTATAATTTTTGATATCAGTCATTTTACATTTTAGTGAATATGCATGTCACTATTCTTAACGCATTTAAACCAATAAATATATAAAGTATATTCAACTCGTGCATCCTTTTCTGACTCGTGTGTTTACGTCTCGACCTGACATCATCTCCCCTTGTATGATAAGAGTATTCTGTGTCTGATATTACAATGCATACACTTAGATCACTAGCTCACCGTCTCACTCTCACTTGGTACGTCAGGTGCGTATGAGCGGCAGTCCGGCACAGCAGGAGACCTGCGTGAGCGTCACCGCAGTCCTGGCGCTGGGCGAGCGCGGCGACGCCTGTCCCGTGGCGTGGCTCCTCACGTCCTGTTACAGCGAAGCGCTTCTTAAACACTTTTTTATGGTGGGTTGCTCTAATGAATATTTTAGTAAGCTCGTGTTAAACTTTCTTTAATGGAAATGTATATTGCAGGTTGACCTTGATAATCGAGCATTGTTTTAATTCATGTCGAGTGACTCGGTACAACCATGAAGTACCTAGATTACATCGGAAATTTTTCACCTCATGGTACTGAAGTGCGCTCAATAATCTTTGCTGTGGCGAATACACCCGAGATGCATACCCTTCATTTTTATTTTTCACAGTTTGTTGATAATCTTCCCTATAACTTTCATCAGTTCATTTGCTGAGTGAATTTGCGTTTCTATAATAGAATGATGTCTGTATCGCGACTATCACGGTTGTGTCGTATTGAAATTTGTGATTCGTGACGATTTGTGATTGGGCACTGACGGGGTTTATTGGCGCTGATTTCTTTTACTGTTTTTCCCGTTTGGTTAGGTTTAATTTATAAAAGAAAAATTGAACTAACTTGAATTGAAGCTAATCTTGTTATTGTCCAAATGAATATAATTTGTCTAAGCGTTAGAAATGTGCATGTTTGGTACCCTGACGCCGAGGTCGTGCTGTGCAGTGCCTGCAGGTGGCGTTCGAGAGTTTCCACGGGCGCAGTGTGCCTGTACCGCGCCTGCTGGTGTGTGAGGCGACGTCTCCTGCACAGCGTCTCTGGCAGGAGGTCTTCAAGTGCTCCCTCACCGCCCTTCAGGCCACGTGGTCCACACATAAGATTTGGCTGCCTCAACTTCATAGAATTACGGTATGATTTTTGACTTCTCGTGTAATCTGTCTACCCTGTTTATTCCTCTGTGATTATTTTGACTGATGATTTTATAGAGCCAGCATAGGTAGGTACCTATACCATATTAAAGGTGGGTAGTTCTTTAATCGACTATTGTAGCTCTTACGATGTCTTTGTATCTTTCATTGTTTTCACTTTAACTATGACATCATGTGAAAATGAACTTGCACTCGTGGGTAAAGGTATCGAAATTAAGTGTTTTAAGCTGAAGTGTTGAGGGCTACTCAATTAATGCTTTACCGTTTTTCAAGGGGCGTTTTATTTGCTTAAATGATTATCTCTTGCTTGCCTAAATTTTTTCCATCTTCATCGCGCGGGGCCTTGATATTGCATTTAAATTATTAGAATCTATGCCAATCAAAGTCAAAGCCTCCAATTGATAGCTATCGTTGTCAATTTCAGATGTGACAGCCGCAGTCAATGTTATCAAGTCTCTCCTAATAAGTGAAGCACTTTATAGGATCCTGTAAAGTTCGTACAGATCCGAAATTAAATTAATGATTTTTATTGAATCCTGAAACCACGATTTTCAAGTACTCAACCCCTAGTCGCACATCACAGGACCTGGAAAAACGACTGCAGACCTGGACGAGGTTGTGCTGGATATCGCGCACCAGCGACCCTCGTGAAAACGAAGAAGAATTCGTCACGCTGCTGGAGAGTCTGGCGAGCGACGAGGAGACGCTTGCATTTTCGCTGCACCTGCAGCAGGAGTGGCTGCCTTCCCTGCAACCGCGAGGCGGGCGACAGATGCTCGAGAAGAGGTGCCAAGATGCCTTCAGCACTGGCCTCTACTTGGACGTCTTGCATAGCCTCCTGCATTTCCTATTCGTTGAAGAGACTTTTTCTCTAGACTATGATGAGTGAGTGTATAGACTATGATGAGTGAGTGTAACTCGACAACTCTGAATTGTGAGCGTAATATAGTTTGGATGAAGCGATTTTTACTACAATTTCGGATGCCTTTATACCCACTGCAGATGTAGAGCCAACGCTCTCTGGAGTAATGTTCATCAATGCAATGAAATCTTTCAAGCTTGCCTGGGAATTAGTATAAGGTAGTATTTATTTTATTGCAAAGAAAAATTTTGGAAATTGGCAATAATTATTTCAAGCCGACATCACTTTGGAATCACTCACTCTTTAGAAATAATAATAAATAGGCTAGCAGAAACTTCCTATAATATGCAAATTAAATGAGATTAGAAACGACATCTTTTTCAGCTTGCATTTGATCAGGGTTCTAGGTTAGCGCCGCTTTGGGGCAAAAGTGCTCTTAATTTTTGTTCAAAAATTAATTGTCTACACTTGGAATCCTGTGCTCCCCCAAAGAACTGCTTATGATTTAATATTATGAAAGGGTTAATTTATTATTATACTTTCTGCAGCACCTGACTTGAGTTTTTCTGATTCCGCTGAAATATGATACTTTGTACGTACAGATGCGTGGCGAAGCTGAACTGTTATTCAACAGCGGTGCTGAGAGCGATGAAGGAATCCCCCCCAGCAGCAGTTAGCGTCCCAGGGGCTCCCCGGTGTCGAGCTTCACAGCTCATAGCTACTCGTCACGCTGAGGCCACCACTCTGGGCCCCGACAGCGTCACGCCCTTGCGGCAACACGAGTGGCGGGTCCGGTGCCACAAGCGTCCCGATGTCTGGTACTCCGTCACGCGTCTGGCACACAAGACCAAACTCGGCTCTCTTAAGAGCATGTGCAGTGCAGCGTGTACGCAGGTCTCTAATACTTTTTAATTCACCTAGAATTTTTGATCGATTCTCTTTCGCTTTGATGATCAAATTTTATTTCCTGTAACGTGCGCAGTGCCACGTTTACTCAGTTGTCAAATGCCTCGTAAGATTGTAGTAAAGGATGGCAATGAGTTCTTTTATGAGACAATTTTTATGGTAAAATCACAATCCATAAAGAATTCTAGTTTAGATTATCGCCTAGTTGGTTGAACAGCCAAGATAGTTGTTGTATAACACGTATTTGTACACTACATGTTCTCTAGCTAATAATGGTTGTTGCCCGACGCCTCAGGCATGCTGGCAGTGCGAAGTGTGCGTGCATCAATACACATGCACGTGTCCTGACAGCACCGTGCTGAGCACCGTGTGTGTACACGTCCACCTCATCAGGATACTGATGCGTGACCCTCACCACGGGTCCAGCGCCCCTGCACCCGCCCCCTGCGAGCCTCCAGGACACCTTAAGGACTTCAGGAGCAATGAGAAGATAAAACTCGAGCTTAGGAGCAAGTGCGCTGCGCTCACTGCTTTACTCGCTAAATGTGACCCCAACAACGGTCTTAATGGGTGAATGCTTTAGTCAAATCAAATGTGCGGTTATAATAAGTCAAATAAATTGTCATGTGCGATTTGTGTATGCATTTGATTTTTTGTAATTTTTCACTCTGCCTCTGCCATTACAAGCTTACTTTTTGTTTTATTCTCTTCATTAGTGTACATTGGCTGGAAATTAGTGCTCACATGTAAAAAAGTTCGTATTAAAAATGGTCATTTGAGATCTGAGCGCTGGTATAAAATGGTGTTCGGGCTAGACGGCCAATTGTAACATTTTATTTACCTCGACTGTTAAGTTGGAGCAGAGAGCGCATGCTGAGACTTTGCAAGATTATCAATATGTGATTTGATGCTAAAATTGATTGATTTTGTGATTCGTGCTCGAATATACGAGAAATTTGTAACAAAAACAATCATTAAAGATCTGAGAGCTGGAATTCAGTCGTGATATTTAAATGCCGTACTTCGTACGTAAAAATTTTTATTGTTGGCCTCTTTTGTTTAGTTGGAGCAGAGAGCGCTTGCTGAGATGCGATCACCTGCTGGACGAGGCGCTCACTACGCTGCAGGATACCGAGGAGGCGGCACCTCTTCTGCTTCAGAATGACAGCGTCCAGGTTACAAATGCTGATCTGAATTGTATCTTTTGAGAATATTGTACTCGTTAGAAAAGACGTAAAACTGGTTCTTGTAGCAGATTTGACTTCAATAAATAAAAATATAATCTATCATTATTAATGTTTCAGATTTATTTAAAGACATACGAGTATATTTCTGACGGAAATATTTTATTCAGGTGCTCTACTCATGCGATGCCAACTCCAGCGACGTTTATACGGCCTGTGGAGCTCAGACTGACATTTATTCAAATGGCGACGTAGGAGCTGGCACTGAGGTGCAGTCAGTGCCTTTACAGACGGATTATTCAAATCCTCAGGTACTGACATTCACTTGCTTCTTCTGGTATCATTCTGAAATTGTTAGTTATTCTGAACTTTGGAAAATTTTTAAAGAGTTATATGAATGATTGACCAGAGCGTAATAATTAGACCTGCATGAAATGCGACAAATCAGTGAAGTATGTACTCATGCGGTCATTTTTGAGCAAATATCGTACAGATTTCTATGAGTGCTGTATAGAATTTATTTCTGCTATCTTAAACAGGTGTTGGAAGACTCGGGTACTCATGTTCTCGGTGAGGAGCTGAGCACCGTTGAGAGTTTACTGGTGCTGCACGAAGAGAACGGCCGGTACAGGTACGGCTCAAACTAATCATCACATTAATTAATAATTCCTGCTACAATAATCGTCTATGTATAAAATAATATAGAATAATAGGATACGAATTCATTTTAGTCATGTTTTCGATGACACCTTAGTTTTCTTGGAGAAACCGCTTGAGAATCATTCTAATTTTTGAGCAATTATAATCGATGTCTGTAGCCTCTACACGGCCAGCAGACCGGATCAGTTTAGTCATAACTTGGAATATGTGTTTGGTTGAAATATGTGGAAGAAGTGTGATCATATGTAAAGATCATGAGAAGTACCTATGATCATATGTAAAGATTATGAGAAGTACCTATGATCACATGTAAAGATCATGAGAAGTACCTATGATCATATGTAAAGATCATGAGAAGTACCTATGATCATATGTAAAGATCATGAGAAGTACCTATGATCATATGTAAAGATCATGAGAAGTATGATCATGTGGAATGTTGGATATAGTATGACTATGACCATATGTGGAGAATATCACGTAACCAACCCATTTGCACGACAGCCTCGTAGGTGGCGAGGCGGAGGAATTATTACAGGCGTCTGTGGCGAAGCCAGGACGTGGGCTTCTTTACCTGCAGCGTCCTGGGAGTGCGGCCCTCACTGACGCCGACTCGACGTCCGCCGACTTGTTGGGCGAAGAGCCGCCGGTGGCCGAGAAGACCTTGGTATTGGAGGGCGTCTCGACTTGTGGCGAGTTATTGAGTAATTGCTAGCGAGTGGTGATGTACAGCTGGTTTCGTACACCGAATTCTACTTGTTTTTGAGAAGTTCTGATCTTGTCGTGAGCTAAATAGTTGAATTAAGTTATTGTTAGTACAACGTGTGGAGGAATGATTGGAATTTAAACTGTTGAAGTGCTGCGAGTCTTATTTTTTGAATGGGAAGAAAACGCTTCTTGAAGAGGTTTAAGTTCTTCAAGTCCTTGTCCTGGAAGCGTTTGGGGTGGATTTGAAAGCGTGTGCTTAACGTAAATCGTATGTCCGACGTCCGGGCTCTCACCCGCCGACGAGTCGAATTTTTGTGTGCCGAATGTTTTGCTCCTCTAGTAAGTTGCGTCCCAAGAGCTGACTAGCGATTCTCAAAAACATGAGGTAATGGTAGGGTTCATCTTAATCGCCAATTTGATATTTTCGTCTATTTCGTTAATTTGTGTTTGTAATTCTAATAAGATTTACCATCTGATGTCTGTATTCTTCCTTAATATTTTCAGTTAACAAGGTTGCAATTATGAAAAATTCTTGACTGTCCAGGCAAATTTAGGTTTCACTTGGGTACCTTTGATGCCTTGTTTGCTAATCGAAAGACAATCGCTGTGAGAAGGATCACAAGTTGAATATTAATAGATACATGAACAGTAAAAATTTTATTAAACAAATTTCAAGTTCTTAGGCATAATTCCAAGACTCGTATTTGAAATTTATCCTGCGTAGTAGAGAAAATTCAAGTTTTCTATCATAATTGGTGTGATTTTTTTCAACTCGGATGCTAATCAATAATTTTTGGCAAGATTTTAGGACTGACGGAAGATAAATAATGAAGCAGCAGCTGATGTGGAGTACAAACATTTATAGAAACTTAATACACGAGCATGAAACTGGGGTTTCTGGTGCACCAATTATAGTATTATACGTGCAATACGGGGATACTTCATATAAATTGGTTGCACGATTATCTCTAAGTTAACGAAACACTTACATCTCGTTGAACGCAATTTATATGAATCTGGATTACATATTCCATTTTTATCATGATTATTTGGGGTTTAAGCCAAATAAAATAAAGTGAAATCGACCCTTGTACAACACTCGATTGCGTGGGAGCTGAATCGTTACATTTTTTGGATAAAATCATGAAATGGGGCGGATCAAACTTCAGTCAAAACGGAGATGCCTAACGTGTAATTTTTTGACAACTGCTGTCGACTGTATGTAAGCACATCGAATATTGTTGTATTATATTAAATTAAATCGAATAGACGAATTGTTTCAAAAAACATGTTTCATGCAGAAGTTACCGAGAAAAATATAGCATCTTGAATAAATATGAACTTATTATATTTAACGTACCGACAATAATACGACTGGATCAATCGATCACATTCCTGAGAGTATTCATCACCGGCTCAATTAATGTAATGAACTTCCCTCCCAGTACCAGCTGAGACTAGCCGGCTTCGAAATGGTAGACATTAACTAGCACCTCAACTTTAGGGTTTTACGTCGTAAGGGTAGTTTTTTTGGTCGATTCTATGAATTTATGTTGCATCGCATTTTGTTCTGATCCTCGCGTTGACCTGCATTGATGCCGGAAGGACTAGAAAACGGATGTAGTCCACAAAAAATATGAGAAAAAAAAACAACTTTACTGGCGCTCAAACGTGTTAGTAAGTTCACCGCCATATGGTAAGTTGACGCCATATGGTTCACTCTTACTTTGGATTAACGACAAAATGAAGTTCGTCATTCCGAAGTAAGAACAAAACTGCGAAAATTTTGTTCGCAGTATCTTGGAACGAATTATTTTGGACGAGAGCCATCCTGTAGTCTCGTGACTAGACTGAAGATTCAAGCTGAACGAGGCCAAATTAAATCTACTCATAATTTTGCACTGCATCCTCCGAATTGTCATTTCGAAATGCTTGCCCCCTACAAATTTCCCATGTAGTGGAAAACAAATGGATCGGTTGTAAATATTGAGTGATTAAAGTATCACTAATCGATTTACAACTAGCTAACGAGGTCTGCTAGAGAATCAGTGCTCTCCCCACTTTAATCCTCTACCGCCGTATGTCAATCTCTGGGAACATAACTTTCAACGTAAATTATACTTAAACTATTGAGTGTAGCAACCTGAGGACGTTTGTACGCAACACGAGAATGAAATTGTAAAATGTTCATAACACCATTTTAAAGTTATCGTACGTGGCGACAAGTCATTTTGCGCTCACAAGAACGTATGCTTTTTGGGAAGTAGGCTTGTGACAACATTGCTCCGATACTCATGTCAGGCGGTAGAGGGTTAACTGAGAACAATTTTTAGAAGCTGGTGATGAAGAAGAAACGGCCGCAATATCGTTCTGGGAGCACAATACGGTCAAGACAATAGTCATCAGGGAAGGTTATACACGTACCTGCGGTGTGATTAATAGCGAAATTATTATCCGAAATGGGTGTGATTTAGCTTTTATTATCGTTACAGTTGACTCGCCACGAAAAAAATATTGAAAGATGGTTCCTGTCTTTCTTGTGCACCAGATTATATTTGAAAAAGTATTATAAGTCAGCAACAGAAAAACTAGCGCATGAATTCATCTGATACGAAGCCAACGCAACTTAGCTTAAATTAGAAAATCAAAGTGCGACTTGTAATTAAATCAAAGCCAATCTCGAATTTCCCTCTTGTCAACAACGTGAATAATCAATACGTGAAATCAATCAAAAAATCAAAATCAATCAATCAAAAAAGAATCCGTAACTAATCGATACGTGATTGAAGAATACTTCGTTACAACCTCGAAGTGTATCATTGAACGAGAAGAAGAGCAGGCCAACGATTACAATACAGCGATGATGTGGTCAATGAACGCCGCACCGAGCACCAACAAACATATTTGGCTTGCTTTTGTGAACGTATAAAGAAACTATAGAACACATTTTGAAGCCTCTAGGCAGTCTCAGTCATCTTACTCACTTCTACATGACGACGCATCATGTTGATTTAGTGAATTTCAAAAGTTGATAGCATTTGAAATTGTTACATTCGGACGTTACTCACACAACAAAGTGGTTACATGCTGACATTGCAAGAAAATCAATGTTACATGCTGACGTAGAAGCATCATGAAACTATATCGTATTCCCTAGAGACATCATGTCGACAGCGTAGATCAGATTTGAGTGTATATATCGGATAACACTCAAGGCAAGCTGAGCATCATGGTGCAGGTGTCTCAAGGCAAGCTGAGCATCATGGTGCAGGTGTCTCAAGGCAAGCTGAGCATCATGCTGCAGGTGTCTCAAGGCAAGCTGAGCATCATGGTGCAGGCTGCAGTCTTGCCGACGAGGCCGGCGTACTCCCTGACGACGACGTCGAGCGCCTCGTCCGCGCCCTTAAGCTCGCGGAATGTGCCGTAGCGCATCGGGCGGCGCTGGTGCAGCACCAGAATCTGGACAACGTTGGCATTTTTAGTGCTGCATATCTAGTTAATTAATTATCTAGACGTTTTCACGCCATTATGTAAGTTAAATTGTATGAAATATTGTGTCACTTATGAAAAATTTCTAAAAATTTCCATGAGGATTTTTCTAATCAAAACAATGCTTCAAATGTCAACAACAAAATTTTATCCACAGAAACTGCTATTTTCTCTTGTTAACGTTTAACAAATTGACAAGAAAGTGAATTTACAGATATATTTTCTGATTATATATACTAAATGTATATGGATTTACAGATATATATATACTGATAAATATCAGAAAAATTTCTGATCAGTCATCTTAACAAATATTAGCTCTCGTATTAGAAAAGAAGTACGAATTGACGATAGCTAATTCACCACGGTCTATTGTCTTTACATTTTTCAAGTCAACTACCGGAAAGAACAATAAAGTAATCGCAAGATCTTCCACTCATTTTTCTCACCTTATCAATATCAATATTGGTCCCTTCAGTGTCCTCTTCAGAAGAGTTCTCCACTAGCCTCGAGTATTTATTTACGTCGAGCTTCTTAACGGAAGGTGGCAGGGGACACCATGAGTATGTCTCGGGGCAGAGGAGGAAGGAGGGTTCGTAGTGGCCTTTGTAGCGCATCTTGGGGCACGAGTGGATGTAGAAGCCCATGTAGTACCACGCCAGGCGACTGTACTCTCGCCCCAGCTCCCGAGTCAGGGCAAGCTCTCTGTGTGCAAATACTGAGTTTCACTAACATTCGAAAGACAGCGAAAAATTTATCCCACAAAAACTTAACGGTTCAACTTGCCTCTCACATTTGCTAGGCTAAATCAGTCATGGAACGAGCGGTAAATGCAAAAACGCCGAGTGTAAATTGAAAACAAGTGCAGGCGATACCGTCTGCTTTGCTAAAGAGCCTGCCGATTTTACGGCTTCACAAATGTTCTTTTCCATTTGTTGCCAAGAAGTCCGGCATGAATTCTGCGTTTGAAATATAATTCTGAAATACTTCATACAAATCGTAGTATCGCACATAAAATATTTCATTTTGAAGGGCATCCAATTAAACTCGTTTTGGCAGGTATAATAAAATGACAGGTAGGAAAGTACGAGTTTCACAATTGCACCAAGCAGCTGTAGATCATGTTAAGTTTAACTCATTAAAACAGCTGCAATCAGTAGTACGTATCTACCATGACGATCAACACTGAAACAGTCGTTGACTCCCGAGAACCAGAGCCTGTTGACGCTGCCTGCAGGTCGCAACGTCGTGGCCATCACATGGCTACATAACCGCCTCGTTTGACACTTGTATACGTGAATGCAAAGCATACGAAAATATTAACATTTAAATGGTAGCGAACGCAGGAAGTAGCAAACGACCGTATCTATCGTGTTGGGCCGTATTTTTCTACGGTAGTTAGGCCGTAGTATCTTCCTACGATCATTGGACCGTATCTTGCTGCGGTCACTGGTCCGTAGGAATTTAGATAACGCCCAAAGTTAAGAGAACGACAGGATAGCATCTTTAGTAATTAATAATCGAACGGTCAGCAAGAGCTTTAGTAAACGAGGAGAGTTGAACTAATGGGCACATGCAGCTCTTTTGCAGAATGCAAAAAATAGTCAAATTAATTATTAGTCTTGAGAGAATGTACGAGGGTGAATTTGAACACCAAATGAAATTTCTCAAACTTTCAATTTTTTAAGGTACTTACTTCGGTAAATTACAATTAAAGAGTTGGAACGAAGTCTTCCTCACGGGGCATATATGACTTCGGGTCGTCTTGAGGTAGTAACCAATCACCTCCGTCAGGAGTAGGTGCCCAGAGACAGGAAGGAGTATTCGGGATCGCAGTAGAAGTACAGACACTCACCTCAGGCAGGAGTAGGTGCCCAGGGACAGGAAGGAGTACTCAGGATCGTAGTAGAAGTACAGACACTCACCTCAGGCAGGAGTAGGTGCCCAGGGACAGGAAGGAGTACTCAGGATCGTAGTAGAAGTACAGACAATCACCTCAGGGAGGAGTAGGTGCCCAGGGACAGGAAGGAGTACTCAGGATCGTAGTAGAAGTACACAGAGGAGACGCAGCACGGCAGGATGTCGATGACGGCCACGGCGATGAGCTTCTCACCGTCCAGCCAGTACTGCTGGTGGAAGGATCCCAGGCCGGAGCTGGGACCAGCGTCGGGATGTTGTTCCTAGAAACAAGATTCTATTAAATCATTGACAAGCTTCGTCACTAATATTTTAAACTGTGAAATGTTTCTCGATATTAAAACCTATAGCATTATAGGGTACGTTATGATGGACATTTTTAAATATCATTGCCATTCATTTCCGAAGCATCATCACCATCATGACGTAGATAATAATCACTGCAGCTAAGTATACGATAGTTCTTCATAAGAAAACGAAATAAATTATCAACAGAAGTCAAGTTTGTAATTGCTACCTCGAATCAGCAAAATAAATTAAAATAATTATTCAAACTAAAATAAAGCAAACAAAGTAATTTATTCCTAGCAAAATATTCTCAACTTGTATGATATTAAAATGCTTGTTAAAATCAAGTGGCGTTTCTTTGATCCAACAAAACAACAAGCGATAAGATTTTTAGAGGATCAGAATTTTTACCTGATTCCTAAATTAAAGTAGAGATGCGTCTCTAAATCGCCTCTCAATGAAATATGAATGACATTTAATCAATATTCAAGTAAATGGCATTTAAGGGAAGCAGACATGACGGCAAGTCACCGGTGGTCCACTGCACTGGAGTTACAACTGCAAAGTCAAGAGATTGTTCGCCACAAATACAATCTTGGACTGCACTCTGCCTCTTACACACGAACAGAGATAGCGGTGAGACTGCTAATGTTATAGATAAACCGGAAACATATTTTCCATTACGGTCCTAAGAGAAAACTCTACACCTTAAAAAAGGAGATGCTACAATTGAACTAAGAAGTCAGTGAAGACTACTCAACGAACAACCAAACAATGGTGGATAAAATAAACAATTGAAGCCATGAAAACAAACGGATCCTAAAGAATAGGAGGGCCCGGTTTAGCTGGTGTTTTCTCATAAAGACCCTCGGTAAATCATGATAGATTCAAGCAGGTGGCATCCAAGCTTGAAAGTGACCAAATTTCTCCACCAAGAAAGACGATATACATAATAAATTCAGAGAACACTACGAAAGGAGAACACAGAACAAAAGGATGGAGTTAACTTTCCAACTTTACTCCGACTTCTAATACACGAAAAAATGAAAACCAAGCAGATTTTTAAAATCGATTTTTACTCATAATAATTCAGTTCCTCTGTGAGTTTGAAAGAAGGAAGAGCCTCATAAACTGATGCGATAGTCCGATAAGAAAATTGAAGAGAAGAAAAAACCCACACCTTTATGGAAGTGTTCACCAGAAACAAAGATGTGGCAAAGACCATACTTTGATGGAAGTGTTCACCAGAAACAAAGATGTGACAAAGACCATACTTTGATGGGAGTGTTCACCAGAAACAAAGATGTAACAATGCCATACCTTGATGGAAGTGTTCACCAGAAACAAAGATGTGGCAAAGACCATACTTTGATGGAAGTGTTCACCAGAAACAAAGATGTGACAAAGATCATACTTTGATGGGAGTGTTCACCAGAAACAAAGATGTAACAATGCCATACCTTGATGGAAGTGTTCACCAGAAACAAAGATGTGGCAATGACCATACTTTGATGGAAATGTTCACCAGAAACAAAGATGTGACAATGCCCATACCTTGATGGGAGTGTCGACCAGAAAGTGAAAGTAGACATTAAAGTTGCACTCGTCATCAGTCTCGTGATGGACAGCTTTCTGGTAGCGCTTGAAGAGCGCGTGAGGGGCGACCAGAGACTCCACGTCCGCCTCGTCCACCCTCACCAAGCGCAACTGAGGACAACAAGCCACAAGTCAAGTACTTTGCTCATGCCATGTTTGAACTAATACCTATGGTATATGCGTGAATAGTGAATACTAATTCAGCCATGTCTAATTCAACCACGAGTGACGCAAGCTTGCTTTCAGTCTAATTAAATTAAACTTAGTCTAAGTAAGCTATTTATCCGCACAGCCGAATTGAGCCAAATGAGAAAAAATATAAATATCCTTAAAATAGATTTAAAGTAGAAATTGCGCAAGTAACGAAGACAGAACGACAATCAACACAATAAAACAATGTAGAGCTCCAACGAACATTATACAACAAAGAGAGAGTGGAATAACCAGGGAACAACATGTTGCCCAGAAAAAGTCAAAACCTTTGACTTCACAAAAACGAACACAAACCTTTTCAACCTAGCACTAATAACAAATGTGAAGCAGGCGCTGGATTGCTTCTTTTTTTGCCAGGCCACCAACGCTGCGAGGAACTCCAGTGCAGTGTTTACCGGGGAATAAATTTAATTTGTAAATAGTGGATCCGAAATTGTCCGTAATTCACGCTATAGGGATCGATTTATTAAATCCAAACTACCTATCAAAGAAAACGCGTTAGAAGACATTGGAAATTTGGATGAGGACATCTCAGATTGTTTTACTTTGTTAACGATGCAGCCTAGAACTACATTGTATAATCGAAGTCCCATCTAGTCCGTACTAATTTCTACATCGTTATGAACGCAGAGTCTGGGACTCGGAGTACTATGGAGAGTACTATGGTTATTTTTGCCATATAGTTGAGCCTAAAATGGTTATCTCGCCGCAGAGTTGAGTCCACGACCGCACCTTAAGAGGCGACGTGACGAGAAAACGCTTCCACTGCACATGCCGGCAGCGGTCTTCTGAGTCGCCGTGTACGCTGGTCTGGTAGCGCTGATACACCGCATAGCTCGCGTCCCTGCTACTCTTGAAGCCTGCACTGGCGGGACTGCTGCGCACCAGGCGTACCTACAGCAGCCAGAAACTCTGTTCTCTTGTAAAAATGAGACCAGGGAACCACAACAACAACTCTGCCCCTACTGCCAACTATGTCTGCATACCGTCCAACTGTATTGACAACTGTTGCGATGTCTGCATACCATCCAACTGTATTGGCAACTGTACCGATGTCTGCATACCGTCCAACTGTATTGACAACTGTACCGATGTCTGGATACCTTCCAACTGTATTGGCAACTGTACCGATGTCCGCATACCGTCCAACTGTATTGGCAACTGTACCGATGTCTGGATACCGGAAAAAAACTTTGCACAAGAAATGGCTTGCTTTGATATGACAATGAGAATCTATAACTTCAAGCCAGACAGCTTGTGTCGGAAAGATGCGGTTGGTGACCTGCGTAAAAAGGCACTTTGCTAACGAAGAGAGCGGGAGAAAGGTCCCATCAACAACAGAAACAACATCGAGTTAATGCATGAACTCATCGTGGTGTCATAAACTCACCTCCATACCGACCGTCCGAGGGAGTTCAGGTGCATCAACAAAATCGTTGTCGCGGAAGTAAGTTCGTTAAAATATTACTAGTTCTAGGTCCAATGAACTGTTACTGAATTTGCTGTAGCCACATTAGATTCATTAAATTAAAATCTCTTTTTTGGCTCTATTAAAGACGATAATTGACCCATTGTACAGTATCAATTTAATTGAGTAACTAGCCACTTGTAATAGCCCCTTCTATTCAAACACATCAACATTCGCCACAGATCCAGCAAACCTTCGGCACTATAATAAGAGTCCTGGAAGAAAAGAAGGCTTCATACATGCAACAATAAATTGAGGTAATAACACAACACGTTCTGGGAGAAGACATGGTTAGAGATGCGGTGTTAGGGCAGAAACAGCCGTAACAGAAACATCCTGATTAAAGAGAGGCAAGATTCCCACATTATTGTCGACATGCGTTAGCATATACGAAAAGTTTAACATTGCTATCATTTAAGGAATTAAGGAAAGCAATATATTTACTGACACGGTCGAGACTGATCTCAAGAGCCGAGTTTAGGAGCCAGGACCTGGCAACGTGCGCAAGATTCTAGTGCACACATTCAAGCCTCGTATGATTAATACAGAAACTCCTTCTGCTGCTGTGCCTATAGGAGTGTAGAAACAGAACAAGCTTGTGGCAACACACGTCATCAACAGCACCACAACACATGTCATCAACAGCACCACAACACACGTCATCAACAGCACCACAACACACGTCATCAACAGCACCACAACACATGTCATCAACAGCACCTCAAGACACATCATCCAGACCACAACAATCACCATAAGACCTTAAGACCCCTCAGGTAACTAGTACCTGGAGTTTAGGGACACGAGGCAAAGCCTATCACCTCTAGAGTGTGAGCCGGGGAGTCTGTAATGGACTCATTGAGAAGGTCTTCCAGGGACTTGGGTGCGTTCTTGTCCTTTTTCCTTGCGTCTATTGCGCTGCTGGGACCAGATGAAGGGAAAGAGGCGGTGCTGGAAGAGGCGTCATTCTCCTGCAGGCGCTGCAGTTTTGCCTGTCGACGCTCTAGGCGCTTGACGCGCGCCTTGCGACACGCTGGTTTATTGGGGTCGGCTCCTAAGCCTGCAAAAGGCGCCGCTCTCAACAATTGCTCTTGATTTAAAAAAAACAGGCAGCATTGTCATCTTCAGTGGGAAATTTCCTTTCAATAATGAAAATGGGATAGAATAGACAACCAGATTTCAAGTAAAATTTTGAACCTACGGTAGCACTACGTAGACTTATATAATATTTTGACTAAGGGATTAACGCGCCAGGTATCTCATTTTCTAATTTTTGCTCATTTATTGACTGAAAATGTTTGTCAGAATATGTGTATGAAACTCTAATTGGAATGGGCATTTAATATTACAGAAATAATAAAACAAATTATGCTACCATATATTTGAGCTGTTAATTGAATACGTACAAATATATATAATTAGATAGTAAAATTTATTGATTTATTCAATTCTAAATTAATGTTCCAGACCCCTCATTTGGCAGGTTTGAAACTTTACCAAGATTTAAAAAGTAAAGAAATTGCATGTAAATTCACAATATCTTACTAGCCATATTCTTTGCTTTTAAATTCTTGATAAACTTGTGACGCAAGGAGACAAATGACATGAGTACTTACACACAATTCACAATCATTTCTCAGTTGTAATGGCAGTGCATTATTACCACAAGAAGGAGAATGAGTCAATCTCTTCGATAATGTCAAGTGAGTAGCAGAAAATAGTGATCAATTCAGGTCTTCTCAAGAGATCAAATTAAGACTTTAATGCTACATTAACATTTCTGGCTGCTCTTAATTACTATGCGGTGTTGTTCACAAAATAATTATAGGAATAATAATA
Organism: Hyalella azteca; assembly: GCF_000764305.2. NCBI lineage: Eukaryota > Metazoa > Arthropoda > Malacostraca > Amphipoda > Hyalellidae > Hyalella > Hyalella azteca. The sequence goes on along the minus strand of NW_025943639.1, from coordinate 397,889 downwards.
ATGTTAACAAATTTCTTTCCTTACCAGGAGACAAGATTCTGTTAACAAGTTTCCTCACCAGGAGATACTGTCTTCATTTTTTTACTGGCATTGAGGGAAGACTCGGAGGAGGCGAGGCTAGACGGAGACCCAACAACTTGGTCCTCGTGAGGAGGGCGGCTACTTGCTTTTTGTCGTTCTTCTGTGTGCAGAAAATTATAGAATATCTTCAGGAACAACAAAATAATAAAACCTAGATAATTATAGGATAATTATAGCTAAGGGCCTAGCCTCAAATTGAAAAATAAATATCATATGTACTTGTTTTTTTAGGGTTACGACTGTTATAAATTATTCATTTGTTATTCATTCCCTATATTATTTATACTGTGAATTGAAATTGGAAAAAGATGTAGAGATTAAATTTAGAAATAGAAGTAGAGATTACATTTAGGAACCTATCCCCACTAGGCCCAGATGAGTTTTTATCAGATAGAACCTGCTTCATTCAAGTTACTGTACCATTGTCCAGTGCATCAACTTATACTGCATGAAGGCGCATCATAGTAACTCATGAAAAAACAAGAAATACTGAATGAAAATAAATGTTTCACTACTTTAATTTTGGCAATAATTCTGGTAAAATTCTTGAAACTAAATTCTGCTTCAACTCAAAACAAGAGATTTCTGTTGAAATATTAAATATAAGAAATAATATTTGAAGAGCTTCATGTAATTTGAACAATAAAATTTCTTCACGCAGCATAGCTGACCTTGTAAAGGAACTTCGTCCAGCAAAGTCGTGATTTGAGGTTTCTTCTCTTCACCATCACTTCCAAGCCTCTCTAGGTGCTGTACTGCCACCTCTGGGAAACTCTCACTACCACCATCACCTGCAGCATATTCATTACCATCATCACCTGCAACATATTCATTACCATCATCACCTGCAACATATTCATTACCATCATCACCTGCAACATATTCATTACCATCATCACCTGCAACATATTCATTACCACCATCACCTGCAACATATTCATTACCACCATCACCTGCAACATATTCACTACCACCATCACCTGCAACAGTATCATATTCATTACCACCATCACCTGCAACAGTATCATATTCATTACCACCATCACCTGCAACAGTATCATATTCATCACCACCATCACCTGCAACATATTCATTACCACCATCACCTGCAACAGTATCGTATTAATTACCACCATCACCTGCAACATATTTATTACCACCATCACCTGCAACATATTCATTACCACCATCACCTGCAACAGTATCGTATTAATTACCCCCATATTAATGTATTCTGCACACCCAAATCTCAGCCCCAACTTTTGGGCAGCAAAAATGATCAATTCGGCTCTACTTACCAGCCCAATAAAATTAATTAGAGCAACCAATGGCAGCCGAAGCATTGAGATCATATAAATAATGATAACACTCATTAAATATAAATGAACATGGCTTTAATAATCTTAGAACAATATTTGAAGGCTCATAATGAAAATCAATGAACCTTAGTAATATTATTCATCATGCTGGATTCCTTCATGAAGCAGCATGTTACAATTACGTTGATTTCATTCACTCAAACAATGCACATAATTTTTCTTGCATAATTGTCACAAACTCACTCATCAGAAGCAGAGGCCAAGAAGTTATTCTTCCTTCACAATACAGCATTGTAGGTAAGCACTCAACACACAAATTATTTTCCACTTACAGTGCTGCTGGGTAGAAGACTCGGAGCTCTGCTTGCGAGTCCCATGAGCTAAAAAATTATTCATTCGTTTCAAAACTTTCTTCTGAGATTTACTAAGATGGAAACTGGGAGCATGACATCTGTGAACAAACAATACATTGAAACATTACTTTGTAATGAACACTCAACTATAGACTGCAAGAATAGAATTAAACTAGAATAAGTCAAGGTAGTTACCACATATGTTAAATACATATTAGGCTAAACAGGAACAATAAGCATGGACGACTAACACAGAACCACATACGGTACCTAGAGTACGGTACTGAAGTTCTATGTGATTGTGGAATATCAGATGCCTTGTAAACAGGCATACAATAATTAGGTGGAATCAACTGGATTTATCTTTGTCTAGTAATACCACATTTAAGCTAAATCAAAGGTCAATAAGTAAATGCAAAAAATGTACATTAATATAGGTAAATATGAAAATGTAGGTATGAGAGAGCTGGAATAATACTTTACCAGAGAAGTGAGTACCTTATAGTGTAAGCTGGACAGCAGGTGCGATGCATTGTAGGTTTGTAGCAGTAAGATCCACTGCGCCTCCAGCCCCGATCTATCAGGCCCTGATAGTGATCTACAGTGAGGCAGTAGGCATGCATACCTGCACAACAATCTTTGTCTCAATGCATGAAGATTAAGATCAAAAGTAACTCAAATCACAATAGTTAAAACAAATTCTCAAGTTTACAGAATTACCAAATACTCATTTATACTTGAACACAAATAATGAGGGTCATAAATATACAGGAATAAAAATATTAGCTAGGTATTGCCAGGTATAAAATTAAGAAATAATGATAGTTTAAAAGATTTCCATTATTTCAGTTCACAATACTACGTATCTATAAAATGTGCTTGTTCTACATCTGGTCATGTTACCACTAACTAACTATCATGGACAAATGCAGTAGGTATGATAGGACTGAAATCAATCAACTAGCATGACAACCACGAATAGCTGAGGAACATTGAATGTACCACTTGTGCTGGTACAATGGGCATAAAGAATTGAGCATTTGCCAAAATATCATATTTTTGCACAGAAGAAATAAGTGAGCTGATCCCATCTTACAGTAATTGAAATGAAAATTACAAACTAAACTATGTATGCTTGTAGATAGATTTCTTATACAAAATCATGAAAGACTGTGAGGATAGAACTTACCATGACTGTAGTTTGCATTAGAACTCTTGCAGTACCCACATCGGTAGCCACTATGATCTCTTGTGTACTCTACAATTGAATACTGGTTATCCATGGTTCTGAAAAGTAGTAAATAAATAAATTAAAAAAAATAAACTCAGTACTCACGGCAGCAAGTGACAGAGAGCTCATTTTCTTGTGCATGAATCCGTTTTCATTGCAATTAGTACATTGCATTAGAGCTAGAGATGTCGTATCTTTGATACAGGCATGCCCGATTCTTAAAATCAATGAAAATGTGAAGTCATGGACGGACAGACAGACAGACATGGTAAGCACAATAGTGCATTTTTTCTATAAAGAGAAAATGTGCTAAAAATGCATTTACCCAGATTTATTTAACTGTGGTTATAGAAAGAAATTTGATTTTAATTTCAGATTACACATAGGGAAATAGCAAGATATGGTAAGTACTGAGGATGTCTGCTAGGAGGAATTATACTGGTATATATATATATAAGGAATGGGGTAGAACTTAGGGGCAATTTGGTGTAAGAGGGTCAAGCAAGCAGAGATTTGATATTCAGCCAACTGGACCTTCTGGAGATCTTCAGGGAGAGTTAGTCTCCAGCCCATGGATGGAGATGAAGTATTACCAAATGTTATTAGTGTTTATACCAGTGCTACTAATAGGGGATCAAATATGTCTGCAGTGATTGGAAAAGAGCAATGGCAAAGATTCATAACTCAGCAGCAGCATGAAGATAAGGATTACCATAGTGGCAAACCAGAGATTTTTTAGAATCAGTTCATTTTTAATTTCCGCCGATTACATATAAATCTAAAATACTGGTTATAAAGAAAAGGTCATTGGTCAATGGTCATTATGAAAGTTATGAAGAATTAAAGCAGGATTTAAGCCTAGAATGGCCCACAAATAATTTATAAAATACTTGCTACATGGCAGGCTGGAATTCTAAGATTGGAAGTTCACTTATAAAAAAGCTTTCCACCCAAGGTGAAAAGCTTTCCTGTGATACAGTGCTCTGCCATGTTACTGACTATAAATGTAAAGGTTGGATCATAAGTGGACAAACTATTTCAATTGTATAGTACTACATTAGGTTTGTTATAGAATAATTTGGATATCTCTTGTTTGATAGATATTTTTTATTTTTATTTTATTTATTGGATTTTTAGAAAATTTTCCCAGCCCTTTGTTCATAATGATCAAGTTTAAGTTAAGTATTTAGTTAACCAGTACTGTAGCACATATACCATATTTGGGGGCGGGGCTTATGGACACAACCAATCAATGGACACAACCATCAACCAATACTTTAGGATATGCAATACATCATGTACTGAGTACATGATGTATTGCATATCCTAAAGTATTGTGGCAAAGTGGCATAATTGCAGTGCTCTTTTCAGATGAATTAAATGAATTGCAAATACTAAAAACTGTCAGAAGAGAACTTGACTAACCACAGAATACATAAATACATTACATAAGAAATATTAACTAATGCTAAAAAATTTATCATTGTAAACTGTTAGAGTAATAGATCCATTGATCTTTTGATAAATTATAAAAAAGCTTGTTTAATTTACAGGACGGAATATAGAATGAGAAGCATTAATGATTTAATTTGATTAACTGTTACAATTGAATTACATCACTATTGCAGTGTTTGTATGTATTGTACCATTGTCTGCACCTGCAGTATTTTGAAAGTTAGATAAGGCTGCAAAGCACAATCCACAAATTAGTAAACTTGGTTGGTTGCAATGCAAGTATCTACTGCAATGCCTTGAGTGTTGAAGATATACTCATCAAAGTTGGTTTTGTAAGAATTTTAATGAAAATTATGTTTGCAATGCATCTTGAAGACTGCCGGTGCCCAGCAAGGCAGCAACAAATCTGATAAAGACTGATCACTGATGGCCACACCCACAAGCCACAAGGCAATGCATCTACCAAACTCTGCATCTGCATGATGATGACATGATGACTGCATCATGATCCTGGATGTGCAATAGTGACAAAGACAAAGGAGAACCATTTTCTGTAATCTTTACTCAAGTTCATTTAACGTCCTACAAGATAAGTAGACTAGTAAGTATCTTGAGACTTGGATGCCAGCATAATCATTATATAAAAAATTGATTAAAATATTGAGTAAATGAGGAAATTTAAAATGAACTGATTCTTAAAAATCTCTAGTTTGCATCTATGCCCCATGTCCCTTCATCCCTTGTCTTAGTTGTCAATTTGTGACAATCACCAGGTGACCATAAACATAAGGCATGGCATGGCTGTGCCATGGCATAAGCATATGAGTTAGAACGTGATCACGGATGTCAGCTGAATAGAAACACAAGGAAGTTAGGAACTAACTGCGGCTTCGACATCTAATTGTAAATGACCATAATTTACACTGAATTCATTATTCAGGAAATTTTTCCGATACATTACAGTTAAAAATAGTGGCGATGATGAATAATTGATGGTAACAACGAAAGACGGAATGAGTACAATTTTTTAACTCAATCAGCTGTCACCAGTAAACAGTGCCAACGAGCTCCCTGCCTACTTCGAAGACATACCCCAAAACACTGAAGCTTCCGTGAAGTGTGAACCGTGATCCGTCTAGGCACCACAATGACCTCCACGAAAAACATCGCTAAGTTTATTAGCGCACAATTAAATTTAAAATTCTTCAAAATGTTGTTTTAAATACATTCTGGTCGGATAACTTATCAAAGATTCTCAACGAAGCACAATTTTACCAAATAATTTTTGTAAGGCGCACTATGCCAAAAAAATCTGTCATAAACTAAAATTTTCTCTATATTAAGAAAAGTTTTTTTTTCTGGAAAAACATCTTCCATGAAGTAAAATTCTAAAATAATAATTTAATAAATTGCATTAACATTGTTCAATATTGTCTCATTTCCTAATTGTTGGGGCAACTTTTGAAACCACTTCTGACTCAAATTTTGATGGCATTTAGCTCGTGCTTCTCATATCGTAAAGAACATGACGAGTAAGTAATAACGTGGGACAGAAGTTGCCATTGGCAGAGGTAAATGGTTTTAAATGAGAAATATCCTATAATTTACTACTGGCGGATTGAAGCCAGCCATTACGATTTACGAATACTGTTGAGCTACTTCAGAACACGAAACAGAGATGAATGTTTGAATCTGCACATAACATGGCTCCTTGATACATGTATGTGTGCACCCATTGTTCAGTTCTCTAGGAGCCTTGGCTGGCAATCATTATCTGTAAGTTTTTCTTCAAACTTAGCATCCTTGGTAGGTCAGCAGTCAACACCTGACAGTCGTGGTCTAAGCGGGCGCGAGTAACGTCGTGTGCAGTGCGTTCCGTGCTTGATGACACAAGTCCAACCCCACCGCAGAATGGAAAAGATCTCGCGATGACGCAGCGCAACATCGCTTCACTGAGCATTTATATCAATGGCCGTTCACTTATGAGAGTGTCTTAAACTTGGACTTAGTGAAGTTTTTTAATTCTAACATTTCATGAAACGCAAAAGCTTTACTTTGTGTGTTACCTGCTATAATAAATACGTAATGATAAATTTGAATTACGTTCTTGAACTACACTTGTTGTGAAACAAGGGCTGTTTTGCTCCGTTAAAACACAACCGGTCTGTGAAAACTGGCTACGTTTGCCGGCTTGAATACGGCAATGCTTGCAAATTGAGAACTAAGTGAGCAAAGGAAATCTGGCACCTTCACCCTAAGGCTAACAATTATGTAGAGATATCGATGTACTTTAAGTTGTACCTGGCGAGAATTTAAGCGCATGATTCTGCACTTTTAAATAGAAAATTTTCAACAATTCACCGAATTCTTTGACCATTTCTAATTTCTATGGATAATAACATAATAAGTAATACTGAATTGAAAAGCGCTTCATAGCCGTTGTTTATACAAATATATAAATTGAAAATAAACGTGCATGGAAAAGTATGAAAAATTTAATTTTCTGATATTCTCTGACGAAAACTCGAACGCGATCGCGTGCACAAATTATCTTCAAGAACAATAAAATTCCAAGCATATTTCGATGTCAAGTCTACAATAGAATACTCTATGTTAAACAAGTTAATTTGAATATGTATAAAAATCAAATAGAACACTAGTCCATCAGTCTGGCATAACGCCATCATTTATAGTATGCCAGCATTTATAGTAAGAACCTTCTTGCTACGAACACTTATGTGATAAAAAACCTTCTTGCATATTTCACACATGTGATAAAAACGGCGTAAACGCGAACCTGAGGAAGTGCGTAGTAGTGACACTTCCATTACATCCTGGCAAAAAAAAAAATATATTTGTAGTTAGGAAATCTCTGTGTATCTGACCCGGCGCAGTTTATTTCTTTGTTGCTAGAAAAATGTGAAGAATCGAAGACATTTACGCCAAATTCAGTACCGATGGGAGGTAGTACTTGAATAGAGTTCATCCTCACACTTGTATCATTTTTTCATGAAAATATTCGAAATATATATTAGGATTATAAATTTATCGCTAAATAGCTAACATTGACATCAGCCTGCTAAATAAATAATTAGATTCTATTATTAAGACCAACACAACATGAGTGGAACGGCCTACTTAATTTGTTCGTATTCTTTGTATAGCGTACAATCAATTCTAAGTTGCCTTAAAATGTACTTGTTTTACTTGCAGACCAATAACGATGTAATGGGCAGGTAGCGAAGTAATCTTTTCAGCAAGCGTGAATTCAACGCCGGATTTAGCGTTCATTGAACCAATCCTATTCTGAAAATGTAAAATTAAGAGTGGAAATAGAAAACGAAATAAAGAACTGGAAGTTGTCGTGGGCTGATTTTATTCTATAATTTACTATACACTGAAAAACAAGAACCATAGATTGCAACGCTACAACTCGAAGCCCCGAGAGTCAGGCGCATTTATCAGACATTCGTGTCCCGGAGAAGTAACTTGCGAAGAGTTGGTCGCCATAGAAGGTCAACCATTGATAAGTTGTCCCTGCATGTATCAACTATCTGGGCTGACTATGGAGCATAAATTGCTGGTTGACCTCATTTTTTCATGCAATATATGACCTTGCATGCATTCAGTCTTTTAGCTATTTAAATACCACGTTAACAGTATTATACTTCCATATTAAAATTATTCGTATTAATTACGGCCACATTTACTATTCAGTCTCACGCAGTCAAGCCAAATGTCAAGCCAAACGCTCTGACGTAGACATCTATAACTTCGGCTACTCTGGACGGGCTCTTACACCACCTTCAGTATTGAATAGTCTTTTGCAGTGCCTGCTCCTGAACACCAGCTTCATCATTAAAGGGCCTCTGACAGTGCTCACCCTAACACCAGCTTCCCTATTAAAGGGCCTCTGGCAGTGCCAGCTCCCTAGCACCAGCTTCCCTATTAAAGGGCCTCTGGCAGTGCCAGCTCCCTAACACCAGCTTCACCATTGAAGGGTCTCTGGCAGTGCCCTGCCTTCTCCAGCAAGCAAGAGACCCAGGCATCCATCTTTACTGCCCCCGCCGTCATCATGTTTCTCATGCCCCACTTCCTGCCTCCCTGGCGGCTGCTGGTTGTCGTCCTGACGCCTCTCCTCTTGCTCCCTCTCGCCCTCATCTCTATCGTAAGTTCTTTCTATCATAAGTTCTATCGTTCTATCTATCGTAAGTTCCTCATAAAAGCATAATATAGTAATTTTGTTCTGAACAGAGATGATTTATGTTTCAGAATTGAGTATATGATATTTTCAATAGCTCTAATGATATTAAGCTCTATGATATATGATATTTTCAATAATTCTAAAATCTTTCATATTGCATGTTTCTGTGATGTTGCATTTCAACTTTTATCAGTAGCCAAAACCTTTGTTTAAAGTTTATATCAAATGATATTTACCCGCTCTGCGCCACCGGTAACCTTCGCTCATTAACGCTGTAAAAATAGAAGTTGTCAGCGTACAATGTGCAGTTCACACAAATTCACGTACAGAGTGCAGTTCAGGTGTGCCTCTAAAGCCTCATAATTACACACGAGGTCAACAATTTCAGCGTGACAATGGCGTTGGTAGACAGTCGTTCTGTCGACCCTGTTATTACAGGCGAGCTTGGTATCACGTGCCGGGCGAATGGCGACCATGATAATTCCCCAACGCGAACTCAAACTTACGTTTAGATTTGCCGACCTTAAAGCATGTCTTGGATCATGTCTTGCGAGTATTTCGAACTTGTTCAATCAATGGAACAAGTTAAGTATCGCTTCGTACATTGAGAAAATTCATACAGTCAGTGATATACACCAAGTTAAAAAAAGTCTTGTCGCACCTTATTTGACTTTATTACTATTATTAATTTGAACTTCATTGATATTGTTAGAAACAGTCGTATTGATAAGAAGTATAGCCTGCATTGTAAGGATTCTAACACCCCCACAACAGTTGGGTACGGATCACTTGCTGCATATATATTACGAGACAATAAACTTAATGTTATAAAATAATTACATGAGAACCGTGAGAAATAATAATTATCTCACTACAGAAATAGCTTCATGATCAAAGCGACGCAGTACTGCCTCATACTAACCTGAAAGTCATTACAACTCTTTTTAGCACCTGGAAAACCCTCCCTCCCCTCTCTGTTTTTAACACAACATGGATGACAAATGTTAAAGACGAAACATTAATTTAAAAAAAATTGCTGGACTGCCTTTGATCTCAAAAAACTATAATTGTGGCACGAATTTCAAGAGGTATAGTTTCTCAATTGAACCATATACAGTGCTGATCGAAAATTGTCAACTTCAATTTTGATCCTGGATTTTGAGATCTTGAATTCTGAGCTCCTGGATTCTGAGATCCTGGATTCTGAGAGATAACCTGTCACCTGTTCTTAGTTAGCTGCCAGTAGATTGTGCAGCAATAAGCACTGCTGTGATATTACGAAACGTAACATTCAATATTTTTAGGACAGCAGCATTTTGTTATCATGCACCATAAGTCTATATATTACGGTACATGTCAATAAAAAAGAGCACAAAAGATAACCGAAAGAAATTGATTGTGTTATTTGGGCACACACATCATGAGGGATATCATACATGAATATTGAGCTATAGCTCTGGGAGTTTCCTTCAAACACCAAAATTGGGGGTTGTCATAACAAAAGTGTAATAACCAATAATATGTGCGACAGAGGCCCGACTTTTGGCCGGATGCCAACGATGCTGATTGTACAGTATTGACCAGAAATAATATTTTTATTTGAAAATTGCACATAGCAATTTTTAAAGTATAACAATTATGGTCTAACGGAAACATTTATACAACTTACCACATGCAATTCAAGCACACAAACACCATGAGGTCCGCGTCGCGGTAATGACGACATTCACCTTTTCTGGCCTTGACTTTACATGCACTTGAGCTATGTGTGCCATTGTGTACCTTGACTTTACATGCACTTGAGCTATGTGTGCCATTGTGTACCTTGACTTTACATGCACTTGAGCTATGTGTGCCATTGTGTACCTTGACTTTACTTGCACTTGAGCTATGTGTGCCATTGTGTACCTTGACTTTAAATGCACATGAGCTATGTGTGCCAGTGTACCTTGACTTTAAATGCACTTGAGCTGTGTGCCTTGTGTGTACCTTGACTTTACATGCACTTGAGCTGTGTGCCTTGTGTGTACCTTGACTTTACATGCACTTGAGTTTTTGCCATTGTGTACCTTGACTTTAAATGCACTTGAGCAGTGTGTGCCATTGTGCACCATTGTGCACCTTGCACTCTTGCATCTGTTAACATTAATTATCTATCTCAGAGCTGTCCAGGGTTTGTTGGACTGCTTATAGAGAGAGATTCAGGTTCTGTAAACACCGGAGACTTTTTGGGATATTCGAACAACTTGACTAGGGTAACTAATTTTATTATAAGATAATGATAAAATGACTTGATGCTATTGACGATATTAATTCAAAAATTGTAATCAAACTTGAGAAATTATGTTTGAGGTTATGTGAATTTTTGCTAACCAAATGATCGAATACTAGCGATGTTTAAATGTTCAAAATATATCGAAAGCCGCATGATGGAAAACACAAGCTACAATACGTACGGACAAATTTGCTGTATTAAAATAAGCGCGGTCAATTGATACGAGCAGATCACAACTCATTTTCATATTACATTTAATAATTCAGTTTTGCTTCGATTAGTCTGAAATACTCGTGATGATGCTCGAGGAATCTCACATCCATTGTTCATCTATTCATTCCGTATTCATTATTCCTTTATTATTATAACATCAATTGTTCTTACATTGATTGCTCATCCACAATTCCTCGATTAATTTTACATCCAATGATCTTATATAATGTGTACAACCAATGTTCATAAATTAATAATTATTATACATCCATTGATCTTATATTATATGTACAACCATTGTTCCTATATTATTTGTACATCCATCGATAGAAGGGTGATTGATCACCAAACTCACTGCGTTTTTTCAGGAGGCTCGGTGCGGCTACGTCATCCTTGTGATGGCCATCTACTGGATGACGGAAGCTCTACCCATCCCCGTCACCGCCCTCATACCTGTCTTCGCCTTCCCCTTGCTCGGTATCCTGTCTACCGGAGAGATCTGTCTCGTCTACATGAAGGTTAGTCCAGCAATAAAATGCACGTATTTTCGTATAATAATAAGCTACTGAAATATTTTCCCTATTCACATTGAGTTTTGGACGAGATGTCGATCTTGATCACAATGAAGTGTATAGTCTTAGGCATGAGGCACTGTTATGAGCTACTTATTTACTTGATATTCATTTGAAATTTATGATGTAATGAACATATTGTTGCTATTCGATGAGTGCGTTGAAGTTACTGCTATAATAGCTCAGTCGCTGCACTTGCTATGAGAGAGAATAGCTAAATTTCATTCGTAAGCATCTTGCAGCAAATTTCCGAAATTTTCAAACACGTTAGTTTCGATGATTGGAAAACTGGAGATATTCCACCGATCAAACTAAAGCCGATGAAATGTGCAAGATGATCGGGGGATTGATTGTTTAACACGTTGACTCCGAAGTGGTACATATGCGTACCACGAAATGTATTTCTTCAGGACGTAGTGGTACATAATTCAGGTTGCCTAAAATCGGCCAAATCCGTGAACAAAAAATGCCAAAAAAGGCCGATGACTCAATATATACTAGTTTATTTGTAGGTTCCGTTATAAAAATTCTATTTATTTTCTTTTTATAGTATTTAAAATTTAATTAGGAAGCACTCCTATCATAAATTTTAGCCGGCCAACGCAAATGAGAAAAACAAAATAACGGAATTTGTCCGGAAAAAATGACCGTCTGGCAACCCTGTTTAAAAACAGTACAAAAAATGAAATAATAGTACAAGATGAAGCAATCGTAGTCAACGTGTTAAATATTTATAGGCAAATTTTGCTGAAAAATAAGTAATTTTTGCGGACTTGCAGTATTAGTTTAAACATTTTCTCCGTAAATCTGTGTAATTTAGAAACATAAATCTAGGAATTGATTTCACAAAAGGAGTCATGACCTGCATTAGGTAAAATGGCTCAGTCTGCAGCAAGTGCGGATGTTTGGACAAATGGTGCAGCAATAGTAACAAGATAAGACCATTGAATCCACAGCTGAACATAGACATCAATCACTTACCGTATAAATTTGGCTCGTACACGTAACGTTTCCTACTGGTTGCCATTCATGTTTTGCTGGAAAATTGTATTCAGTTCAACAATTGAAAGAATATACAGTCATATTTATTCAGACTATTTATCGAAAATTCCGTCTTAACGATCGAAGCGCCACAAATCCATCTTATGACATTGCTCACTGCAAATAAATTATTCGTGGACTTAGAAGGCATCGCCATCCGGGGAGTCATTCAAACTATTTGAAAATACTTAAAAGTTTGCATTTATATCCGGTAAAAAGCTCTTATGGCTGCTCAATGAGAGGCAAAGAAATAGTGTGTTTGCTCGATTGAACGCATCACACATTGCATCTGGCATGCAGGAGCATTAAGCAGCAACGCTTCTATGCGAATAAGGTCACATAGCTCAGGTTTTTATTCTCAATGTGACCTCAACGACTCCCGAAATGATAAATACAAGTAACTGCCGCAAAAAATTGTTTTAACATTATGTACACAGTTAAACAATTTTTCTCGATTTCCAGATGTAATTAATCTATTGGTTCTTGTTGTAAGCCTTGCCTAATGTCATCTAAGATTTCCACTTCCCACGTCTGGCTTGTGCTCAGTGCATAAACTGAGATGACCGCCGCCAGCATAATAGCCTGATCAGAGCTACGACACTGCAACAAAACAACAAGAATTTCTGTCCGTGTCGTCTGGCTAGACTAGAGGCTAAAACATCAGGTTTTAAACATCTAGGCTACTAGGAAGAAGATCCTCTGCAGGTCTTGAACTTTCTATACCACAGGGAGCAAGATCCTACATGCATTGGGTTGCTCAGGCAAGTTTTTCATCGTGTTGAACGCAAATTGTCGCCTAGTAACCAATGGTTAGGTTGCCGCGTACAACTGCACAACGCCAACTAGTGTGAGCCTTGAAATAATGCTGGGGTTTTGAATGATTTGTTATATAGTTTGCTACTTGTGAAGTTACCTTGAGCATGAGTAATTCAAATTTTTTTGGCATATTTATTTGCTGAAATTAGGACATTACAGAGATTGGTATTAATGGAAATCTGAGATGAAGTATTCATGTTCAGTTCACTTCTTGCAGGACACCTTAATATTATGAAGATCTGAATTTTAAGCCAGGCAATTTCCAAACACTTGGTTGGTGAGAGTCTAATATACACTTCACTGGCGCACTAAATGTTGGCTATCGCACTCCTCAAAGTCTTCCATCAAACAGGGTGGCCCAGTGGTTACAGTTCAGAGTACCAAGATTATCGCAGAGAGGTGCGGATTCAATCCCAGCTCTGTGCGCCAGTTACTGGTCAGAATCGGCAAGGAGGTCGGGCGGTTAAACAGCCAGAATTGTAGCAGAGTTGTGAGTTCGAGACCGCAAAATGCTGTGAATGTTCTGCGATGTTAAGAATCGGCGACAGGCCTACGGCCTAGTAAACGCTGAAACCGCTATTATTATTATTATTATTATTATTATTATTATTATTATTATTATTATTATTATTATTATATATTATTATAACGGTGTTGTCGTCGAAGTTCTGAGAATTTCTGTGACCTACCAAACACCTATCTCAATTGCGACGTTTTTGGTTCTGCATGGAAAGAGTTTGTAATCGGATGTGTTCATGTGTGAAGGACTGTCGAAAGCCGCGGAAGTCATCTTCTCTAGTTTGACGTCGTCGTCTAGTTCTCTATCTCCTTTTCCTGTCTAAATTTCCACCCTTAGTTTATCATAGCCTGAAGTCACGCAAATGGAGGCGGCGGTGTTCATAAAGAGCGATTGCCACGGAATTGCAGTGCGTCGAATTATAGCGCTCCGCAGCTGCGCCTCAGTGCAAACGAAAACAATGAACAATGCAACCTAACCAAAAATACAGCACACACTGTCCTGACTTTTAACGACAAGAATAGCGTAACAAAACGCAAAACAGGTTCATCCAGGATGGTTCTCAAAGCTGGTGTATGGAGAAGGAGAACCAGTATAGAGACACAAGTCCACCCCATGTTTTAATTTGCTTGCAGTTTGCTGTAAATGCTTTAGAAATTTTGTCATTAAAGGACGGTACCTAAAGTTATTGAGATTAATAATCGTGTTGATTTAATCTCAGTTAATTAGATTTCAGTTCTGCATACAGCCCTGAAATACACAAGCGTTATTTTGCATATTAAAAAGTCATTTGCACTCGCGATGCTAGAGGGACCATGGTTGCTTGAGGTCACTCATTATATTTATCCATCACCATACCTTTATATTGCATACGCTAGTGCTTTTCTTACCGGCAATACAGTATCAAGTTTTTGAATTGGTCTACGGCCCATGCCTGGCTGCCAGCTGGATACACGAATATAATCACATGTATTTGACCAAACCATAGTTTTATACGTAACTTATATTCACAATTTTACTACCACTAAATTGAAGACCCATCAAGCAACATCTATTTTGATCACAATTGTCAACATGACAGATGAAATGTGCTGCCGGCATTTGCGGCCACATGTCGGACACGCAAGCGATCTCAAATTACTCTGGCGCTATTATTCAGACATTGGATGCAAAAGCATTCTACAGAATGTCTCCGCAAGGATGTCTGTCATTATGTAAGAATCGAGCGAAGGGCCTCGCATGATTTCTGAAAGATAACAACAACACGGAACTGTTAAAGTCGTGTTTAACTTCGCTGTGCTTCACCAATTCCAGCACGCCGTGAAATTGTCTTCCTTTGAATATGTTTGCATCCTGAATTTTCAAGGGCATATGATGTGATTACTCGGTTTATCACACCAGAAATCCCAAGACAATAAAAGATATACTTTGTGATTGTATGGGTACAAATCTGTTGCGTTTAACACATAGTAGGCTTGTCTTGTTGATACCCGTCCGAGTACCTATATGTGCTTAACAGACTAGTTTTCAATTAATATTTTTCTAGGTATGAAAATGATAAAAACGTGTGATTTGAGATGAGTCCTTATATAAGTCAAAGCTTATCATAATCCTAATGGCAGGGTTTGGTGCAATTCCGTTAAAAATTATTTATTTAGGAAAATGTTTTCTATCAAGTTTTTTTATAAGAGTGGAATAGTTGTACAGAAACAGGAAAATTCGAAAATAGTTCGAGAAAAATAATGCTAGATTATTATTCATAAATATAACAACACAAAATACAATTAATTTTTTTCATTTAAAGGAAAATCCGTTAGCAAAAATGCAAGTACCTATATATCATGATGAACGAAATAATATTCAAATATTTATTTGCAAAATGGATTTTTAATGATAATAGATATAATGATTATTTATATTGAGAGAAAAATGCTTAAATTCAACCAGCTTTTACAATCTCATGCTCTTCATGATTTTTGACTACGCAAGCTTCTGGTTTGCTACCTCTCATGTATAACATATTTCCCTTCTTTGAAAAAATTCGTTTACCGACCCATAATTAAAATAATAATAATTTTTTAAATACCGACCCATATGTAATGATATTATAATCTATTTCTTCGCTTGCGTGATTAGTCTCCGATGTGGATTTCTACGTGCGCATAAACTTTGTCTTCATATTTTGATACCCCAGTTTCTTCCCACGTGTTCTTAATATACGCATGTAGCCGCCATTTTCCATGTTCACTGGAATTTGCAACAATAAAATTAGCTCATACTAGACGCAGTTCATTTCTCATGTGCTATAGCATTCATTGTTTAACCCTAAATGCCATGTAGTACCCAAGGAACCAAGCTATTCGGTTAGTTAGAAGTTAGATTTATTTGATCACTTAAATTATTGAATATCCCGTTTCATTGTTTTTGATTTGTCTTGGTTCATGCATTATCATTTCATGTATATATCGTAAATTATTCCTTGAATATTTTTCTTAGAAATTTTCTTGTACTTTTTTTTCTAGAAACCGTACGTCATTGAATATTCGTTTCTTATCCTGCCATGATGAATAGATTAGCAAACGTTCAAAAAGGATTAGCCTACAAAAATAGTCCTATTTACATCGCACCTTAAGTCTATCACAACGATTTTCTACAATCCTGCCCCTGAATTACGTGCTTTAAAATATGAATTAGACTAGAATAATTCATATAAGACATGACTAGAATAATTTATAAACTAATATAATCTTTGCTAATAGCTTTCTATAGAGCACACAAGTGCTTAATAATAATTGACATTATAACATTCCGAAATTAGTTTCTTTGACGCGTGTTACACCAATTAATATTCGTAATTGGTCGGACATTGGCAAATGATGTAGAATACTTTTTGGCTAAATCAAGGTCCAACGCAAAACGTTAGTCTGTTAACGATAAAATTAAATGATTAAGTTCGAAATTGTCTTTTACAGTAAGAATGAATCAAGGATTAGACTGAAGCAAACGTCATTTGAATGAAAATGATGAATAAATTCTATGATTAAAAATATATTTCACTAAATATACGTTGAATTAAGGTGAGATAGGTCATTATTTCATCAGCATACCTTTAACTATCTCACTAACTGATCGTACACTATATTCATAAACTCTTTTCGCAATTATAGTTTGCGTTTGATTATCATCGATAATTAATTACTTTGGAATATAAAAGAAGCTCGTCTGTATTGATTAGTCGTGAGTCCTGTTGATACAGATGATTAAGCAGGTTAAAATTACTTGAATATCAGGTGGTTCACCATCATCCCGATAACGT
The DNA here is from genome assembly GCF_000764305.2 of Hyalella azteca. Lineage (NCBI taxonomy): Eukaryota > Metazoa > Arthropoda > Malacostraca > Amphipoda > Hyalellidae > Hyalella > Hyalella azteca. Next base: position 380,496 of record NW_025943639.1, on the reverse strand, counting down.
TACAATTATCAACAATAAATTATACCTGATCGAGGACTAATAAGAATTTACATCAAACGTGACGCTATAAGAAGGGTTGACAAATTCTGCCATATGAGTAAATAAGAAATATTCTAATAGTCCTCAAAATAATATTCACCTTGCAAGTTTTTCAAAGTATTTTCAAAAACCGCTGATGAAAGTATAGTAGTAGGTGTTGAGTGTTGATTGATGAACCCCCCCCCCCACCGGCTGGTGGTTGGCCGCCGATATTGCGGCGATATTGCAAGCGCATGCAGTGAGACTATAGCTGCACTTGAACGACAGACAGGTGGAGTGACACTTGTATGAACAGATCCACAAACTTACTCTCTAAACCATACTTAAGTACAGATAATACTGCTATTAATAAAGATACAGATAATACTGTTATTTGAGATCTTAAAAACGTCACCGAGGCTCACAGTGTTGCTGACTAGAGTGCAAAAACGGATGCTGAAAGACAGGCATTGCATTTCAGTTGGGCTAGGGCTAGGCATTCATTTTTTTAACGATAAAGTTTGGCCTTGGATGCAGCAGTCTGGCCTTGAATGTCTCTTGCCCTTGAATGAACTTTGAATTCTATCAAATTCAATTTGCATTCAGGAATTTTCAAGTAATCTAGATATTATCATATATATTTTGATGAATAAAAAATATAAATTAATAACCTGTGTCATAAATTTTTATACAATATACAAATAAATACTCAAACCAAAACTAATTAATCCTGGGCTAAAACATTTGTATCTTTTCTTAATTATTTTGTGCGCTATTAATGATGCTCAATATTCATGTTACATAAATAAGCCTCTTGCACGTACGCTCATCACAGAAGAACTCATCGTGCACAGGTGCTCGACGAATGATTGCTTTCAGGTTCCAGTACCTACATCATGTAAAAAACTCCTTTACCCGTCTACATCTCATGAACATGTTTATGTTCATCCTCCCTCTCCCCCACTCTGTATCCCCTACACCACTACTGCCTTATTAAAGCGCATGCCTTTCCCTCCACGTTTGATGGCTGCAGCTTTGTTTATTAATTACCTTATTGTTGTTCATGTTTATTTCAGGAGACGAACATGATGTTCCTAGGTGGCCTGACGGTCGCCATTGCTGTGGAGCACTGCAACCTTCACAAAAGAGTTGCGCTCTTCGTCATCCTACGTGTGGGTGAGTGGTTTGTTGACACCGAACTGACTGTTATAACTGTTACCCATGGATCATATTCCTCGTAATAAACTCAATGTGTAAATAAACTTATTCTAAATTCTAATTTCCACGGATGAACCAATAGATTACTCATATATACAGACTTAATTTTGTTATTTTAGGTTAGCATTCTTCAGGCGTGAAACAACGTTAAAGACAAGTTGATTTCGTTAGATGACAGCGGGGAGGGAAATTTTTGTTTAAATTTAACCAAAAACTACTGACGTTACTTCCAGACATTACAGAGTTTTAGAGAATATTTTAATGTTTAAATCAAGTACCAAATAGAATTCCTTTCAAGTTACTTTCATAGTATAAAACAAACCTTTGCGTGATCTTGCTGCTCAACAGGCATGGAATATAATGGCTAGGCGTCATGTCCTCCAGAATCTAGTGCCAGATATTTTCTTGAGATTAATTGTCATGCAGCAACTGTTGATGAAGAGAGTGTGTGTCTAAAATAAAAACTTTATATGTTAGAACAACGCGAGTCCGGGCTACTTGCTAGCCACTATCCGTTTTAAAATACGGACAGGAAACTAATTTGAATCAATATTACACTGGGAAAAGATAAGTAAAAAGATAGTATCGAGCAAGCATTTCTTATTAAGGCACTGCTCCATGAATACAAATGTAAATTTGGGAGCCTGCAAGTTCCTGTTTTTGGCTGCGAAATTTACGCAGCAGTACAGTAATTTTATATGCCTGGTTTTTCTTTATGAAACACTGGCGCTGGAAATCATACCTGGAAAATTTATCGGATCCTTTTTTTACTGTATTTTGAGCATTGCATTTTACAGATGACATTTTCCTCGGCTCATCAAAGATACTTAAACTGAAATCAGCTAGAAGTTAAAATTTGAAATTTTTTGTTGTAAAATCTAGCATATTAATGTAAATTATGATCAAGCGTCTATTGCACTATTGGCGCCATTTATAAATTATAAAAACGCAACTATTGCGTGAGCTGGGCAAATAAATTATTTTGTAGTTTTTAACCTTTAGATTGTCCACTGACTGCAATCTTTATGCCTGAAGCACCTCTCGTGCACAGGAAATTATGAACGTTTCGTTACTTGCTCAGGTCAGTGGAACGTTTCGTTACTTGCATAAATCAGAGAATTTCTTTACTTGTACAAGTCAGAGGAAGTTTCGTTACTTTCACTGGTCAGAGAATTTCTTTAATTGTACAAGTCAGAGGAAGTTTCGTTACTCTCACAGGTCAGAGAATTTCTTTAATTGTATAAGTCAGAGGAAGTTTCGTTACTTTCACAGGTCAGAGAATTTCTTTAATTGTACAAGTCAGAGGAAGTTTCGTTACTTTCACTGGTCAGAGAATTTCTTTAATTGTACAAGTCAGAGGAAGTTTCGTTACTTTCACAGGTCAGAGAATTTCTTCACTTGTACAAGTCAGAGGAAGTTTCGTTACTCTCACAGGTCAGAGTCCCAGGCGTCTGATGACAGGCTTCATGGTGACCACGATGTTCTTGTCCATGTGGATCTCCAACACCGCCACCACCGCCATGATGGTGCCCATCGTCGACGCCATCTTGCAAGAGCTCTACAAAGTGAGTAAAAATTAACAAAATTAAAATATTCGGGTACTTACTTTTTTGATTATTATTTTTGTGCTGCTGATCAATGCGACATGCGCAAAATCGGATTATTTTACATTGACTATCAATTTTTCTTCCACTGATAACAATCACGCCAGTGCGCTGCTGTAAAATATGACTAATGATACGGATGGCTGTAGAACTGAATTAGCAGGCAAGGCAGAAAACAATTAGCAATGCGACTAATCAGGATATACGAATTTTGACTTCGGAAGTCTCCATGCGTCCCTGCCCTACCAGGCATATGACGTTGAAACAACGTTGATATCACGTTGATCGACGTTCGACGTCAGATGCCTGCATGGTGATGCACCACGAGGCAACAATAACACAATCGCGAGAGTAACTCATTTCAAGCGTAACAGTCGAATTAGGGAGCAGTATTCTAGAATTAATTGATAACAATTGAAATTATATTTGAATAATTGAGAAGTTTTGAAGTGTGATTCAAAATTACTTGTCTGTACAAAACCTTATATCCAGGATATAAAAAACCTAAGACAAAATGAAAAAGCATGCAAAAAAATGATCCCGCAAATTTTGCTACACTTTTTGAACAATACCACTGCATCAAAAACAGAACAGACATATTCCAGAACAACGATATTTTATTAGCAGGAAGAGATGAGTTGCAGTAGCAAGTCAAAAGCTGTATAACTAGCAGCAGCATTTCAATAGCAGAAAGAGGCCACGCCAGCTGCGGCCCCAATAAGCTTCATTTGTAAAACGTCCGTCCGAACAGAAGCAATGTATACGCATGCGTCGTGATGCAGTCTTCCGATCCGTGACGCGGTGTGGGTCAAATCAAAGTACGGGGTTTCGTGCGTTCCTATCGTCGACTGTTAGAAAAAACGGCGAAAAAAACGGTCCCACTGGCAATCTAGTGGCCGGTCGCCCCGTGAAAATGGTCTGTTCACCGTTTTTAGCAGATGTTTTACGGATTTATAGTGTTATATTAAAATAAAAACCGAGACACGGTGTTTCTTTCCACGTGCCGACCGGCCACTAGCTGAAACGCCGGTAATACAGTTAACGGTAATTTTTCTAACAGTGTCGGCTAGCAATTCATAGAACAAATGATGACGGTCAATCGAGAGTTTAATTCTGGAATTCATTTGATTTTGATTCTAGTGGAAAGATGTTGAGCATCGTTATATATATTCGTTATTTAGGAGCTTTAGGTTGCTTATTCTTTTTGACAAATCAAAATAAAAGTAGACGAGCGAGGATTTCCAAGTCCCTTTCGCTAAAATTTCATGTTTTTCCCTGTTTCGTTCGGTTAGTTGGACGCGGAATTAATGATTGCGAGATGTTACATTTAGTGCATAAATTTATCTTCTATACATTTATGAATAAAATTACTATATATCAAAAAAATCGTGAGTCAGTCATCTGAAGTCGGAAATACGCACTTCATTATTTGAGCTATTGAAATTTAGGTTGAATAGCTTAAAGAATAACAGTAAAACGACACTATACATGACAATGCAGTGCTGAAAACTGCAGCAGATTACAGACCAATAATTAGCAAACGACCTCGACGTGCCCATGCAAGTACAAGGCTCATCTCCAGATTATCTTCAGGCGTGACATTGACAACTCCTGCATCCTTTGCGAAAATGTTGACCTCTATTTGCTGTTTATAAACTGAATTTTTCCTTTGTCCTGCGTTAAGTTGATACATGATGCCACTTTAAGTGAGTTCCATACTATTGTGTCCCCGACACATGCACTGACATCAACTTAATACTGTAGTTTCTTGTCTTGTAAACTATGTTGTTTATTTTGCGCTCAGATGACCTTACAATTACAAGAAAAACATATCATTTCCGGCTCGTATGTGAAAGTTTCAGAACTCATTTATGTGGGGCCATAGGGTGAACCTATAACAATAATAATATAACTCAGTACTCACTGCAGTGAGTGACAGAGAGCGCATTTTCTCGTCGACGAAAACTTGAGATCACGGACGGACGGACAGACAGACAGACGGACATGGCGAGCACAATAGTGCATTTTTTCCATAAATGAGAAAATGCGCTAATAAGAGCCATTTCTGTACGAAAACGCGCATTGTATTATATTTTTTATGGTTATTCAGATGTGTTTTCCACGCTGTATATAGTCTTTCATGCATTTCCTGTCTACAGGTAGTTCGAATGATGCATGGTTAAATGTGTTCTGTGGCTGTAGACTATCATTCATAGAATAATAATCTTTTCATAAATTATGTTGTTGATCATGCTTTCAGAAATATTTTGATATATGAAGTTCAATCTACTTATATTCATGTGCTTTCAGGCATCGCATAACGAGCCATACCTGGTATATAACGCAGAATATGACTGATAAAAATCGTTTATCATCAGTTACGCGAACTGCTAAATGCCCTCATGATAAAATGTATATTTTTTCAATTCAATTAAAAGAAAATATTGCCAGTTCTATCGTTTCGTTCAATACAAGGAAAAATTTCAGAGCCTTTGTTCACGTCCAGAGTTCGGAGTTACCGAGAAATCGTGGTCGGGTCATGCGGAAAGTTTTGTGCAGTTCGCTAGCCGTTAATTTATACCGGATTTTACCGGCTTTCGGGGAACGTTCCCATACCGAGAATTGCCGCCTGGGTTTCTAAGAAAATTATTGCTGCAAGTCTTATTTGAGTGTACCTGATAACTAATGTTTTGTATTCTGGATAGTGCAAGAAAGAATGCATGGTCGGTTAAATTATTCGATTCGCGACCTGCAGAGATTGCGTTTTGATTTACCTGCATGATATTATGCAAATAGATTATGATAACAATGTCAGCTCTTATGAGCACGTTATTCAAGTTGAATGCAAGCAAAAAATACTTTTTTAATCTCTATTTGATTATATACGCATATAAAATATCATATATTCATTCATGATTAATGATTCGTATAGATATGTTGATATTTCAAATGAACAACGTTAACAAGATACGAAAATTGAAATTTTTCTTTATTGATGGAAAAATTCGATTTCTCTTTTCATTTGCATTGAACTTCTCATTTTCTTGACTGTCTTTGCCACTTTGTAATGATGCCTAAAAGACGTAAGACGCATTTACAAAGTAAAAAGAATATACAATGTATAGTTTTCAGCTCATGCTAAACGAGAAATTGTACTGCTTGCACCATGGCAATGCATGCAGTTGGTCCAGGAAAGTTGTTCAGTGTACACCTATTATTATCGAGGTAAAGGTCACTCAATTCTCGTACGAGAATGCAATAAAAACTTACACCTGCCACCGGGTATGCTGAGATAATGAATATTCTGCAGCCTCCATGCATAGAAGATATATTCTTGCGAATATATTCAACCCTATCTCTTCTTCGTCTTCTTTAGAGAATGCATTCTGCATGCCTTCTTTGGAGGATGCCTTCTACATGCCTTCTTTAGAGGATGCATTCTGCATGCCTTCTTTAGAGGATGCATTCTGCATGCCTTCTTTAGAGGATGCATTCTGCATGCCTTCTTTAGAGGATGCATTCTGCATGCCTTCTTTATAGAATGCATTCTGCAAGCTATAGAGAATAAACACCACTTTCTTTAAAGAATAAATGGCGCATTCTTTAGCGTAAAATTTTATATTCACTAGACAAGACATCTTTTAAGCTCTTTATATGTTGGCCGGAAGGTCGCCGGGAAGGCTATAATCCCGGCGGGGACTCCCTGCCTGCCTGCGCGGAAACGCATCGAGACGAGCATTCTCTGCTGCATGTTTTGACTGAGCCATGACCATGGCTGATTGCTGCATCAACTGATAGATACTCATGGCTGATAGCTGCCTCAACTGATAGATGCTCATGGCTGACTGCTGCCTCAACTGATAGATGCAAACTGATAGATGCTCATGGCTGATTGCTGCCTTAACTGATAGATGCTCATGGCTGATTGCTGCTTCAACTGATAGATGCGCATGGCGCATTGCTGCTCAATTGATAGATTGTCATGTCTGATTTCTGCTGATTGTTGATTTGACTGATGGAAGCTCATGGCTGACATATCCATAGCTGAGTGATTGTGATGTTTTTGAGCACAACTTAACAAACCTTAGGAAGTAAAAAATATTTACCTAATTTCAACTAATTAGTGTGTGCTTCTTAAGATATAAGGTTGGTTTCATTGTTAGCATCATTGACGCTCCGAGTATGAACATCTTCAAAAACAGACCAGACGAAGCTATGCAGGAGCATATGTTCAGTCTTAAAATGCCTAGCAAATTACGGACCAGGCAATAAGTCCAGCAGCTATCTCAATCAATCGTCAGTTATGGAAAGATCGGGTTCCAAAGGCCGGATCCCTTGTGAATCAAGTCACGAAAAGTTCAAGAATCGGCAACAGGCCATGGGTCTATTTCTTCAGTGCCGACATTTCTATTCTATTCTACAATGTTATTATTGATTATCAACTGCTTCAATTTCGTCAGGTTGCGACCGCATAGCGTCTTATAGGCTTTACTCGGAGCATTCGCGCATATAAGTTCTCGTATGAAATAGGTTACTACAAAAACCGCCCAGAGAGAAGTTTACAATTAAACACTGGTACATTTAATATCAAATTGGTGAATTAACAAAAATCTCTAGTACAACAAAAGGGTAGTCCTAACACAACTAAAACTGAAAATCTATCAGTTTACATCACTCAAGCTTCCAAATTATTAGAAACGTTGATCTGTCGCAGTTCCGTTGCGTGTAGTACGACTGTCATAAACGACCGTAATTCACGCGCACGTTTGCGGCCGTATTTATCAGCGGCCGTACCGTAGCCGTAGCCGCGCATCCCCGCTGCAGCCAGTGGGCGTTTTTTCTCCATAGCCGTCATGCATGTCTCGCTGATATACTATAGATGTCTCACGCTCAGTCTGGCCGTAGATTGTCTATATCGACCGTACTTCTGCAGAATAGTGGTGAAGTCTTCCTCGTCGATAATGCTACTCTAAGCTCATTAATTGCCGTGCTTTTGCTGTTGGTGATCGTGACCGTACAGTTACCGATGATGACTGTGACCGTATCGAGTTAACCGTACCGATGATAATTTTTGCTCGGTGCTTGAAAACTTGAATCTTTTAATTGCCGGCGTTATAATCGTTGCACGTCTTGCTGTTTCTCGTGTCATCTCACGGCTAAATAACAACCGTAACAATGATGTTGACCGTACAAATGTGGCAATATCATGGCCGTTACTCATATATTTTTGTCGAGGTTATATCCTCGGTATGTCCTAGTGGTATGTATGACTCAAATTTTCACGCGGCCGTTATATCTCGAGCCGCCGGCCGACGGCCGGGGCCTTCACCTACGTCTGCGGAGATGGCTGCAGACCGTACTGGCGTGACCGTCACCAAAATAGAATAACCAAATTTTTTTATGGGGGGGGTCCTTAGATAGGCAGACTTCACGCACACATAAGCCTAGCAAGGGACGCCTCGACAGTTTCGAGTTCCACAAAAATCAGCACTTTCGCTATCCTCGGCCGTTACAAAAATGCAAGAAAAACCTGTGTCTCACGGTCACGAGGTCACGAGAACAATCGCGTCTTATGCAACCTTTGCACCGTTTTTGCCCGCATTCCAATATTCTTCTCAACACCTTCACTCTAACTTCCAATAGCTTTCAGTACTCAAGTTATTAATTGATTCGCCTTCAAATTACGTTCTATACAGTATAATATAACTAAAGTCAGAATTAATTATAAATAATAAAATTTATAATATAATAATATAATTTATAATTAAATAAAGTCTTCCTCTGACTAAAGTAGGAATTTCAGAATCATGACGACATTTTTTCTTCTTAATATATAATGACGTTTGCTTAAAATTACAGATTTTTATGATAATTAGCTTCAAAAACAATCAATAACTTTCAATAATCCATAATATAATTTACCGTTGGTAATAAATGTTTCAGACCCGAAAAATCGGGACAGCAGCCCGGCAGACCGAAGAAGACCCTCGCATCAGCCCTCACAAGCAGAGCAGGGACCCTATCGCGGGCTCAGACCCTTCACAGCTCTCATAGTGAGTCAACCATCATAGTGAGTCAACCCTCATAGTTAGTCAACCCTCATAGTGAGTCAACCCTCATAGTGAGTCAACCCTCATAGTAATAGTGAGTCTACACTTATAGTGAGTCAACCCTCATAGTTAGTCAACCCTTACAGTGAGTCAACCCTCATAGTGAGTCAACCCTCATAGTGAGTCAACCCTCATAGTGAGTCAACCCTCTACAAGTTCATTAATGTTTATAGATATTCAATTATTATATACAACATTGTATTTATTCACTTATAGAAAAGGCCAGTACATGTATACTAATTGCAAATTATTGATACGTATAGAAGTTTATTCAATATATTCATTGCGCTTTCGCCACAGTTACAATGTTATAAGCGATTTATTGGGCACGAATTGATTGTCATCCATTTAAACTTCAGCAATGAAGCTATCATCGATTTTACAGCCAGATATTAGATTAATCGACATACCAGAACACTCCAACAGTATTGCTGTAAATAATTAATAATAATATTATTATTGCTGTATATACAGACACATGCAGTAATTAATCGTCATAACTGTACATTTTAAATGCAGGGATGCATCTGCGTTGGCAGGATACATTTCCACCGAAAAAAATTAATGATATCCTTTTAGCACCTATGGCAAAATCAATTAATTTGTGTTATTAAATGCAGTTTACGAGTACAGCTTTCATTTAATTACATTCTATTATATAATGAAATTCTATTTATTTTACTAACGTAATATTTTTTATTTACATACAATCCCTGGCGCGTAATTTCACTTTAGGATGAAATTAAGCCTGTGTTCGTGCAGTGCCCAATCCAAGAACAAAATATCCGGGCAAATTTTTAATCTAATATTGTAAAATGAAATACAATCTTTAGTCTTTTACGCATTATTTTACTTTCGGATAAAATTAAGCCTGTGTTCGTACAGCGCACAGTGCAAGAAAAATATCAGCGCACAGTCCGAGACGGAAAGATCGCACTAAATACTTGATTTCATACTGTTTATTAAACATAATCCCTATTCTTTTTCACGTGTTATTTTCATTTCGTATGAAAGTACGCCTCTGTTTATGCAGCGCCCAATGCAAGAAAATGTATATCGGTAAATATGTATTTTAAAATTCTAAAATCACATTTAATCCCCAGTCTTCAACGCTCTACTTTATCCGACTGAAATTAACTCTGTGTTCGTTCAGCGCCCAGTCCGAGAAATATGGCAACGGCAGCAGCTACTCCGTGTCGTCGAAGTCCTCGTCGACGACGTACGAGGACGTGGCCAAGCGTCCCGCCGACGACGTGCAGGACGACACGTCCGACGAGACCGTCCTGTTCGCCCCGCCGCCCGACGAGCTCTGCGCGCGTCTGCGGGACATGTGCTACCTGGCGACCGCTTACTCTGCTAACCTGGGGGGCACGGGGGCCATCACCGGGACCGGGCCCAACCTGGTGCTCAAATCTGTCATGGACAGGTGGGTTGTGGGACAGAGACAGGTGGGTTGTGGGACAGAGACAGGTGGGTTAAGGGACAGAGACAGGTGGGTTGTGGGACAGAGACAGGTGGGTTAAGGGACAGAGACAGGTGGGTTATGGGACAGAGACAGGTGGGTTTTGGGACAGAGACAGGTGGGTTGTGGGACAGAGACAGGTGGTTATGGGACAGACAGGTGGGTTATGGGACATGGACAGGTGGGTTATGGGACATGGACAGGTGGGTTGTGGGACAGAGACAGGTGGTTATGGGACAGAGACAGGTGGGTTATGGTACATGGACAGGTGGGTTGTGGGACTTGGACAGGAGGGTTATGGGACATGGACAGGTGGGTTATGGATCATAGACAGGTGGGTTATGGTACATGGACAGGTGGGTTGTGGGATTTGGACAGGAGGGTTATGGGACATGGACAGGTGGGTTATGGGACATAGACAGGTGGGTTATGGGACATAGACAGGTGGGTTATGGGACATAGACAGGTGGGTTATGGGAGATATACAGGTGGTTGTAACGCCGATACAGGTGGGTTATGGGGCCGAGGCTTGTTGGCTATGTGGCCGAAACATGTGTGTTTATGGGTCCAAAGCAAGTGGGTATCTGTGATACAAATGTAATAAATAAACTTCTGTCTGATGATAAATTAAATTTCGTGAGTGAAATTTTTCACTGCTCCGTAAGAGCAGGTAAAATATATCATAGATTAAAATTTATTTTGCTTTAATTTTTTAATGTACTTTATTCTAGAGTTAATTGCAATGAATAATGTTGAAATGATATTGCTTTTATCAGGAGTTTCCCTGGCACCAACGTTGTCAATTTCGCGACCTGGCTGGCCTACAACGTGCCCGGCATGCTGCTGTGCGGAGCTTGTGCCTGGATATGGCTGCACATTCTCTTTCTGGGCTGCAGGTGAGGCAATGGGTGCTTTTTTCATGATGTAGAATACGAGTCATGGCTTTTTTTCATGCTTCAGATAAAGAAGCCGATCGAGCCTTTATAAAGCCGTTTGTTAGCACAAAGTGGCCTTTTTATTGATACCAACAAGTGTTTTCTAAAACACATGCTCACATTGGCCCTAAGTTTAGAATTAACAAGGAAGCTAGCACAAACCTAAGTCATTATCGTTCGTAATTAAAAATTTGATCAGATATTTCATGGCTTGCTGAATGAGAAGGATAGAGAATATACGAAAGATCTCAGTAAATTACTCACCCCTCAGGCGAGAAGTGTTGCTGAGCAATAAAGACCGAGAGGCCGAAGTTAAGTCCATGCTGAAAATGTACGAAAGATCTCAGTAAATACAGTTCAGTTACCCCTCAGGCGAGAAGTGTTGCTGAGCAACAATGACCGAGAGGCCGAGGTCAAGTCCATGCTGAAAATATACGAAAGATCTCCGTAAATACAGTTCAGTTACCCCTCAGGCGAGAAGTGTTGCTGAGCAACAAAGACCGAGAGGCTGAGGTCAAGTCCATGCTGAAGAAGAAGTACCGCGCTCTGGGCCGCGTCAACTTCCACGAGGCGGTCGTCTTGACGCTCTTCATATCGCTGGTGCTGCTGTGGCTCTTCAGGGCCCCGGGCTTCATGACAGGCTGGGGCGACCTCTTCGAGAGGTTCTTCCCCGGCATGTGAGGGGAAGAATTTCTCATTTATTGATCGAGTTAAAGGAATTATTATTAGTATTGTCATTCACTCATAATGAACGCACCACCACTCTTCCCCACCACTCATAATGAACGCACCACCACTCTACCCCACCACTCATAATCACCACTTCTTCCGACAAGTCATTATCGACATAATTAATAGAATTATTTCTGGTGAATGTTGAAATTGACCGGACATTTCACTGATAGTTTTTAATTTCTTGCTGTTTTGCATTACTTGGAGGCTTTTATTATCCTGTCCGGCATATCAAAAAATCATAGAAAATACCTGAAAGGATTAATGCTTAGACAATGTTGTAATTAATGGACTAAATTTGGGTCGTTGCTTCGATGAATAGTTGATTCTGTAATTATTTGCAAATTAAATTATCTCCACAAAGGAAACTATCTTTCAACTAAGTATCAGCCATATCATTGATTTTAATCCCTTAACATTGAGGTCACGAGTAGAAGCTAGAATGATAAAGAATTTGACTCTAAATTTATTATAGTGAAATTGACGATGCGACGCCAGTGATGATGATTGTGCTGCTGCTCTTCATCATCCCGCGCAAGCCATGGTGGCGGAGCACCAACCGCCAGCTGCCGGATGGTGAGTGACGTCATCTTCACTATATTTAGGTAATTCGTTGAGTAATGACTAATATATAAACAAAAAATTGCAAATTAAACGTTATTCAATGAGTAGCCTTAATTCAGAGAAAATCAATTGTTTTATTACTTAATTTAAGCCTTTATTCAAGCCTTTTCACAGCCTTAATTCTGATAAATTCGCAATGATTACCCACATGTCCGTCGAAGATCGCCATGTTGTCGCCTGCAGTTTTTTTATTCACTGATGATTGTAGATCAGAGATCGTGGTAGGGTCACAATCATTGTGGATCAGAGATCGTGGTAGGACCACAATCATTGTGGATCAGAGATCGTGGTAGGGTCACAATCATTGTGGATCAGAGATCGTGGTAGGGTCACAATCATTGTGGATCAGAGATCGTGGTAGGGCCACAATCATTGTGGATCAGAGATCGTGGTAGGGCCACAATCATTGTGGATCAGAGATCGTGGTAGGGCCACAATCATTGAGGATCAGAGATCGTGGTAGGGCCACAGTCATCTTCAGGGCTCGCATCAATGAATAGATATCTAAAATAAATTATAAAGTTGAGCGGCTAATACGAGTATGTTGTCCGATTTCACGTCGAGGATGATTTATTTCTATCACTCTTCTGCTGCTATTAGCTCATTGACCGCTGGATTTACAATATCGTAACTATACTAAAAACCTGACTGTGTTTCAGTTTTTTATTTGAAAGAAAATAGAGGTTCCGTAACTGCGTCAGCTAATCAGCTTAGCTTCTTCCAAAAAATTGCAAACTAACTTTTCGAACAATGTATATCAATTACGGCTCATTACAGTTTTAAAATGACAGATACCTTTAAATTTCTCACAGTAATAGAAATCTTTTAGTTAAAAGTAAACTAAAATTTCCACGCCGGAAAAAACTCTCTGTATAAATCCCTCAGTGTTGATTTTGGGATCAATCCTTCAGTATTGATAACGTTTATTGGGATAAGTGCTGGGATCTTTCACTGCTGAGTGCTAAATACTTTCCGTTTTACTTTCATTTCTTGATGCAGCGCAGATGGAGCATTAAACTTTCACTCGCTGCTTCCTGCTTAGCAATAACAACTTATTTCCGTCAATACTCAGCCTTGAGGTAATGAATCAACCGGCTTACAAAGCTTTTTATTTTATGATCAGTTATTCCCTAACAGTTTAAAGCTATTAATGTATTGAAAGCAGAATCATGATTAATATCTTTATGATTGCGCTAACATGGCGGAGCAGATCAATAACATGATGGCAGTATTTAGCACTAGGAAATCGATGTCGAATGATCCAGGTAAAAGTACGATGTTATAAAAGAATGGAATAGTAAAAAATTATTCAGAATTTCTGTTGTATGTTATTTTAATACTCGTCGCCTGCAAATTCACCTCAAGATATCGAAAGAATACTACTAAAATGTGTGAGCTCATGCAAACGTGAACACTACGTTGTTGAAACTTCGTTTAGAATTCGCCATTTAATTGCTCCTAAAATACTCATTTCAGAAGGTAATCACCAGCACAATTGATAGCACGATATAAAATCAACCAAAAAACAGCAAGGACTAAAATATTAAAATATTAAATCTTTACATTACACTTTTTAAGATTGTTTTTTCTTGCAGAGCTGCCAGGCGTGGACCGTCAGGCCGTCGAGGGAGACGAGCGTCGCTACGAGCGCTGCCTTACCTGGGAGGCCGTGCGGGACAAGGTGACCACACCACACACCACACTGTGGACACCATACAGTATACATTATTCTGTATGAACCACACTCTAGATATCACACAGCAGATGTCTATCAGACACGCAGCTCTTTCAACACCATAGATATACTGTACATGACACTGTTTGTGCTATACCGTAACCAACATACTGCAGACATATCATGCTCAATATAAACCTTTTGCTGCAATTTTCCTCCATTATAAACGTGTTTGTTTGTATGAACCGATTAGCGTGAACTTTCGTGTCGGATATGACACCGACTGCTCCTGGTATAGTTTTCCTTAAAAAAATTGATCTGAAAACGAATAACATTACGAAGCCCACTTTTTTCTCTCCATCAAAAATTATCTACAATCTTATACAACCATCCTATTGTGCACAACAAATTTCGCTGTAATCGATTATTTATTTCAAAATGATAACAATACCGCGCTATCCTTCTTGATTATTTTAAATTATTGTTTAATGCGTCACTTACCTTACGTTGTACCCAAGCTGCCGTGGGGCATCGTGCTGCTGCTGGGGGGCGGGTTCGCTATGGCCAAGGCGGCCGACGAGTCGAACATGTCGCGCGTGATCGGCGATCAGATGAGAGCTCTGAGCATCATGCCCAAGGAGGCGATCGTGTTCATCATCACCCTGGTGACCGCCATGCTCACTGAAGCTGCGTCCAACACCGCTACTGCCTCCATCCTCATGCCTGTACTCAAGGAGCTGGTGGGTACAGCGGGGTACAAACTCTGTGGGTACTAAGAGGGGTTACGGTCACCGAAGGGGTTACGACGAGTGGGTTACGATCACCAAAGGGGTTACGATCACCGAAGGGGTTACGATCACCGAGGGGGGTTACGATCACCGAGGGGGTAACGATCACATAGGGGGTTACGATCACCGAGGGGGGTTACGATCACCGAGGTGGTTACGATCACCGAGGGGGGTTACGATCACCGAGGGGGGTTACGATCACCGAAGGGGTTACGATCACCCAGAGGGTTGCTATCACCGAGGGGGTTGCGATCACATATGTGGTTACGATCATCGAGGGGGGTTACGATCACCGAGTATGTTACGATCACCGAGGGGGTTCCGATCATCGAGTAGGTTACGATCACCGAAGGGGTTACGATCACCGAGTAGGTTACGATCACCGAAGGGGTTACGATCACCGAGTAGGTTACGATCACCGAGGGGGTTACGATCACCGAGGGGGTTACGATCACCGAGGGGGTTACGATCACCGAGAGGGTTACGAGGGGGTTACGATCACTGAGGGGGTTACGATCACCGAGGAGGTTACGATCACCGAGGGGGTTACGATCACCGAGGAGGTTACGATCACCGAGGGGGTTACGATCACTGAGGGGGTTGCGATCACCGAGGGGGTTCCGATCATCAAGGGGGTTACGATCATTTAGGGGGTATTCGCTGACCTGTTTTAAGCTATTCGCTGATGCTTGTTCTGTGTACAGAGCGTGAGCATCCACGTGCACCCCGTGTATATGATGATGCCACCTGCCATCAGCTGCTCCTATGCCTTCATGCTGCCAGTTGCCACTCCCCCAAACGCCATCGTCTTCGGTGCCGCTAACATGAAGGCCGTTACCATGGTGAGACACCCAGCTTTAATATTGAGTGATAATTACGGTAATTAAAGGTGAATGGTTCGAATAAAGATTTCTCTGTGAAGGTTTCGGGACAGAGAAAAAGTTTGGAGACAATAATGGGTAATCCGGCGCCCCAATTGACAATTTTTTGAAACATTTGCTCACTTTAGGTAATAAAACTAATTTCCAGCTTAAACGGATGCTCCAACGTTTATACAATTTTGAATAAGGTCAACAATTTTGACGTCACAAACATTTATGTTGGAAACGAGGTAGAAAGGCGTGAATTACGGATTCGGTTTGGTTTTAGTCTTCGATCGTGCAGAAAATCAATGGAGGCGCCAATGTATACGTGTTGGTGGCACGTGAAATGTTAGACGTCGCCTGAGATTGTTCTGAGGCAGACGAAAGTAAACGGTTGAACAGCTGCCGACAAAGAAGCATAAATGATCACGATGAGAGTAAACGGTACGATACTCAAAATTGGGAAATATGAGAACAAATTCATGAATTATGAATTACCTTAAATGATAGATCCACTTACGAGGCGACATTAAGGCCAGATATGGTTAAATATTAAAGTTAATAAAGCAAGATCAGCCCATAGAGCAAGTTTAAATGGTTAGTAATCTCACGATTTTAGAAATTTGAATGTAAATTAATTTGGTTAATCTTAAATCAGTAATTAAGCATGCTAATGGACATGAAGATGTTTCAAGTTGAAATAAGAAAATTGCAATTTATGACGCGCTAGTATAGCCTGCGGTGGTCACTGGCTCCTGTCTTCTCCTCGACAAACTAGGTGGCACTAAACTACTTTTTTCTTAATTTTAAGAAGGATGGACATTCCATTTTTAATTTCAAATGTGTCAGTTCTGAAAGAAGTTGAGCAATTTAATATACAATTCCTACAATCAATTTAATCTTTTGCAATTTATTGTACAATTTCTAATACCACTTGCTTAGAAAATAAAGCGTATATGCGGATTTCTTAAATTATTTTCTATTCCGAAATTAATTATGATTGTTTTCAAACATGAATTTCTCTTACAAGGTTTGTCTAGCAAATTCGGAAAAAGACAAGTTTTTTGACAGATTATATAGTACATAATTTCTGCTCCTTGACTGGGACTTGCGGCTGCTATATTAGGTTCTGTTATTATTATTATTATCATTATTATTAATATTATTATTATTATTATTATTAGACTTTATATTAGGTTCTGTAAGCCTGTCAAGTCGTGCGTGCAAAGGAAGCTTCCCATTCGCGCATCGCACGACAGCTCTAATTTACATCGCTGGGAGAAATTGTTATTATTGCAAGTTTTATTTACGCAAAAATTTGGACAGTAAATTCATCACTGCATGAAATGACTCATAATATTTAAAATTTACTTCAATGTATAATAAAATCGTTTTTCTCTGAGGACAGCAAGTCCAGGCTGTCATGACATATTTGTTTACAAACTCAGTTAAATATACAACGAAAATATACATAGGCAAAAATATAGGCAATTATTCATTTATATTTTGCTATATCTTTCGAACTTATAAATTGATAATAAAAACGTGATGTCACTGCCGCAGCTGAAGGCGGGGCTCGTGATGAACGTGATCTGCGTGTTGGTGGCGACGTTTATGATCAACACGCTTGGTGTGGTCATGTTCGACCTGAACCACTTCCCTGACTGGGCCAGCGCCAACGCCACCAACTTCACGCAGTGAAGCTCACACTGAAAATAACCTGATGTATTTTTACATTTTTTTTCTGGAAGCTATCCATTTCCAGGATTTACGGAATATTTATCCTGTTAACAAGCTTGATGACAGCTTCATGTTCGTCTTGGTTGATGAATATTTACCAGTATTTTCGCACCAGTTTTGAAGCCAATAGAAGTTAATTATTAAGCCTACACCCAAATGTAGTGTACAAAATTGAGCACCACCGCAGTAACTTCGAACATTTCACAGCGTTTTCTCTGCACAGAAATTTCGAATAATATTAATATTCCTAATGTCCTTCAAGAAACATTCAACAATTGATTCCACCATTTTAGACGAATTATATAAGGTGTCGAGTAATTTGGTTCCTAAATGTTGCTAAAATCCTGGCGAGAGTTCAGTGCTTGTGATACGATTCCGTCCTTTCTTTATTGTAATTTATTATTACATCACATGGAGGATAAGCAAATAAATTTGAAGAGAAGGGAACGTTTTGCAACTTAATTTTACAAGGAAGCTTTATTCTAGAATTAAATATTGTTGATGAATTATTTAAGTTCAATATGCCTGGTTGAAATAAATGTTTGTAACTATAAACAAAAACAGGAGATCCAAGAGACCAATTACAGAAAAATAATCTTGTGTGAACGCAAGGTAATTCATGTTTTAATGAAGCCTTTCCAAGGCCTCAGGCAGACTGCCTCAACTGAGATTTGGATGTGAAATTCGACTCGGCTGATCGTGGGAAATAATTCAGAAGTTTATTTTTTAGTTACATCGAGATTAAAATCGAGTTTTATTCCGGTAAAATTTAAATGATTATATGCTATACCATATATATGCATTCTTGCACGTCGCATTTATCATATTACACTCAAGTGTCACTTTTACTAATACTATTGTATACATATTATACCGCTTAAAGCTCGTTTGACTCACTCCACACCACATGTTTCTGGTCTTGTCTCAACCGACTCGTGATCATTGGGGAAATTGCTAGAATTAATTTTTGCATTTATTTATCTTTACTTGATAAAAAACTTCAGTCAATTCTATCCCATCACACAAAAGTATAATTGATGCTGGTTGGTAATTTGGAGAACGGTGGAACTAAAAAAAACTTTCTGAGAACGTTTCTGTCGATCCATTCCCCACTGATACTTTACTTGTTAGCGCAATTTCCCATTTATGGAAAAAATGCACTATTGTGCTCGCCATGTCCGTCCGTCCGTCTGTCTGTCTGTCCGTCAGTGACTTCACGTTTTCGTCGACGAGAAAATGCGCTCTCTGTCACTCACTGCAGTGAGTACTGAGTTATATTTCTTTTATCGTTTGCGTTCTGTTAAACACCTCTGGACGGAGTTTCCAATTGAGGAGAACTCCTCTGGATGGGACCACCATAGCCGCTGATGCAGAAGTTGAAGGTTCTGTATTGCGAGAACCATCAGTGTAGGCTGTGGTAATTAATCATGTATCATCAAATTAAAACATTTTTCCGATCGTTCGCGATAATTATGTATCGTAACACTGATTATTTTTTTCAAGCGTTCACGTCAAACTTATCATGTAGCGTCACACTTATAAATTTTTTCGTTGGCGATCTTTGGCGTCCAGTTAAATCTTGCACCGTCTTCAACTATAAACACGACTTTAATAGTTAGGTTATGTTTTTGCATGTTTTATTCACTATTTCATGCAGTACTTTTATATAGTTTCACTTTTTACATTTATAATTCCCTTATAATTGTTAAGGCCAGACATACCAAGGATACCAAATACCAGATTATTGACACCAGATTGTCTGTCTGTTTATCGTAATAAGGACACAAATTTCGACTAACAATTCTTGCGGCAACCGAGCACTTAAAACGTCGCTCTGTCAAAGTATTTTAATCGTCACTCCTGTGGAGAAGCCGATCTGCTAGAGTTATTATGAATTTTGGTTTAAATAAATGCCTAATTATTGTTTTAATAAATGTATAATTCTAAGATTATTTTTTGTATCGCTCAAGTTTTTAGCTCAGTGCTAGAGACTTGCTCTTCATGTACATTCGTAGTTAATCCTCTATATCCTATTCATCTAATATCTTGTATCTTTGATTTGGATTCTGACACAGTTATACCATACAAAATTTCATTGCGGTTCGTAAAAATGCCAAATGCTTACATGCAAATGTCATTTTTTGTACTATTAAAATAACAGATTAATAAAAGAATCTAAAGAGATTTTGCATTTGCGCTTTCTTAGCTGCATTCAAATGCATCCCGTGATTATATCACTTGGTTTCTAGACAGCGTGAATAATGTCCAATCTTCCTCAGAATAAATGTGAAATATTTTATATATTTTTCTATCACTGTACGTGTATCAAGCTCACTGAATTACAAACATAAGGTGAATTTAAAAATTTACGTTATTTGTAGGCGTTTTTAAGTGCTTGTGAGGAAAATTTTCTTAAGCAATGTTGATTTTCTTGATTATCCCTTCGTAATTTAAATTGTACGTTTTTTGTACGTTTATGCTATGAATGAAATAACGCGCAGGCTAAACACCTCGAGAAATTGCATTGATGAAGCCGTTGCATTGGCCCGAATGTTCTACATCAACGGAAATGCATATAAAATTTAGTTTCTCGAAGCTACAAAGACGCGAAAATATCTAATCTCGATATTCTCTCGAAAATATCTAATCTCGAGAAAATAGAATACATATATTCTTCACCCCTTTAATATACATGATCAGACTAAAATCTTAAACGTGCGTTAATTTTAGCTAACTGATGTTAAAATTTAACCATATAGGTGCTTCTAGCCATGAACTTGAAAAAAACCTTGAGGTAAAGAGTTCTTGGGAAGAGCCTAGAACTTGAATTTATTAGGCTAGTTGTCTTACAAATTTCAATAATGATTAATATTTTTTTGTTGATGTGTCCAGAGCTTAGCGCATGTGTTTGTACAACGATCAACAATGAAATAAAATCTCTGTCATTTTATTAAATATTTTTCTTGACCATCGCTCGAAGCCAGTCTGTTTCATTTGACTTTTTAAACAATGCCGTCAAGCCTTTTTTATAAGTACTGTTGGATTTACTACTGGATTAGTGGTTGCGATGAATACTGCACGACTTTCCAGAACTTGATTGATTCTCGACTCGATTTTTAAAAACTTGGTTACTTTACTGAAACAGCCACTCCATAATCACGTTCAATGTTGAGCTGAACGAATATTGCAATTTAGAGTCACCGCCGTTGAGAAAACTGTCCAGTAATTTAAAATTAGCCAAAAGAAAGCCGAATTATACAAAGCTTTCGATCCAATGAGTGAATACTGCAATTCTACTCAAATCCTGAATTCATTGCAATGTATGAACGTAAAGTGAAGTCATGTTATTGCTGTGATGCTGCAGGCCGGAGGGATGAGTGGTGGTGGTGAAACATAAGGTCTAGGTGCAGCAGTTTGCTGTGATGCTGCTGGCCTGAGGGTGCTGGGGGTGGAGATGATGCAAATGCTGGATGCAGCGTGCCCTCTTCAGGGCCCTCGTGCTCCCCAATCTTGAGTATTGCTGCAAACTTTGGTCGCCGCACAAGGCGGCTGCGGTGCGGAAACTGGAGACAGTGCAGCGGACCTTCACGTACAGGATCAGCGGCATGAGGGAGCTGAACCTGAACTACTGGTGAAGGCTGAAACACCTGGGACTGTACTCACTGGAGAGGAGAAGAGAAAAGTATATCATACTGTAAATTTGGAAGATGATAACCGGACTGGCTCCCAACTTTGAATGTGAGACCTCCAGAATAGTGACACGTTACAACGAGAGGAGGGGGAGACTGTGCAAGGTTCCTCCATTTAATAACCGAGCCGCGGCCAGAGTACAGACTCTTCGTGAGGGATCACTGTCCGTGGTAGGACCGAGGCTCTTTAATGCCTTGCCAAAAGCGCTGAGAGGAGGGGAGTTCACCCTTGCAACTTTCAAGAGACGACTGGACAATTGGTTGATAAAGATCCCGGATTGTCCAGTAATGGGAAACTACCCTCAGCAAGCGACAAGCAACAGCATCTTGCATCAGCTAGTTCATAGGAGGGCAAATATACGGAACACGTCCAACGTTGTATCCGGGACCCGAGGGCGGGGTGACCTGCCTATAGCGACGACTAGGAGACGGAGGACGACGAAGGCGGCGCATCAGCGTGACCGTGGACTAAGAAGTCCTAAACTCATCATTAGGTACGGTCATAAGGTAGTGCACCAGGTTGCGGTGATGCTGCAGGCTGGAGGGTGCCGGGGGTGGAGATGATGCAAATGTCCAGATGCAGCAGACTGCGGTGATGAAGCAGTTTGTGGTGAAAGAGGTGGCTGTGATGACTGCAACCCCGCTGCAGTTAGGACTAGAGTCTAGACGTTGCCGCGTGATGCTGCAGCTTCATCACCAGTCCCGCGTTTCTTTAGCCAGGGAATTTGCTAAATTCGTGTTTTCAACGTCCTCGATAATTTGATTTTAGAATTAAATTGTTTTTAGTTTTAAGATCACTTGATTGCTAAACTTGCGAGTTTATCAAGAATTTAAAGCAAAGAAAACAGCCAAAAAAAAATCACCCTTTCTTATGCGAGAAAAAATTTCAGAGTCCAGTTCCATCGTCAGTTCAAAAAACTAAAACACAAGTACAAATATTAAAGATATTAAAACATAAATTATCAATGAAAACAAATAAGAATGAGGATTAAAATGAACACACAAACCTATTCATTTAAAATTTTGAGGGGATATAAACTGAAGGCGGCATTTTACCTAGGATTTTATTAAAAAATATACAGGGACACACAGGTTGTGGAGGTTAAAACTCTAAAATCACTATTGGACACCGGGACGTCGCACTGCTCGGCATGAACGCGCACTAATAAATGAGGGGAATGCACAAGCAGGTTTCTAAAACTCCTCCCTTTATGCTCCGCCAGCCTAGTATAAAAGTTGCGTGATGTCATACCGACACACACAGATGAGAACTGCGCTCAACTATATTGATAAATTAGAGACGATCGCATAGGAGAGTGAATATTCATACCTAAAAAAGAACCGATTTTTAAATTATTCGCCAGCAATATATGAAGATTTACATTTGGGAGGTACTTGGATAACAAAATTTTCAACTCCCCAGCCATAGTCTCCGAGCGGGACTAAAGTAAGGAAATGAACAATAAACAGCGGTCCTAATGTATGTTCGGGAACAACCTTAGAATATTTCCTAGACAAAAAATTTTTAATTTGAGTATTCATTTGACAATTTATGTTTTATTATTTTCAATGTGAATTTTAGTCTGCTAAATGTTTGCACTTGTGTTTTAGGTTTTTGAACTGACGATGGAGCTGGACTCCGAAACGTTTTCGCGCATGAAAAATGGTGAATTTTTGACTGTTTCCTCTGAGCATAAATTTTATATTTTGTATTGAAAGGCATTGAATTATTTCATTTATAAATGTCAATACAAGGCCTATTAAATATTTAATGAATTAACAGTAAAAATTATGATACTAGGAAATTGACATTTTCAAGATTTTTTAATTCTGTGCCAATGAATTCAGTTCTACTTTAGTAACATTGGTAAACTCAATGTGTTAGAGGAGAATTTTTTTATGGCTAAGATATAATAAAAATTATTTCAATTTCCAACTCTAGTATGTGATTAGTGGTCGATTACATGTAGCAACCCACGTTCTACAGCTTATTCAGGATTGGAAACGATAAGTATTCGGCATCAGAATGCCATTAGCTTCTTTGTGCAAAATAGTGAATATTGTGAATATGGTGCAACATTGTGAATAGGGTGCAACATTGTGAATATGGTGCAACAATGTGAATAGGGTGCAACATTGTGAATATGGTGCCACATTGCGAATATAGTGCAACATTGTGGTTATGGTCCAGCAATGTGAATATGACGCAACAATGTGAATATGGTGCAACAATGTGAATATGGTGCAACAATGTGAATATGGTGCAACATTGTGTATATGGTGCAACATTGTGAATATGGTGCAACAATGTGAAAATGGTGCAACATTGTGAATATGGTGCAACAATGTGAATATGGTGCAACAATGTGAATATGGTGCAACATTGTGAACATGGTGCAACATTGTAAATATGGTGCAACAATGTGAATAGGGTGCAACATTTCNGCATGATGCAAATAACTGAATGATAGACATGACGCATGACGCAAATAACTGAATGATCAAAATGCCGCATGAAGCAAATAACTGAATGATAGACATGACGCATGACGCAAATAACTGAATGATCAAAATGCCACATGAAGTAAATAACTGAATGATCAAATGCCACATGAAGCAAATAACTTAATGATCAAAATGCCCCACGAAGCAAATAACTGAATGATCAATATGCCACATGAAGCAAATAACTGAAAGATCAAAATGCCACATGAAGTAAATAACTGAATGATCAAAATGCCACATGAAGCAAATAACTGAATGATAGACATGATGCATGACACAAATAACTGAATGATCAAAATGCCGCATGAAGCAAATAACTGAATGATCAAAATGCTGCATGATTTACATACTGAATTGTTCAAATATCGTGCAATGTAAATGCTAAGTTATTTAGGACAAGTAATTCCTTTGTATTTTATTTCGTTTTCAAAGGACCTTCGGAGTCCAGACAAACGGAAAAT
The DNA here is from genome assembly GCF_000764305.2 of Hyalella azteca. Classification (NCBI taxonomy): domain Eukaryota; kingdom Metazoa; phylum Arthropoda; class Malacostraca; order Amphipoda; family Hyalellidae; genus Hyalella; species Hyalella azteca. The sequence continues at coordinate 356,072 of NW_025943639.1, read as the reverse complement.
GCTCAAGAAAAATAATGACAATTCCCGAATTGGCAATAATTAGTTGAGGGCATCGATAAAACGTTCAAGGTTGTTGTACGTCCGGCAGTCTTGCGTTGGAACGTCGCGCCTCTGCCTGACGTAGCCAATCCATCACTAGCCTTTGTTACGGGCGGTATGAATTTATTTTTTTAATACTGAATTTATGAAGTACAGATTTTGATACAACTCGAAAGAATATATAAATTTTCGTTGAAGATTGTTGAAGAATTTTCGAAACAATTTTATTCGCAAATAACGAATACATATTTTTTACATTATACTCGATGAATTCTGAAATTTGGTTTAATAATATTTTTGCAGGCAGATATTTTATTTGAGTGAATTCTAAAAGGCTCGCTGGAGGATTTTGTGCATCGTGCTACGTGCTAAGCTAAACCATATCTGGGTAGCAGCAAACTAATCAAGATGCATAATTTTGTTCACTCGACAAGTGGTGTGCTTTAGCCCTTATTGTAGTAGAGCTTTTCATTTACGAACTGATCTCTGAATTGTTGAGAAAAATGTAATAAGTTTTCAGTTTCTAAGAATTTGTCTAGAAGTAAATGGTATGAAAGGTATCTTACCCAATCTCTAATAATTATAGTCTACTTGAAAAAAGCTTGACATGCCTGCTTGTTTCTTAATTGATAAAAAAATAATTCAGTTTGCTTTCAAATACACACCGAAAATTAACTAAGCAAGACAAGATTTATTAATTAAAACTACACGATTTAATAATGAATATAAGGTAAAAAGAATTCCGAGCTTGTGAAGAAGACACTTGTGATAAATACGAAGCAACAAACAAACAAAAAATCAACTTCAAGTTTCTTCGAATAGTTCTTTGCGCCATGCGATTCTGGGAATCACAAAAAAATATGCCAAGTCATTTATAAACTGGTTTTTCATTTCTTGCACAAGCGACAGACACACTAAAATACAACACGACTCTGGAAAAAATCATCAAGCGAAAATTACATCTTTCCACCAATTTATTCTCACATAACTTTACTATAAACCATCAAAGACTTTGTAATTCAATGAAAAAGAATGAACTTAGTTTTGAAGCAGTTATATGATTTTCCAATTTCCATCCAAAAATTGAAAAAAAATTAGTTAAGAAAATTCGAAAACAAGTAAAATATATCCATTGATATATTGGCCCGTATGCTAAATAGGGCACTAGCACTACGAAGTAGCACTATGCACTACGAAGTGTCCTATTGGTATGCTAAATACGTCACAGACAATAAGCACTTCGAAGTAGCTCTACAATGTTTAGTGTCGCTTAGTGTCGCACTACTGATTCGTATGCAGAAAGACTTTGAAGTGCTACTTCGCTGTTAGAGTACTTTATAGTGCCGCACTACGCTATGAGTCTATTGAAGAATGGTAGTTAAGTGCTCAAATAATTAATTATTCCTTAAGTAATTCTCATTCACTGCAGATGATTGATGTAAAATGTCTAATTGTGATGGTATATAATGGTACTATTGAAAATTATGATGGTGAGCTGAAATTCGCAATGCGTCTGCGCACCTTTCCCATCATATATTCAAAGGCCACGCTTCCCAAAGACATCGAACAAAAGAGAGAAGCATGGAAAGTTCTTGCAGAAGAATTAAAGATGACTCCAGAAAAAAAACACAAAAAAGAATATTCAAAAAATGGTATCAAAAACAAGAAAAGTATTTTCTACTGCTACGCTGTTCAGCTGTTTCGCCAAGGAAAATATCAGCCATAAGAATAACATGTTATTCACTGAAGCTGTTGGGGTCATCGACACACCAACTCAGCCTACATGATCGTATAGGGTCATTTTCACTGATAGTCTTTAATTAAAATCACTTTATTGCACAATCTGTTTCAGTATATACAATCCACTGTCATATACACATTCACGTGCTGGTCAACTGACGAGAAGATGACTAATTAAGTCTCGAGTTTGAGTCTTGTTTGAGGCTTTCCTAAAAGAGTAAAATGAACAATAATTAAACTTCTAACTAGTAAATACAGTAATGAATATACAAATCAAATAATGGAACACACATATAGTATATACATCGATTCAAATCATTTCCACATATCGCAATTCAATAAAACAAGTCAGGACCTAACACACTATACGTACCTCCGCTCGGGCTTCACACCGCACAATAATCTAGCAGCAACTTACACCTTCCACATTCCGCCTTCCGTAAAGTCTAAACTAAAATGGCATTGAGCAATTTCACAATAATTGACGAATCCCAAGTAAAATAACACGTAAGATAATAAAATACAAGCTTATACCTCAACAAAGCGGTAAACTTTTTTATATTCATGGCATGTAGTTCCTGAGGTTTTAACGCGATAATGCCTCTGCTGTAAGCCAAACAGATCCATAGCTGACGAAGTAAACAAGGTTAAATATACCGTAGTGTCGTCGTGATGTGCGGTGTGTAGGACACTTCAGATTTTTGTAGTGCGCGCTATGCTTTTGGCCGTATTTAGCATACCAACCGTAGTGTTCCAAGCCGCACTATGGCTTGTAGTGCGTAGTGCTACTTCATAGTGCTAGTGCCCTATTTAGCATGCCAACCGTAGTGTTCCATGTCGCACTAGTACGGCACTACGCCTTGTAGTGCGTAGTGCTACTTCGTAGTGCTAGTGCCCTATTTAGCATACGGGCCATTGTCTGTAAATTACTTTCAAAAATTATGGCCCAAATTGAACTAAATTGAACGTGAGGTTAGATAGAACACATTGTCTTCTCGCATAAAAGGGTTAGAGAAATAGGGTTAATTTTATACGTCGAAGCTTATTTGGACTTGGCCGATGTCCAATAACTGAGTTTCTTACACAGGTTCAGACCCAGAAGGGAGGCAGCAGGCAGATTCGGATCCTTTACGAACATTTTTCAATTAATGTTTGCCGTGAAGTGTTTGCCGCAGTGAGTTGACCGCATCGGGTCAAGGGCAGCAGGCGGAAAACCGTTCCCAGAACCGAGACCTCGCGGGCAATTATCATGGAGGACGAGGGGTTAAATAAATGACTGAGCGACCAGGTATAGCCACCCAAATGGACAAGGGAAAAAATGAATGTCATGGGCAATAATCTAGACACAGATGGTCTCTGACGGCAAGGGATCCATGGCGGTGGCTCACGTTGAACTGGAAGAGACTTGTACTTGTATTTTGAATGCGACCATTCCTGAAATTGTGAGATTTTGAATGAAGTAGAACTCAGTATGCTGAAATCGAGCACGGCTTCTGAATCGAACTCGATGCATCTTACAACAAACTAATTCAGGTCATGAAGGTCGCTTATAAACATATTAGACTTAACAACAGTCGCTCGTTATTCGTGCGCTTAGTTACGGTGTTAAGTAGATATTTAGCAATAGCAACATCGGTGATTCTTTCAAGTTAAGTCTGTTTATCTGGCATTTTTCGCTGTCGGATCGCCGCACGCTGCTTTGCTTTTTGGACTATAGGTTATACTTATAAATGATATTACATGTACTATGTTCTGTTTGATCAACAAGTCTTTAGGCCAGTGCATGGTTTCCTATCTTCGTCATATTTTTTTCAATTTTCTAAGTATATTATATTACTCATTCAATACCTAAGCTAGGAATGCTTTCATATGGATTCACTAATGCTGAACAAATGAACGCTGTTCCTCAGTCTCTGGGTATCGGCATGAACCCAATCTTCCTGATGTTGCCGGTGGCGATCGCTTGTTCTTAGGCCATCATGATGCCAATAAAAACCCACCCATGCAACGCCACAGCTTTCAATTCCTGCCAGCCTATGACGACCGAGGATGTGGCGATGACGTTATTTACGGGTTGATAATTTTAACGTGAGATCTGAACGTTTGATGGTGTATATATCTCAGAATATTAAGACCGAACTAAAATGAATAAATGTGGAGTGGATTATTTGGAGATATTATGACGTCAATTATGAACAAATTTCAACACTTATTCTGGATCAATTTACTGAATCTATTCAGGATAAGAGTTAAGAAAAATGGTAATTGAGTTGCAAAATAGTTTAAAAGAATACCTACGTTTTCTCTGAGTCTCCTGGCTCAACCGAGACTTTAAATGTTCACATGAAAAACAAATTTTAGTTTTTGATGAAATTTATTTTTTTATCTTCACAGATGAAAGCTGGATTCATTGTAAAGCTGTTTTGTTTGTTGGTCATACGTGTTGCCTTGGTGACTCTAGGCGACGTCATGTTTAATATTCACGATGTGCCAAGCTGGATTTATGAGAGGATTTATTCGCTTGAGGATTTATTCTTTCCTCAACCTACCTGAAGATCATTGCAAGATTGAAATTGCACTTTATGAGTCTCGCTCGAATACTGAAAAACACAAAAAAAACTAACCGAGCCCTACTTAACCTCAGTAGCTACTGCAAAGTGCAGAGTCGGGGAGGTATGGAGACAAGGCAGGTGGTGCGGCAGGTGGTGCGATAGGTGGTGCGATAGGTGGTGGGTGCGGTAGGTGGTGCGGCAGTTGGATATACATGAGGTACAGCTGGTCGCAGTGCAGGTGGCACTGCTGTTGTATGTGCATGGGATGCAGCAGGTCACGCTAGGAGGTGGAGTGCATTTAGTGTGGCAGGAGGTGGAGGTCAGACATGCAACGCAGCAGCAGTGCAGTCCATACGACGACACGAGTTGTTCACAAGTTCTGCCTTATACTCAATTTAATTTCAACTCATGGCTTTATATACTTGTTAAGAAATATTCATTGAATTATCTATGGTGACGTCACAAATTTCTTTCATATTTATAGTATTATTGTACAAATTACTGCCTAATAATATCGCACGTGGCGACCTAATTTTTTGGTTAACATCACCTAGCGAGAGAAAATTGGGGTTTCCACGTCAATATGAGAGTCATGTTTCATCCTTGATATAGGCATACATTAGTTTGATAATATAATTGTTAACGGTCTTTGGATGGTGTGTTTCGAGATGACGAGATTACCGGGGGATGAATGTGGGGATGACTTGACTCAGGTTAGTGGAATTACGAATGATATTACTGTTGATACCTGGATTCCATAGGTTTCTAAAAATGAACAATAAAGTTAAAAAAAATGTCGGACAAATATTTACAATGTTAGTATATTTGTTAGCATTCATCGGATAAATAATTATATGGGACTTGTCAACCTATTGAACTAAGCTGTGTTTGCCAGTAGTTGTTAATACAATAAGACTAATCATCACTGTTGCGATTTATACGTATATGGAACGAACTGGATCAGTTAACAATCAGTCAGATGTTTAGTTGACAACGAACAAGTCGGCTCGGTGTGATAACTCAATCGAAATTATGATTCATTTTCTACATGAATGCCTACAGTCAATACAATAACACAGATTATAATTTTACTTCAAATAACGATTAAACGATGATATATGGCATTATCAAGAGATTTGATCCTGATTATGATTTTTGCTGCGATTCTGATAAACTGTATTAGTAATGAAAATAAAATTTAATACTTAATGGCCTTCTTATGATTTACTTAGTGTAATGATCTTTCGTGCCGATGTTAAATAATGATCTCGAGTTAACACCATTAATTTAATATTAATGAAAAGTGAACACTTAACTTAAGAAATCGAACAATTTAACGCGAACATGGGTATCGTAATAGGGTACAGAACTCTTCTTTCATATGCTAGGGCACAGCATAGTAGAGGTTTCTCACATCACAGTAACAAATTATATATGCACAACACTTGAGTCTTCTTGATAGCCTCTTGCGATCTTCTATCCGGGTTGACTTCTCCCTACATGAACAAAATCGAAGTTACAATTAGTCGGGTAATTCCCTACCAGATATCTCACATAATATCAACACACCAAATAAATACAATATTGATAAATATCGACAGTTACACATACCTCAGCAGTTGTCTGAATTCACTAAACTAGTCCTTGCTTTGGTCCCACAACAAGTCAGCTCTGAATTCTTACACTGCTATACGGGATCGTCAACACCTCAGCTTATTCTACGTCCCACACATTAGTTACTATTATTCTTATTCTCCCTCTGTTTCCCAAAGTATACCTGAATATTCAGCTAAGATCCCTACACTTAGGCTTATAATGGTATAAGTTTTCCCACCCAATTTTGTAAGTTTGTTTTATCTGGTTACATGAATATAAAAATTTAGCTTTATTTGATTAAGATAGATTCATAAGTGAATGATTGAATTTACTCTGGCACTGGGAGCTTAGCTGCTGAAACAAAAACTAAATAAATAAAACCATGATCTTGAACGCACTTTCAAAAATTTCTTTTCGAAAAAATGGAAATAGTAAGGCAACACCAATTGACATGTCAATACAATGATGAGAAAAGACATACGTAAGTTGAAAGCGAGTTCTGTAGGCGCTATATATGTACAGGAAATGAAACTTTCACTTATGAACTTTCATTACGCGGCCAGAAGAGCGTGCTGTTCGCCTGTTACGTAACTTGACATCTCATTGCTTTTATCTGAATCATGTGATCAAGATGCAGCCTGCGGTGGTTACAAATTGAGCAAAATTACATCCGAGCGTTGATTGCACGAAATTGCGGTATCATTCCTAGGCCCTTTCAATACAGCTTCTAGGAATTTCATCTCACATATAATAGGCGGTGTTTATCATGTGTTTATATGCTCTATCATCGTGCCTCCTCTTGACGCATCACATTCATACAACATTTGGAGTCCTCCATCACCCAAAATACCTTACGTAGAACCGATATTTTTTTAAAAACATTCCATCGTTAAAGATACAATCAAAGATTCTATTTGCAAAAACGTATGCTCCTCCAAAATGCCTCAGTGCATCCGCTCACGAAATTTCTCCTATATAACGGATGAAACGGATGAAGAGGAAGAAACGGATGAAATCGTGAAGGATGGAAGCTCACAAGAATTGAGGCCGGTCATGGGATCGCGAGTAAGAGTTATCATGAAGGAAGTATGTATATATACGCGCAGGCTGTACAGTTGGTTGCACATATGAATGATTATTGACTCGTTACCTATTTTATTTAACAATAGTTTATTTAGGTACTTTTTTATTCATCTGTTATTATAATTAGAATTTTTTGTCAGCCTTCATCAGATTAGGTATTGTTTTGATCTTCAGAAAGCCTCAAATCTTTAATGTAAACGCACGAATTTCATATTTTGGTTTTTAATTTGAATTTCAGAATATAAACCCATTTATCTTAAGGTTCATTAAAAGCAGTGTACGGCTCAAGGAGTCATCCTACTTAAGACCCTCAGGATGACTGTTGGTTGATTGGATTTCCGCGATAAACTCCGGGAAAATTGTTTGGGCCTGGGTGGCTGGTGCAGCGACAAGTAATAGCAAAGTCTTAAAAAAATCTCTCTGGTGAAATTGACCGACATCCTGAAACAACAGTCATCCTGAAAAATATTTAATATAGGACTGTTATAAGGAGTAAGAAGCATCAGAAGCATGGATTTTTTCAGTATGCAGGTGCATAAAAAGAAAAACTCTTGAGCTTCTTTATAGTGCTCGTTAGGTAGCACCTGCGCGCTTGAGTGAATCCCAACTTCAGTCCTATACTTAAAACGGCGTCTGGACCGCAACAGGAGTTCCAGATGCCAACGGGCATTCCAAGTTTTTTTGCGAGTCTGTTCAGCGTGAATTTTGTTGCAAGTGTGATGTTGATCTTCCTACACCACGGGCATTAGACGATGCTATGGAAAATTCCGAGGAATCGCTGTTGTCTGTGTATAGGCAAGTTTGTAGTGTCCCAGAGTGTCCGACGATGGAGTGGCGTGCGTGCGCCACTATTTCGCTGGTAATCTGTTCGCTGAGCTGTTCAACAGTGCTTGAATGCTGTTGCAAGTTCTTCGTAAATGTGATAGATCGACGCTTGAAGGCTTCTAGCTTTTTTTTTGGTAAGATGATTGACTAGAAGTAATTCTTATCGCGCATGGTTTTTTAGTGACGAGACAACGTTCGAACCAACAAAACATTAAAATATTGGATACAGAAAATAATAAATGAAATTGTGCAACATGAAGGAGAATTTCGAAAATTTTATCTGGTCTTTGCGGTTGCAGGAGAAGGGAGCACGTTTCTGTTTTCTTAGCTGAGAACACTGTTAAAGGAAAAATACCTGGATCCTCCGGAGTATTATTTTTTCTATTGTTATTATTCTATCGGATTATTAATCCGTCTCGGAATTATTTTTATCGGAGACGGATTCGATCGACTGACTTTACCCACAGAACAATGCATCATCACACTGGCATCGCAGCTCGTAAATTTTCACCTCAAATAATTAGTGGCCGGGGAGGTAGGACAAAGGATGCTGCTCTATCATCGCTGGCCTCAATGTTCACCCGACCATACTGCATGTAATTTTTATTATTTAAATTTGATTTATGTGCTTTCAATGCAACAACAATTATACTCAGAACAAGCGCATGATAACAGCAGCTATTGGAGTGTATAATTCAGAACTTGCTTTTTAGAGAATGGGACGCACTTAACTGCCCTTCACATCAATTCCGTGCATCTGAAGATAAACGTCTTTATTTTGTAGACTTATGGTAAAAAACTTCTCGAGTCTCATTTAATGATGTACTTGTACATTTTATTGGTGTTTGAGCTCATGACATTGTTGTGGGAGAGCTTACAACAATATATATGTTATCTGTCAATATAATGGACGCGATAGTGATAAGGAGAGACTTTTCAATAACTAGAGCTTTATTGGGAACTTCAAAATAGCTCAACCCTAGCTTGCCTCGAGCACCATATTAGTCCCTATAGACAAGACATGCTAACAGGTGCACACAAAAAAAAGCCCTTCTTACCGGAGACCTAACTCAATACATAAACGCACGGATGACCCATAGCAAAATAATGACACGAAAAGCAGGGGTAAACATTTGTGTTACGAAGCCCAATACCGCAGTTGAAGAATTGGTCTGTACGTCAACTCGCGGCAAGCGGGAACTCCAGACTACACGAACTATAGGGTTCCTCCTCCAGTGAAGTTTATTCGTTTCAGGTTTTCCATTACAGTGAGAATTCCAAGGAACTTCACTCAAGTTCTCTGAACCTCGAGCCAGAAGGTAAATCCGGTGCCCACGTCCACCAATCAAAGAGATCATGAATGTCACATCTGCTGTATTCTAATAACAATAGGAACAATTTTCGGTATTGAATCTTAATAAAATTACGGAAATCTCCAAAAATGTACGCAACACGAGGTTGTAGTTACCACCCCATGCTGATCATTAAAAATACCCGCAGCGAATGCAACCACCTCCTCACGTTAACAGCGGGAACCTGGTCAACAAAAGACGAAAGCATAGCGCAGCTACATAAAAAACTTCTCGAGTCTCCTTAATTTAGTGATGTACTTGTACATTATATTGGTGTTCGAGCTTACGACATGTCATATCGGATGTTAATTTTTGAAACACTCTTCACGCATTTCACCACTAGGATCATTTTTCATTACGCATTGAAATTACTTTAGACAACTGTTGACAACTATTGACAGCTTTTGCTATCCTTTTCACGGAATATTGCCAATTTCTATGCACAATTTGAAAGGGAAGTTTTTTCCATGCGTATCAAGTAACAAATTTAGATTGATGTTAATTGGAGGCCAGCTCTGTACCTGCATGCCTACTCAATCTATATTAACGGAGGTCAAGAGATAATCAACGATGCGATCTTGAGTGTCAAAGAAATATGTATACTGCTAAAAATTTTTTTTTTTAGCTCAAAAATATTGATTTCTTTGATAAGCGTGAAATAATTCTAGTTTAATTAACAAAAATGCTCATTAACACGTTAAGTGCGGCACGACCAACCGCGGTTGCCTGATGGCCTAAATAAAAACCGCCAAGTCCGCGAATAAAAAAGCCCCATATTCAATATTTACTAGTAAATTTGTAGGTTCCGATGCAAAATTAAATTTTATATTCCTCGTACTTTTCAAAATTTATTAAGGAAGTTCGCCACCATATTTTTTTCCGGCCAATGTAATTAAAAAAAACTCAACAGCAGAATTTGTCCAGAAAAAAGATCCTGCGACCAACCGGAGGGCTGTGCTGCTCTCAACGTGTTAAAATGTAGTCATTCATTCTAGAATTATAAACCATCCTTCTCCTGTATAAGTACCGTTTGTGCTGATAAGTTAAAAACAACGATACATGGAATGAAGTAATATTTAAAATAGTTTTTATAAATCAAACTAAGTATATCCAACTACTTACTTGACAAATAGGGAGTAAAACACTGCAATAGATTGAATGTATCAAGTGAAAAATGTAATTCTAGGTAATTCATTCTCATTTCGAAAAGACCAATAAAGAATTCACTTCTTATTCATAAGTTAGTAAGAGAGAAGAGTGATATGTATGTCAGGTCATTGTAACTTTATTGAAGCGCTGTGGAAGTCCGTGCCTAGAAGTCGTTGCTCTGGCAGTCACATGGCGTCGTGCGAAATCAAAAGGACGAGTTGCGGTAGTGAATGCAGAGTGCAGTCACTCCGCATGCGGCGGTTGAACGGTGAGTGTATGTGGTGTCGCTCCATTATTTTGGCTACTGCGTGTAGGTTAAGCTGTAAAGGTTGTTGCAAGGATTATGGATCTTCTATATTATTAATGATCTTCGAGTTGGATATTTTTTTTTCATTTAAGTGAAAGAAGATTGTGACCTTGCGTATCACCGCAACTGCCGTGATCGCCTTGAAACTTGTGAAAAACAGCCTTGGAACGTAGGTGCCTGCTATGAACTGACGTGAGGACATTCTCGTAGTATTATAGCCATCAGAGTACATTATATTATATTATATAACTGGCGTTAGGACATTCTCGTAATATTATAGTCATCGTAGTACATTATATCATATTATATAACTGGCGTTAGGACATTCTCGTAGTATTATAGCCATCAGAGTACATTCTGCCCCCAGTCGTTAACAATCTTTCATCATGACTCCTGCTGACGTTAATAGATTTTGCTCAAGTTTGTTTGAAAATCTTCTGTGAGTGGAATTTTGTTTCAAAAAATCATCATTTAAGAGGTGTTACGGTTCGACGAAAGAATCAGTGTATTTTGAACATTAGCGTTTATATGCTCTATCATGCATGTACATATTAATTACATTTAATTTCGTTAACATTGTGTGCACAAACATTGATGTGCTGCATTGTGTGTACTCAACATTGATGTGCTGCACTGTGTATACAAACATTGATGTGCTGCATTGTGTGTACTCAATATTGATGTGCTGCACTGTGTATACAAACATTGATGTGCTGCATTGTGTATACAAACATTGATGTGCTGCACTGTGTATACAAACATTGATCGATGTGCTGCATTGTGTATACAAACATTGATGTGCTGCATTGTGTGACAAAATTCTCTCGCTTAGCATTACTTCAGTGGCATAGCGTATTTTTCATTAAACTGTATTTTCCAACGGGAACGCAAAACCTTTTAATTTAAGCTTAGCCCTTTCATTGCCATTTTTTCAATTTACCTCCTAAACGAGTTAATTCTCAGAATTAGTCTAAACGAAGATGCACGAAGAGGTATTGCGGCTATCCCCCAAACTTTACGGTTAATGTTAACATTGAAATTGTTCACTAACAGAGCTGGTCTGATCGAGGTGCAGCAGGCAAGAGAAAGCCTCTCGAACGCAGTTCCAGCCGACACTCGTCACATAGTAACAGGCTTGGAAGAATGGACAAGCTACGGGATAATGAAACCTCAACGAGTGCCGGCAATGAAAAAGATTTAAATCAAGAACATCCCTTAAGAAACAAATGCACTCACTTGGTAAAGGATGCATGGCGATGGCTGTCGTCCAACTGGTCTCAAGTGGTACTCGTTGGCACGCCTCTCGTCTTTGCACTCATCCCGATTATTAATAACACAAAAGTAAGTGTCAATTATGCATAGGGAAAATTTTGCAATAATACAGCCAAGAAAAGTCATTTGATCTCTGTGTTTTTCTAACCAACATAGGAAGCAAAATGTGCCTACGTCATTTTGGTGATGACCGTGTACTGGATGACGGACGTGGTACCGATGCCAGTAACATCTCTCATTCCGGTTTTCGGTTACCCACTTCTGGACATCTTATCAACCGGAGAGGTGTGCCAGCAGTACCTCAAGGGCACCGTCATGATGTTCCTGGGGGGCGTCATAGTTGCGGTGGCAGTGGAACACTGTAACTTGCATAAGCGGATCGCTCTGTTCGTCATCCTGAAAATCGGTGAGTTGCTCATCACTTCTAAGGTGACCAGAATAAAGTCTGCTTCAACGGAATTTTTTTCGCTCGTTAAAAAGCACGAAAAGTGCTTCGTAGCAAAAATTAACTTCATAACTTGCAGGCAACAGCTCTTAAAGTAGCATCAATTGAATTTTCATTAATTTAAACTTCGTCATTTTGGCATGACTTGAATACCATATCGAGTTTCAATATTATTAACCTCTACTCATTAAGGTTTGAGCCCAAGACGACTGATGATCAGCTTCATGGTGACGTCAGCGTTCTTGTCCATGTGGATCTCCAACACCGCGACCACGGCCATGATGGTGCCCATCGTACAAGCTCTTTTGCGCGCCCTTTACAAGGTAAAAAATGACTATAAAAGATGTCCGCCGTTGGATTTAGATTTTTTTATATTGTGAAGTTACGATAGTAATGCAGCATATTTTGTGGGAGCAAACACTAGAATAATAATTAATCTGCACTGGCACGTGATTCACTGCCATTCATGCCACGTGTGCCATAGCGTACGATATGTAATGATGTTTATCCTGTCAGAAATACTAACTATTCTGTAATAATTATGCACTACCTCATAATCGCATAACTGGACCACATTCATGGCGGATTTCACGATGTGATGCTCGGCAGGATCGGGAAGAGGCGAGCGAGTTTGATTCGACCGAAGCTACAACGATGGTCACCATAGAGCCATCAACGGAGAACCTCACCAACCATGCGAACGATAAGTAAGCGCGAAAAACTCCTGCCTTTTGCTGATCACTTTCCAATTCATGAACATTTTGCGTTTAATGAAAAAATGCCAAGCATGAGAGAAGACAACGTTTGTGATAGAAAGATGCGTTGGGTTCATCGGAGTGACAGAGATTTATTGAGTTCAGGTGTATGTTGTAAGTGGTATCAGATGGCTATATTTAACCGTCGACTGGTTTGGTTTTACGGGACTTGATTTGTTTGGAACAAAATAACAGGTAATCAAGATCAACATATATTTTTCAGGACAATTAAATCGATCGAAAATCTTGGAGAGGATCAAGCATATCAAATTCAGTCTCTTGATAATGGTTTCAGTACGACCAGTGGAAATTTAGCAAGCGTTCAAATGGAGCGCACGGAGAGCTCAAAACGTAATTCAAAACATTCCGACAACGATGAACAGGATTCAACATCATCAAATGATAACCGAAAACTGGGTTCAGAGCAGCTGCAACCAGTGACATCACAAAGCAGAAAAACATATGAAAACTCGGAAGAAAATGTTGCTTTCCCAGCAAACACAGTCAATGCTCAGACAGATGAGGTCGAAAATGTGTCCATTGAGTCAGATAATATTCAGAAGAATAAAAAGCTGGCACCGCAGGAAGATTTTTCCGGCCAGTTGGCCGCTATGTTCTTGTTGGGGATCGCCTACTCCTCAAACCTCGGAGGTACAGCCTTCCCCACAGGCACGGGCGCCAACATAATCTTGTGGGGCCTCTTGGAGAGGTAAGAAAGTACCAACTTGATTTATGAGAGAACACTATGCCTTTGCTTATACAAAAGCTTCTATCAGGGAATGGATGAACAATTAAAGATTTAGTTACATTACAATGTTACAATACCAGTTTTTTTGTCCTTTTGTTCAATCTTGCAAACAAGCACGTTCACCGAGCCTACCTCAGTCAACTTCGCCACATGGATGGCCTTCAACGTGCCGGTGATGCTGGTGTGCGAGTTGCTTGCATTCCTCATACTGGACGCCATGTTCGTTGGATGGGGGTGAGAAAGAGTAATGCATCGTCTCAAATTTTATCATAATTCGCTGAAAGAACTTTAAATGTTTCAATATGCTTAAGAGTAGATCTACTTTGTTTTCTGTGGATTGTTGATCTATTCTTAACTGAGACAAGATGATGCCCTCATCTTGTCTCTGTTGATAAAATGGCGAAAGGCCAACTTATTGACGAATGTTTTGCAGTTTTACTGTTTTAGGTATGATCAACTTTCGCTCTTATCATAACTTACTACTTGGATTGGTCATAATGCCTTTTTTATTGCTTAAAGTCTTTTTATCTATTCACAATTGTGTAGGAGTTCATTCACAATATATTTGCAGGAGGTGGCGCAAGTTGCCTCACTCCAGTGTAGAGGAGGAACGCCACATGAAAAAAGTGGTGCTGCGAAGCTACAAATCCTTGGGGCCCATAAATTTCCACGAGATCGCAGTCTTCACCCTCTTCTTGATTCTAGTTTTTCTCTGGGTCTTTAGAAGCCCTGGCTTCACTGCAGGCTGGGTAGATGCTATGAATAATGAAGTGTGAGTGCAATTTATACATGAAAATATGTCGTGTACAATTTGATAGTATATTTCATTTCTGTAATTATCTTATTTAATGCACTTATAAGAGTTAAAAAAGTGATTATACCTGATCGGGCACCGCGCGCATGTTTGATGCAACGAAATATTATTTGTAAATATTAAATATTAATTTTATATTTATATTATATATATTTCTGAAATTTAACCGTCTGTTTTTATTGTGTCTATATTATTCCTTGATATCATAGGGATTTTTTCATTGTTTTAGTCACAGTTAGCACTTCATATGATATAAGCAATTTTTGAATTTTATTTCATCAACCACCAGGGCAAGTTTGTAAGTTTATAGTTTACTAAAATTCTTGTGCAATTAATGTTCCCGATTCCGCACATAGATTTTCCAACAGAATATAATTAATGAAAGATAAAAAAATTAAGCTCATTTGCTCCTCAGGAATGTTGGCAACGCCACCCCAGCCATCCTCATTGTCTTCCTTCTGTTTGTTATTCCCGCGAATCCTCAAATTTGGCCATTCAAAGACGGTATGTATATTAAAATAAATTAGCAATACACAAACCGCCAGAATTGATACACAATTCCCACCTCTCAAAGATTGATTCGGCTTCTTCACCAACTTAATCATATATAATTTGATGAATGTTAGAACACTTGACAACTAGCCAATGTTCTTACCCTTATTAAAAGTAACTAACTACTTAGAGGACTCTGGAGCTCAATAACATGTTGGGTTGGATGCAGCCACAACTTTTGATTCAATAAATTTGTAGAATGAAAAACTCAAACAAGGTAAGAATTTCCTGTCTCAAAACCTGTTGAACCTATTAATCTCATTTCCTTTCCCTCGATTTGCACATGTCTGTTAAAATTTTATAGAATTTCCACTCACAAATTTTTTTCTGCAGGCGCAAAAAAGAATGAAAAAGAAAGCCAGCAGCCAGTAGCTTGCCTGACGTGGCTAGCAGTGGAGAAAGGTGTCCCGTGGGGAATCATCCTTTTGATGGGTGGTGGATTCGCCATGGCAGAGGGAGCATCAAAGTCTGGTCTTTCTGTATGGATCGGTCTTCAACTGCAGTCTTTTTCCATTCTACCTCATGCAGTCATCGTCATACTCGTTGCCACCAGCGCGTCCTTCTTGACGGAGATGGTGTCAAACATGACCGCAGCTAATATTTTCCTGCCAGTGGCCCGGGACCTGGTGAGAGAGAATAATAGATTTTGTCATAGTGATGCTATGTTTCTTGGACGAATACTCTGAGCTATAATTATTCTTTTAGTCGGGTAGGTTGTTCGATACCCGTAGAGAAGATTCGCAAAACACAAAAAGAATTCGGTATTATTGGACGGTTTGGACGTACTTGATTCCGTCGCATTTTTTTTATGGTTTTCATTCTTCGATGTGCTATTCCTCATGTTAATTAATTAGAGTATATATTTAGTAACATCCAATGTAAGTGAACTCATCTTTATTTATTGTTTAGAATTCAAACTGCCTTTATGCAGTTTTGGTCAGCCCTAAATTCAGGGATGAAAATACTTTTTGCTAGTGCTAAATTTTTGAAGTTGTACACGAAGGCTCTGCTTGCAGGCTCTGGGGCTTGGGATGAACCCAATCTTCCTGATGTTGCCCGTGACGATCGGCTGTTCATACGCCCTTATGATGCCCGTGTCCAACCCACCCAACGCCATAGCTTACAATGCCTGCGACTCAATGACCACCAAACATATGGTGAGTGATGCTATTACAAGCCGAAAATCATATTGTAAAATATATGTTTTCGAAAGAATCGGAGATTGTCTCTCCATGTAAACTTTCCTTCCGTAACTAAAAAATAATGCATTTAATTCGATTGAAAAATTCAGCAGAAAAGCACCAGACCCCATTGACATCACAAAACTCCGACTCAAACCTGTCCCTGAAACAGAGAACAGTATTGATTTCTGCACATTCAACCACCCATTTACGAAGGGTATTTATACGATACACTGAAACAATCCAAAAATATTTTTTCACCAACCCTATAAGTTTAAGAGCACCCTTGAAACAACTCGACTGATGTTTTTTTAAAGGCATAGACAGAAGCGATTTCATAGGATACAATACAATGGATTATTCAAACACCATACTACACACATTCTGCATATAAACGATGAAATTTAGCTCGCCGACGCAACCCAGACATCATATTCCGGTATGTATTCAAAGCGGTTGACATAGGTGCGACACACTGTACTCAAATGCAAATTCATGCAAATCAACTCCACTTTTTCGATGAAAACTACTTTAAGGGTGAGCTATAGACAAACTCCACCTCCGTTGCTTGTTGCAATTATTTTTTTTCTTGTTTCAGATGAAAGCTGGTCTGATGGTGAAGCTGTGCTGCTTGGTTGTTCTGTTCGTCGCACTTGTGACTCTGGGTGACGCCTTGTTTGATCTCTACGAGGTCCCGAGCTGGGCTTTGTCGACGAGAACGGCTCAATGATCTTCGAACTCTACAATTGCTTGAATATTCGTGATCTTTACAAAGGTTTAAGAACCCTTGATCTTTACAACGGCTTGAGGATCCTTGATCTTTACAACTGATTGGGATCCTGGATCTCTGCAACTGCTAAAAGATCCTTGATCTATACAACGGCTTGAGGATCCTTGATTTGTAAAACTGCTCAAGAATCCTTTTCTCATCCGAAAACTTTCTTGTAGTTCTATGAACTGCAAGATGACTTAAATGATTCATGATCATTCATTTGAATCAGTATGGAGATTCTGGTAATTTATCAAGTGACAGCTGCAGCTCTGCATTAAAAAGCGCACTAGCAGCAGTAAGAATTAGCAACCAGAGTACAATTCACCTAAGATATAAGTAAAAATTGAAATGCAAACTCAACACCTGCATTTTAATAACCAGGAAGTAGCCAAACGTTATAATTTCACTCTAAAAAGTTCATGCATATTTTATTGCATGAACTATCATATAAAGGAAAAAGTAATTTATTAATGTATAGCATTATAGCCATTTTCAACGCATTGATGCAGTCAAATTACACTATCCAAAGCACGAAGACTATATTAAATAAAGTTAAGGTTAAGAATAGACAAACTTATTAATCTCGCGTTATCACCGAATTATTTCACATTGAGAGTCACTGAGAAAATTGATCTCAGGTATAGGGTAACATGGGGCAGCGAGCCCACTGCGGGTCACGGGCCCATAGCGAGTTTCTCGATAAGTATGGCAGATATTGGTCCGTGTTCTCTACCGCCGGTCGACAGTTTCACTGGGATGAAGTGTACGGATTTACGTTTTGCTAAGTGTTTGCGTTATTAAGTTATTTGTGAATAACTGTTTTCGCCCAGATAAAAATTTTTTTGCTGCTAAATAAAATTTTTTTCTATTACTGTAGATGAAGCTTTTGAAATTACTGTGAATTATATTTTGAAAGTAATATTTATAGGGATAATTTTGAGATCAAGTTTAGACTTTTAGCTTTTAAAATAAAATATTGACACGATATAAATTGAAATGATACCTATAGTGAGGGCAACGGGCCCACGCGTGTCACGGGGCAAAGCGCCCATGGTGAAGTCTTGTGTTATACATCATTAGATTTGTCTAAATGTTTTCAAAACTATGACTAGCTTTTTGAATTACAAATTACACTTCATATTGCATGATTTTTTGATTTGCCGCCTCAAGGCAGCAGGTTTAGTTTCTAGTTATGCGTATTTATGACCCCTTATCGAGTTTTTGACTCTTGCATTGCCAAAAGTTGATTTCAGTCAACACCAATGAGCCAAAAGTTGATGAGTTTTTATGGTGTTGGCTGAAATCACGATTAAGTACGAATTCCCTGCACATAATATCTGGATTATGGATGAAACTGGAACGAAGTTTTTCTCTGATCAACTAAATATATTTTTTCTTGTCAAGGATAAATTTTTTCATGTCAAGGACGAATTTTTCAACGCAAGGATATATTTTTCAAGTCAAGGATATACATTTTTATGTCAATGAAATATTTTTCTTCACGTCAGTGATAGATTTTTTAAGCCAAGAGTATATTTTTTCAAGCTAAGGATATTATTTATTGAGTTGTTAATAAATGAATGACATTTTTCTTATTTTTTACTCTAAAGTGTTGTATTATCATTTTTAAACGAAAAATATGCAATTGTGGTGAAGGGTCCAAGGGTGGGCGCCTTGCCCCAAGCCCATGGGCCCATTGCCCCAGGGGTGGGGCAATGGGCCCATTTTGACACTTTTTACAAAATAGTGTTTCATTAAAAATTGAATTACTCTATAGGCGCCTAATTCACATCATACATTCCTCATTAGTTGTAACTTTAAACAAAACAAAGAACCACCTCGTATCAATTAAAACTTCATCAAAAATTTAGTTTAAAAAAGGGGGGGGGGGCGCGCTGCCCCACGTTGACCTACTAATAAAAAGCTCATTTGAAAATTTATATATTCCTTCTAAGACCTTTACCAAACCATAATTATTCCTTATTAGCTGATGTTATAGAGTTTATCAGGAAAAAAATCACTGGGATTTGAGAATCCTATAATCAAATCGTCCGTGTAACCCTGATAATAATCCTTTAACTATAGTCATGTATATTAATGAAAGCCCATTCAAATACTCATTCAACGAAGAGCCCCGAAGTGAAACCATTTATGTAATTTGATGGAAACGTAATATAGAATGTACATACGGATGTTTATATTCTATTTGTTGTAAAGTTTCAATTTAGCTATAAGAGTCTTAAAAGGATACAACATGCTCCTCCTATCACGGAGGATATGACAACTTTAAGACACGAGAACTTTAGTTCATAATTCCCAATCAGTCATAGCGTATTTCACACCTGCATAAATCGGTAGATGGAAATTGTGCAGGTGGTGCGGCAGTTGGAGGGATCGGTGGTGCAGGGACGCAGGTGGTGCGTCAGTTGGAGCTATGGTGCAGGTTTTGTGGCACTTGGAGGTACCAGTGGTGCAGGTGGTGCGGCTGTTTGCTGTACTGGTGGTGCAGGTGGTGCAGGTAGTTGGAGGTACAGATGGTGCGGCTGTTTGATGTACTGGTGGTGCAGGTGGTGCGGCAGTTGGAGGTACAGATGGTTCGGCTGTTTGATGTACTGGTAGTGCAGGTGGTGCGGTGGTTGGAGGTACAGATGTACTGGTGGTGCAGGTGGTGCGGTGGTAGGAGGTGGTCAAGAATGCAACACCGCGGCAGTTGAGTCCCTAGCTCGGCACGAAGAACATTTCAGTTTAGCGCGGGCTCGAGGCTCGACTGTCCGGAGCTGTGGTGCAGTTCGCCTGGCTGCTTGAACGAATTCGATAAAAGTTCTGTAATACATCGCTCAGACGTCTTCAATAATAAAAATGCACTAATTAAAATACCTAGTATTTATACTGCCGATTATTGTTGTGCAATTTTTCGTTAAAAAATATAGGAAGAAATTCGTCTGTTATCTCCCATTAAAAGCGATGATTCGATTGCAAAATAGATAGAAAATGAGAAGTACAAATATAAATTCGCATATAATATTATTTTTTGATCCTTAAACACAAACCTAGATGTTTAATAAAGTTTTTAAGACGTAAGACGAAATTTACAAAATAGAGAAGAACTATTTAAGACGTAATTTTCAAAACTTTGAAAAGTAGTCGGTACATTTCCCCCATTTCAGGTTGTATGCCTATTTTATTGTGTTATTGTTCGTTATCCAGACGTTTCACTAGTCATTTGTTATACATTGCGAACATTTAGCCTAACTTTGGCATCAAAAAACTAATTTGTGAGTAACAAATTTCATGTTATTATAATTAATTATATAACATAATTATAATTATGTTATAATTATATATAACATAATTATATATATATAATTATGTTATATATATATATATAATTGGAGTACCATCGATAATTTTTTATCATCACCCTAGACCATAGATAATTTTTTCAGCAAATTATCATTGTGAAATTTGGCCACTTTTCTTGGGATCCGAAAGAATAAAAAAATATAACTCAGTACTCACTGCAGTGAGTGACAAAGAGCGCATTTTCTCGTCGACGAAAACTTGAGGTCACGGACGGACGGACAGACGGACGGACGGACAGACGGACATGGCGAGTACAATAGTACATTTTTCCATAAATGAGAAAATGCGCTAAAAAAGCCACTATTCCCTTAGAGTTCTGAAGCATAGAGTTGACTCAGTAAACCAGACTTGCTACTGTTTGTCGTCTGAACGCATTCACAAGTGGACTTCAAATGCAAAGCATGTGCTTTGGTGGGCAAAATTTTTATAAACCATTCTAAAATTAAGCTTGCTTTGTAAAGAATTAAATCTACTTTTTTGATTAATTAAGTTGGTAAAAAAACGATTAAATTAAAACTCATTAACTTACGAAATGAACATTTAAACAATGTTAAGTTTGAGATTTCGAATGCTTATAGGAACAAATTTGTTTAGAGAAATCGAGGAAAAATTTCCTGAAGAGTGATCACCTTGTCTTGACTTTTGTCTCAGGGTGAAAAAGGTAAATCGGTTGTTTAAGAAGCCAATATTCGTGAACAGACTCGAGTGAATGCAAAACGTTTCTCCTGTCCTGAACGATTCTAAAAATTTGTCTATACTCGTGTGTAGAACAATTAATTTTATGAAAAAATTGAAGCTCATAAATAGTGCAAAATATATAGCGAAGTGGTTTTTTTGACGAATTTTTTCTACCAATTCCAAAGTTCCAACTAATTGTTCTCAGATTTTTCCTCGTAATTTACTGATGAGGCGTGATTTTTTTCTAATTTAATAATCATATTCGATGCGATGTCTTCAGCTGAATATCCAGATCAAATGACGTAAAATAAAGCTGGTAGTTAACGATGAATGATAATTAGAAAATAAGCTAGTCACCCAGAGCACAATGACTCACCGTGAGTATATTATGTGTTGTTTTTATCGTTCGCAATTTACTGATTTTATTTTTAGTCTAAAATATTTTCTCGTTGAATGATCAACCAAATTCGGAAATTTAATGTCTGATAGTTTAATAAATTGAAGCAAGTATGTGTATTACATGGCTGTAATTAAGTTTTTCTTTTAAAATAAAGTTTCGCAAAGCAATTTTTTCACCGATATTTAAATCTAAGCTGAAAATACACGAAAAATCTAACATGCGGTTTTTGAATAAATTGATACCTAGCATTAAAACGGCGCAATTAGATTAAATTCTGGAGAAAACTGCAATAAGTCAATAAATAGAACCTCAGTGCCAGACAACTGAACTCTTCACTAAAATTGTATGATTTCCTGCTTAGCCAGCACGTCCTGGTCACGTGGGACGCTCCACTTTCAAAAAAATCTCTGTTGAAAAGCCATTCTGCCTTTCAAAAGGAAGCGATTTGCGTGTGTTTAAATGCATTTTTCTCTATATTACTTTTAACTGAAGCAGTGATTAGCACAAGAAAGTTGAATATACATATATTAGCGGGGCTTTCGCAAAGTACATTCACAATACCTTTTCCGTCAGATAAATATAATTTTTTCGGATATATTCATGAAAATATCTGGCTACAGGCAGTTAAAAATGCTAAAACATATTTGCTTCATATTTTGTCAGTGGTAATTCATGAGATTGCAAAAAAAACAAAGTCAGAACCTCCCGATCAAAGTTGTATTAGGCTTAATTCACACCATACAGCCGAGCACGTGTCAGCCTAGTATTCATTAATTCAGTGGTTCCCCTACTGTTGCAAGCTGGTGCTCCCTTGCTTCCCAGTGAATTTTTAGCCCCCCCCCCCACACACACACAGACACATATGGAAACAAAACCCTCATTCTTGATATTTGTTATGCTGAAATTTGATAAGAGAAAGGTTTAACACAAATGTGTTTTTCTTAAATAAAACCCTATATTAAGTGAACCAATTTATTTTTTAGCCGTTTTAACTGTTTAAGCACTAGAAACTTAGGAGAGGTTAAAAAAATCAGAACTTTGTGGAAAAACCCATCGCTTAGGAGCCGTGTGCTGCACGTGTTGTGTACAAATCGTCGGACTGTCGCCCCCTTGTTGCNCTCCCCCCAGATCTTTCCACCGCCCCCAGGAGCGGTTCCGCCCTCTTTGAGAACCACTGCTTTAATGCATTTCTATAGAAGCATTCGCACCAGCCGTGCAAGGCACCTGCCATGCCCATGGAGTAAATGCTTCTATGGAAATACATCCAATACAAATAAATACATCCAATAAATAAATACATCCATAAATAAATACATTCATAAATAAATACATCCAATATAGAAAAAGAATATTGGACTGGACCGTGCCTGGCACATGTCTGGCACGTGCCAGGAGTATTATAAGAGCCCGGCCTTATAGGCTTGGTTCACACCACACTGCTGCAGTTGTGGTGGTGCCGGTTGAGATCAGTCACTCTGGTGATCGCCAGTCGGCAGCTAGTGCAAACATTATTTTGCACTCCTTCAGCTGTTACATGTTACAGTTACATGTTACAGTTACATGTTACAGTTACATGTCACGGTTACATGTTCATCTGTTACACCTAACTTACACGGTTCAGTTGCATGTAACCGTTTCATGTTACAGTCACAAGTTCAGTTGTTACGTGTTACAGTTACATGCTCTGCTGTTACATGTTATGCTGTTACACGTTACAGTTACATTTTCACATGTTACCTTAGTAACAGTTAAATATTCAAATGACATATATGTATGTTACAGTTGTATGTATGCGTTCGCCATGACTTTGATTGCGAATGCCCTAACTGGTGAACTCGAGAACGAAGATACATGCATGACAGAACTGAAAACGAGAAGTGAAAACAGTGTCAGAATTAATCTTCTAAAACTGGAAACGTAGGATAATTTTAATTTGGAACGTTCGAATTAAATGTCGAGTAAAATAACTCTGGAATTAAATATTGGTTCAAATGCAGGGGTTAGACGAAAAAGGGAAACACCTGAGAAATCCGCAAAATATATTTTAGTATATAGTGTAGATCTTCCTTTTGCGGCAATTACAGATTCAATTCTCCGAGGTATTGATTCATACATATTGTGAATTGTTTACAAATGAGTTTTAACTCACCCATTCTTCAGTTAAAATTCCCTCTCGCTCGTTTAAAGACGATGGCGGCGGGAATCGACTCCTGACTTGTATCTCTAAAATCGACCATTAATGCTCGATTGATAATATTCAGGTCTGCTGGTTGTGGTGGCCAAATGAGATGCCCAACTTCTTTAGAATGTTCCTCGTGCCAATTTTTAACAATCCCAGCTGTATAGATCGGGGCATTATCATCTTGAAGGATGACGTTCCTCCAAAATTCCTAAATAGTCAGGGCTGTTGATTTTTCCATGAAGAGAAATCATTGGTCCGCCGGATCAAGAAATAGCAACCCAGATCATCACAGATCCCCCGCCATGCTTTACGGTTGGGAGGAGGCAGTCGGGATTAAATGACTCTTTTGGCTGTCTCCAAACCTAAACTCGGCCAGAGGTCGGGAAAAAGAGAAAAATTCGTCAGAGAAAATCACATTTTTTCACTGCTCGAGAGATAAATTTTGGAGGTTTTTACGCCACTCTTAACGCTTTGAAGCATTTGTGTTTGAAAGCAGAGGTTTTCTAATTGCAGTGCTTCCAATGAATCCAGATCTGTCCAGCTCTCGGCAGATAGTTTTTATTGAAACAGGGTTCGTAAGGTTTTCATTGAGGTCTGCAGTAATTTTATCAGCCGTGGTCTTTCAATTGTCCCTCATAATTCGACTGAGGTACCAACGGTCTCTTTCAGACAACTGACTTTTTGCAAGACCTGTGAGTAGATAGCAAAAGGGGTGTATCGTCACACTTTCCATAAACAGCTTAAATCATAGGTTACCCCAAATCTTACCCGATCAAAGTTAACCAATTACCCCTGATCCTTCAATATTATTACGAACAATTACCCTCAAATCTTACCCAACAAAATTAACCAATTACCCCTGATCCTTTAGAAGTATTTTTCAGGCAATCGCTCTAGGTTATTCTCGGTTAAAGAGTGTAGTAAAATCGGGGTAAATGATCGTTAACTCATGATTCGGGAGTAATTGGTTAATTTTGTTGGGTAAATGATCCTGTTAAGCTGTTTATGCAGATTCGGGGGTAATTGTTCTTAATAATATTGAAGGATCAGGGGTAATTGGTTAATTTTGTTGGGTAAGATTTGAGGGTAATTGTTCTTAATAATATTGAAGGATCAGGGGTAATTGGTTAATTTTGTTGGGTAAGATTTGAGGGTAATTGTTCGTAATAATATTGAAGGATCAGGGGTAATTGGTTAACTTTGTTGGGCAAGATTTAAGGTAATTGTTCGTAATAATATTGAAGGATCAGGGGTAATTGGTTAACTTTGATCGGGTAAGATTTGGGGTAACCTATGATTTAAGCTGTTTATGGAAAGTGTGACGATACACCCCTTTTGCTATCTACTCCTGTGTTTTGCTGAGGACGTTTTTCCTTATCTTTCAAAAGCACTTATTACTTTTGAGACAGTACGTACCTCTAAAAACGTCAAGCATTCTGTAAATTTCTGTCACACTAGCACCTGCCATACGGGCATCAACAATTTGGACTCTTTGAGAGTCAGAGAGGTTTGCCATTTATAGGTTATGGGTTAGGTTATAGACACAAAAATTTACTAAAAATATCTATGCAAGGATAATATATCAATTAGCAACAACAATAAAACATCAAATGTGTTACGTTTTCATTGTTCTCTATGTTAAAAATTACGATGTCAAACTGTTAGGTGTTTCCCTTACTTTGTCCAATCCAAGTATGTCTTTAACAAAATACTAGCCAAAATTAATGGATCTTAAAGATAAATAATTAGCTACCACATTTCTTGATAGTAAAAAGCCATGCTTCCATACTGTAGTGCGAAATGTATCGTCGAAAACAATTTACAATGCGACGTACGTATAAGACCACTTTATCAAAGCGCAGCCTGAAATTAAAGGCGATATATTTGTCCAACTACAAGAAGCTTCATACATAAACGAAAAACGTTATTTATAGACAGACCTCTTATTACAGCTGGACGTTATAAATGGCTTTATTCAATACGAGGAATACTTTTCAGCTCATTAATGATACTATGATATCGGAGTACAACACAATTGACGTGATGACCTTCAAAGCAGCTTAAGCTTCATGTATATAAACGTGACTCGAGACTCGACTGAAACAAAAGCCTTGCAAAATTTCAAGTTTGTGGGTGACACAGCGCGGCTGAGCCCAGCGAGGCCTGTTGTGAGGGCTGGGTCGTTGCAACAGGTGGAGTCTGTTACGCAGCGTACTGGTATAAAGCTGACTAGATATAGTACGTGATTATATTGAAGTGATCTTTCAATTTGAATATAAGTACGAGTTATAACTGAATTTAAATAATGACACTTTAAAATTATCTGTGAAAATTGTGGTATCCTCCAAGCATTATTTCATGATGCCATGTCCATGTTTTTCAAAATAAAATGCCTACAATCTTCAAATGTACATTTTTCAATGCTAACTGGAAAGTAGATGATGACTAAAAATATTCGGAACGAAATTTCTTCAAGATGAAAATATTTGGATTTTTAGTAACATCAAAAACATGTGCTAGTGATCACTCTCACGCGTCGGTGGCTCGAGTGATGCACCTCATGAACTGCGCGGTCGTCGCCCGCCCTCCAGCCATAGCAACTCTTGTAAAAAATTTACTGTGGAATGTAGAGCGAACGCCATGACTCTCACTTAGGCTGTTGGTGCCTGTGCTAGGCATGTATTATTATTTTATAATTAGTAAATGATTTGGTGTGACGTGGAATTAGTTAGTAGAAATACGAGTAATACATGATATATATAAAACAAATTAAATGTACATTCATATTCTTTCTGCCCCTTAGGCGATGCTTTGGCTGATGGCAAAGTTTGCATGCCTTAATAAAAGAAATAGAAACCCGCAAAATATCGGATACATACATAATATATAATAATATAATCTATACCGCCTTTGAAGCTTTTTAGCTTATATAGGCATTCACTAGGAAGCATTTTGTATTTTTTTTTCTTTAAATTTTCGATGGTCTCTTATTATGTACGCTCCTCTGTGAATAAAGAATAAAGAAGAATATGGTTCAATGCAAACTACTATTTATGAATACGAAACAGTTATTTAATGGCGATTATATGATTGAACCGATTATCTATGATAATATTAATCCGTTAAACAATGCCCAATGATCGATGAGCAATAAACATCAAACAGAAGTTTTCCGGTTCCAAACGGGCGACAATCGATTAGTAAAATCGATGAATTGATTGATTGCATTGTTCGATGATGATAGGATAATGTATATTTGTTCGATGTACTGCATGCTCTATTCGATGATGATTAATAGAGTACAGTCATTTGATTGACCGAAAAATATGGAAACTTAAATTGTGTGCAGTAATGAATGTGTGCGATATAAATTCAAACTTGCATTGCAAAGCGTTTTCTAAGTTTTCCTGGCTGACATATGTTGATTGATATTTAAGACAAAACTGGCGCTGAAGTATCAAACTCCAAATTAAACGAAAAGATGTTATTAAGCTGAATGCGTGATTTTCTTGCTTTGATTATCTTCAAAACTATACGATTAACTAACTATTCACCTTCTCAGCTGAGACTCTGCGTTCTAGCTACTATAGTAGATCATGTCTATAGTTTGAGCCAGGCGTTCTGGACCGAACTGGAACTGCCACTACCGTCCGGAGGGTACATTTTCTGCCTAATGTAGAGACGGCCTTTTGAGTAGCAAATAATGGTTTAACATGGCAGTGAGCTCCTCCACAGAAAAGTGAAGGCACTTAAAAAGTGTAGCTTTGGATAAGTGTTTTGAATTAATTCAGAAGAAAAAATTTTTATTCTAGTTGCATTGTGTCTTTTGTACAATAATACCATAGGTGTATGCTAATTAAAGTGTGTAATTTGGTTGCATGCTAACGGAAGTAAACAAACTGGATGGCACGCTAACAGGTGTAAACAAAGTGGATGAATGCTCACTAAAGTGAACAAACTGGATGCACGCTAACTGGAGTAAACAAACTGGATGCATGCCAACTGAATTAAACAAATTATATGCATGCTAAGTGGAGTAAACAAACTAGATGCACGCTAACTGGAGTAAACAAACTAGATGCATGCTAAGTGGAGTAAATAAACTAGATGCATGCTAAGTGGAGTAAACAAACAGATGCACGCTAACTGGAGTAAACAAACTGGATGCATGCTAAGTGGAGTAAACAAACTAGATGCATGCTAAGTGGAGTGAACAAACTGGATGCATGCTAAATGGAGTAAATAAACTGGATGCATGCTAAGTGGAGTAAACAAACTAGATGCACGCTAACTGGAGTAAACAAACTAGATGCATGCTAACGGGAGTAAATAAACTAGATGCATGCTAAGTGGAGTAAACAAACTAGATGCACGCAAACTGGAGTAAACAAACTAGATGCATGCTAAGTGGACTAAACAAACTAGATGCATGCTAAGTGGAGTGAACAAACTGGATGCATGCTAACTGGAGTAAATAAACTGGATGCATGATAAGTGGAGTAAATAAACTGGATGCATGATAACTGGGGTAAACAAACTGGATACATTCTAACTGGAATGCACAGTTCAGAACGCAGTGTACAGTTAAGATTCAGTCGCTGTGCTATAATTCTAAATAATTTTTTAGATTAACTTCTTACTTATATTGGAAGCGGTTTAGAAGAAAAGTTCCATTCCTTTTTGTGAAATGCTCCCAGAGTTTATGGCTAATATTTACAACTTAGTTTTGTACGCAGGAAGCGGACCGAAGCGAGGAGCAGCTGACACAGGCAAGCCTCCTGCTCGCAGGTCCGGCAGATTTTCATCAGACAAAAGGGGGACTAAAGTAATGGGCAAGCCACTTGGTAAGGATGAACCAGCTGGCAAGAGCCAATTTAACGAAAACCGAGGTTTCCATGGACGGAAATGGTTTGGAAGGGCCAAATATGCTTGGAGGTGGCTCAAGTTGAACTGGACGCAAGTGGTGCTTCTAGGCACTCCTACCGTCTTTGCACTTCTGCCCCTTATCGGCAGAACTAAAGTGAGTGACAGCCGTAACTTAGTTACAGTAAAATTGATTTGTAATAATCTCGCTAATAGAATGTAGTTGATCTTCATGACGTTATCAACTTGTACAGGAGGCAAAATGCGCGTACGTCATCATTGTGATGGCAGTGTACTGGATGACGGACGTGGTGCCGATGCCAGTGACTGCTCTTATTCCGGTTTTTGGTTACCCATTACTGGACATCTTATCAACCGCAGAGGTGTGTCAGCAGTACCTTACAGGCACCATCATGATGTTTCTTGGAGGCATCATAGTTGCAGTGGCTGTAGAGCACTCAAATCTGCATAAAAGGATTGCTCTCTACGTCATCCTAAAAGTCGGTGAGTGTCAAGTCAGATCCCAAGAGATCTAAACAAATTAATCCTCAGAATCATAGTATTGTGACTAATTCTTGAGCATCAAACCCTCTACGCTTGGGAGTATATTAGGCGTTCTAAAATGTTAGGAAACATCAATAATTTGTTCTTATTAGCATAATAAAGGCGCTCCAAATCTTGTCTCAAATTAATGAGAAAACAATATTTTGTATTTGTGTTTCTTCTGAACCATTCCGTTCTTTCAAATTCAATGGATCTTTTTTAGGGTTTTACTCATAAGTTCTACTACAGTTTTTATTTTCAGTCATTTGTTTTAATGTATTTCATTTGTAGCAGAATAAACTTAGCACAGTAACAAGTTTCCGGCGTACGAAGCCAATGGAACAGACCTACTTATTACTCGCGTTATCCATCGTCAGCAGTTACCTGAATACTTGAGTTACCCATCCCCAGTAAGCGACACCTTAAGCACTTGAGTTAACCAACGTCAGGAGCTCCTTACTTAAGTTCTCCATCACCAGCAGACACTGTATACTTAAATACTTGAGTTCCCCATTTCCGGCAGTTAATTGAATGCTTCAATTGTTCAACCTCCAGTAGCCACAGGAATATTTAAGTTACCCAACCCACCAGCGCCTACAATCGATAAAAATGTTAATGCGAAATCATTCGAATTATTTTTAACATATACAGGTCAAAGCCCGAGACGATTGATGGTGGGCTTCATGGCAACATCGGCGTTTCTGTCCATCTGGATATCCAACACCGCAACCACGGCCATGATGGTGCCCATCGTGCACGCACTCCTGCAGACCCTATTCAAGGTAAAATATTATCTTTCTGCAAGTTCTTAAATTTCTCCATTTAGGCAACACGTACTGTCGCTAGTAAAAGATCTTCAGATGTATATGGCGTTCAGATGTATAAATCTGCTTGTGATCCCACATGAAGACGGTATGAATTTTACTAATTTTGATTAAAATGTTTTGATCATCATTTCGATTTGATTGCACCGTAGGAACGGAAAGCGGCAGGTCAGTCGGGACAAGCTGAACCAACTACGGTGGTCACCATAGAAGAGGCAACCGACGCAGATCTCAACAACCACGTCTACGACAACAAGTAAGGGCAAATGAAGCCTCAGACGACTGACCATCTTTTCGTATTGAAATTATTGCCACGAATTGTCTCGTGGAATCGCCTTGTACTGGATCCAATCTCTACTTAACGCAAAATTACGCCATAGAAATAAGATTTACTCACGTTCTCTTGTAGGATCTGCAAAAATGTTAAGCTAAGCAAAAGCTAAAGTTACTAGTGTTTTTCAAAACTGGCGTCATACAAAAAATTGCCGAAACTTCCAAAAACAACCAAACAAATCAAATTTATCGAAAAAAATGCCGATTCCAGCACAGCAGCTAACAAATTGATGGTTTCCTCAGTTCTGGTTCATTAATAGTTCTTTCGTATCAATTCTCATTGCCTTTAATTCTGAGAAATTCAAAGTGAACTGGCAGCTATAATGTACAGTATTTCTTTCGTAAATACATAATCACTTGATTACTCGTCAGACTTCACGAAAATAGGATGTGTCAACAATGCATGCTAAACCAAAAAACTTGAGGCTCCTACACTGAGTATGAGCATTTCCTTCCTCAAATTTAACGATGGGCTGGGTGACGACGTCAAACTCACTCGAAACCCTGGTCGCAGGCTTTGACACAAGAAGGCTTAAAATTTGTATAGCCTCTTTTAACGACACACACCTCGTGTATTGATGCTCATGTAGGGTGCCTGTTAGTGATTTGGAAAGAAAATTTGGCTGCAGCTCACACCATCAAGTTTACAGACAATATAACGCATGACATCTTCCTTGAATCAATATTTGATACGCATCTGAGTCGAAACATAAACTTAGGAATTGTTGTTGAACGGCAGCAATTGGCTCGAGTTAGAGTCGCACACCCTCGGGAGGAACAGGATTAATTTTAGGACACCATTTTAATTTTAATTTCAACACCCTTTCAATTTTTTCGGATTTATTCGAAGAGCTTTGAACATAGTTTTTACTGGAGCCGAAACCGGCCAAATCCACCTTAACATTTTCTATGCGTGCAGTTGTAAGTAAACCATGATTAACATCATATTCACTAACGGCCTTTAAATACATTCTGAACTTTCAACTCAGTCGGTAAACAATTTAACATGTTTTAACGCGGGACTACTCCAAACACTTGTTCTTTTAGCAGTATGAGCATTTCCTTCCTAGAAGTATGTTCCTAGTATGTGTCCTGACACGGAATATTAATGCGATATCAATAGTAGCCCAGTGGCTACAGTTCAGAGTACCAAGATTGGCGCAGAGAGGCGCGGGTTCGATCCCAGTTCTGTGCGCCAGTTTCTGGTCAGAATCGGCAAGGAGGCCGGGCGGTTAAGCACAACAGAATTGTGGCAGTGAGTTGCGCGTTCGAGACCGCAAAATGCTGTGAATTTTCTGCGATGTTAAGAATCAGCGACAGGCCTACGGCCTACTAAACGCTAAAACTGCTATTATTATTATGATTATGACAGAAATCATTGAAGGTTACAGGTGGGCAAAATTCAAACATTTTCAAGACGCAGAATCTCAAACTTCTCAGGGAAAGCGCAGTTTAACCATGTGACACATCGCATGAAGACATACTATCTTATTACAAACACTGCCTCGGGCTCACTAAAAATAGTAGTTTCGCAATTCACGAGTAATCAATTAAGAATGATAGACAACGATAGTGGACACGTTCTCTCGTGACTTCCGACTTCAAGAAACTGCCATCTAATTCACGCATCGAGACGTCTTTAAGTTTTCTTATTCCAGAAACTTCAAGTTTTTGGTAATATTCGATAGAATAAAAGTGTATTTCCTAATACCCATATCAATCGCTGCACGCTCAATTTGACTCAGGTTTCAGCAACATTAACTTCGTGTCGGTCGTTGAAGGACAATATACAGTGCAATTGGCCTCATCCAATTGATCATATTCTATTGCGCTTCCTCATGCGCGTGTGAAAAACTACCTCATATTTGATCGACACACTTAATCTTATTGTAACTCATTGTAATCTCACTTTTAATCTCATTGTAATCTCATTGTAACGCGAGTAGCTTCTGTGATTCCGCGAGGTCAAGGTAACCACACAGCATTTTAACCTATTTTTCATCACAATGACAAATTCACACTCGAAAACAACACTACAAATTCGCTCTTATTCATGAGCTAAACATGAAAAGATGGCGTAACAACAACTTTGGTAATTTTTAACTTTTATTTCTGCCTCGTGCAATTGACTTGTCAATCATGTGTTTAACAGCACAGCGAGGCCAGAAGTGGACGGATAGCATCAATACTATAGGAACTAACTCGTTAGAAACTTACCGAGCTTCCTACACAGTGACACGTTCATGATAGCTGCAGACTCCTGCAACTGCAGACTCCTGCAACTGCAGACTCCTGCAACTGCAGACTCCTGCAACTGCAGACTCCTGCAACTGCAGACTCCTGCAACTGCAGACTCATGCAACTGCAGACTCCTGCAACTGCAGACTCATGCAACTGCAGACTCATGCAACTGTAGACTCATGCAACTGTAGACTCCTGCAACTGCAGACTCCTGCAACTGCAGACTCATGCAACTGCAGACTCATGCAACTGCAGACTCATGCAACTGCAGACTCCTGCAACTGTAGACTCCTGCAACTGCAGACTCCTGCAACTGCAGACTCCTGCAACTGCAGACTCCTGCAACTGCAGACTCCTGCAATTGCAGACTCACTGCTTTACTCATAATTTCATGATTCTTCCGATTATTACTGTTTTACTAACCTTAATACAACATCAATGTTTATATATATGACTTTATACTGCACATTTCCCGCGTCATTACCTCACAGCTGCCGCACTTGAGATACTAGGATTCTGGCGTTGAAATAGCATTCATTAAACGTTGTTACAACGAAATAAACTCGTAATCAGCGCTGTTTCGACGACATTTACTTGGAGCACTTGTACAACTTCTGCACTAACTAACGACTTCTTTGTTCGAGATACACAGATACTGCACTACACTACTGCTTCACAGCTGCTACACTTATGCTACAGAGCTACTGTAGTTGTAATTCACATCTGCTGCACAAGTAATTAATTGCATGTTTATGATACAACCAGGCATTAGATGGGCCCGAAACCCTGCGGTTGAGGCAAGAAAAAGGACAAGATCGTACAAAAGGAGGATATGTATGAATTACTGCTGAATTCGATAGCTCTTTGAACATGGTTAACGAAAAAGTCTACCACACGCCATTGTCAAAAGTGTGCTTCTGTAGTTCGTGTTTGGCGGCTTAAGCTTGTGGTGTTGATCCCCGCACATGAGTTTTTCTCAGCAATTTGTCAAAATTTTTAACTTTATTGTCGCAGAAAACGAGAAATTTTGAGTTTCCAGATAAAAATGACCACATTAAAATCTAGACTGTACGGATGAGACCTAAAATATACAAAACGGCCTTGTTTATATAGGCAGCAACTCGTATGAAAACGGTCCAACTCCGCAAATTTGGTCAAAAAAGCCTTTCTGTAAATTTTTGGCCTTCGTTGAGACTAGGCGGTTGGTTCATGCTAGGTTTTGAACGATCAGACCTTGAAACTGCGACGGCAGCGCCGTATGACGGTTAGCACAACAGTAGGTCACGGTGAAGTGCACTCTAATTGACATATCTGCTTGCCTGCGTGAGAATATGCACATTGGTGGCATACGGGGTAACATGTTCTCCAAACAAACATAGAACACAATATTACAACTATACTAGGAAAGGTCGAGATTTGATTGATTTTCGTACACCAATGTTGGGAATTCATTGTGAGAACAAAATTCGACTTAATAGAATTATAAGCTTTAAAATGTCGTGTATTCAACTCGTTATGAATTGCATTCCTTAAATACGTAATATACCTTGAATACGGCCCGCTCATCTTAAGAAGTCCGAGTGTGTAATTATACCTTGACGAATTAGCTCCCAACATGTCATCTCCCCTACAACTTCCCAGTTCCTCTCACAAAACTCGGTCGGAGCGTCTACTTAACTTCCGTGTACTGTTTCAAAATGAAAACTTGGCTTGAGGACTTCCATCTGATGTCAATATGGTCCTAAATGCTATCTTTTCATTTCTAGTTTTTGACTCTTATATGCCCTGAATAATGGATCTTTGCTGATCTTTCCTGGCGCCAGTATGGCTTAAAATGTCAACCCCAACTCTCTATCTCTGGGCCAACATCATCTGCTTTGCCTATTCAACCCTTTATCTCCAGCGTCAATTTAGTCTAATATTTCAACCCCTAATCCTTATCTCTGAGAAATAATGTGGTCTTATACATTGAAAACGTACGACCTTTCAGTTCTGATGGAGTCTGAAATGTCGCTCGTTCCTCCAGATAATCAGGTGTTCGGGAAGACAGGACAGTGACAACGGGACACACTGGAAGAGTTTATGAAACTATTATGAATGAAGAAACATGAATGGATATAGATTTGTATGGCTTGCATAAAAAAAGCAGGATTAAAGATAGCCGACGGTTGCTTGAACTTTCAGTGTCTATTTACATAAGATATTGTGGGAAAATTAGGTTGGATGCCAATTAATTAAGATTTTAAATGTATAGCGGATCGGTTAGTTTCGAAACCGCTACAATTCAAGAACTTAGAACGGGGATTATAATACGAATTTGCCGAGGATAGTGTTTTAAGTGTATTTTGTGAAGTATGAAAGTTGCACCTGTAGAATGAACAAACGGCTATAATACTAATGGCATAATACAAATCGAGATGAATAAATGAAGTACATTATATACGTAAATATTACAAATTAGATCAATATAACAGGAGCTATTTATTGTCTTACCCCAAACATTGGCGGATCAGGCTGTTATGATCCTATGGATAACTGAATCTACGAAGAATCAAAATGTCAATCTTTAAGTAGCTCGGATGGTTTGCGAAAAAAACAAATATTCTAGAAAATTAATAAAACTGATAACAGATAAATAGTGTCCCTACAAATGAAAGGAAGTGAAACGTCCTTCGCTCGTATCCTGCTGATGGACAGAAAGCTTCCAAAATCTCGCCTTAGCAGCATTTCGTTTTTTTCCTATTAATATAAATTATTTAATAACATTTCACAAATTGTCACTTCATGTCAGGCGTGGTTTTTAACCGCGATCAAATTTATCCAGAATTTTAATGTATGTGTAGATTTCATGTGAGTGGGTATTTATGATGCTCCGTTAGTCTAATTAAATATTTTATCCCTGACTTTGAAGTTCTCTATGATTAGCATGAATCACATTAAAATATAATAGCCATACTAGTTTCATTTTCACGTACGACGGAAGTTCATTTAGCGCATTGAGGTATAATAAATAAACATGGTTTACTTTTATTTTCAGAGCTATGCTTCAGGATGAAAAAATGCAAGATGGTAACATGGTTCAAATTCACTCTCCTGGCAGTGGTCACAATGTAACAAATAACGATGAAGAAATAATCCAATTGGAGAGTATAGAGAATTCTACGCAAAATTCAACGCCTGCCAATAATGACCTGCAAATCCCAAAAGTGACTGATGTCAAAGCACCAAATGATCGCTTATCTAAAAGCACATCGTCTGTGTGCGAAACAACTTCTGAAAGTTCGCTGCCAGATGCTGCCTCATTGAAGCAACCAAAATATGCCGATAAAAAGAATACCGAAACGGTGTCGGTCAATTCGGCTAAGATTCCGAAAGAAATCACAGCTGTGTCAGAGGGAGAAACGTCAGGCCAGATGGCCGCCATGTTCATGTTGGGCACCGCCTACGCTGCCAACCTCGGCGGCACAGCCTTCCCAACGGGCACAGGCCCCAATCTTATCCTGTGGGGCTTCTTGGAGAGGTAAACAATAAAAATATCTTATAGTTATGGCGGTAATTTGATTTGATGAATAATGTCAAACAATAACTAATGTTCTTTCTCACCATGCTGATCTGAAATATAGTTTTCCAATTTTGATCAATAAGCATTGTACAAGGAATCTGTATTTAAATTATAATTCACGGATAAAACTAAATTAATTCACTTTGAGAAATGTGACTCACTTTATATTTCCCCCATAAAAACAAAATTTAGTTTTAATTATATTTTGAATCGTGAGACAAAATGGGTTCTATGCCTCAGCTGCATGTCGGTTACCTTACTTAAGAAGGGAAACTATTATCGTTCCAAGGAAGAAGATTTAATTCCCTGTAAATCTCCAGGGAATATATATACCGAGCAACACCTGCTCACCCCGTTGTTAAATTGTTATTAGCAGTAATTGCTAGCAGGATTTACAGGACAAAATATCTACGTTCAACGTCAACAAAACTCAAAAGCCTAATCGTCTTGAAGTTCTTTATACCATGCATCACAATCATCACATCGTTCTTTTCAAACAAGAAATTATTGTTTTTCTTTCCATTTTACATGACAGTTCATTCACCGAGCCCACTTCTATCAACTTTGGCTCGTGGATGGCTTTCAACATGCCGGTGATGCTGGTGTGCGAGGTGCTTGCATTCCTCACACTGGACGCCATGTTCGTTGGATGGGGGTGAGGTAGAACTACGCCATGGAACTATGCAGTATCTAAGAATCCACCGTACCTACTTCCGAAATTTGTTTGAGGTTTACTCATTTACTTTGTAGTCCAGGCTTGCGAGTTTACTATTGTAATGCAAATATTTAGGCTGTTAGACATTTCCTAAATAATGGCCATATAAGTTTGAAGAATAAGTCTGTGTACGGAGTGCCAAATACTCGGTTTTGAAACGTGTATCGTAAAAGGAGTTTGCGCAATAATCATTCAATTCGTGAACCTGTTTCGATTAACCGTACACAAATCAATTTAGCGTTTTAGTACGGTTCACTCTCAGGAGATGGCGCAAGATGCCTCCTTCTAGTGTCGAAAAGGAGCTCTCGATTAAAAAAGTGGTGCTCCGAACATACAACTCCTTAGGACCCATTAGCTTCCACGAGGTTATGGTCTTCACCCTCTTCTTGGCTCTGGTCTTCCTCTGGGTCTTTCGAAGCCCTGGCTTCACTGCAGGCTGGGCAGATGCCATGAAAAATGAAGCGTGAGTGTTAATAGAATTGAAGTAGTAATATTGATTATGAAAATAAATATGATTAACTGCTTTATTTGCATATTGACTTATAGCCCAGCAGCGTCTTGATTTTAATTTTGGCAATTACATTCGGCCCGTTCTGACGTATTGTAACTTTAAATAGCTTAGGCATTTCAGCATAATTCTTACTCGAACATAACTTCAATTCATATTAGGCATTATTCATTTCTCAGAAACATCGGCAACGCTACTCCTGCCATCCTTATCGTCTTCCTGATGTTTATTATTCCCGCAAAGCCTAAAATTTGGCCATTTTATGACGGTATGTAAATCGCTTTAATTGCTGGCGGTATTAAGGCACTTAAAAATTTATTGACTAGTTTACCATAGATGCAGGATTTTTGTCTCACTTGTGTTGAGAAGGTCCATCAACAATCGACTTGGCGTAAAATTACTTGACGCATTATTCTTGAGCTGTCAATGAAGCTATGTAGTTAACTTTATGCGAATATACTCATGATACACGTTTCCATCACCAAAATATCCGCAACTTATTCTTATTCACTCGTAAGTTCACGTGATTTCCTCCACAACTGTCGAATTTTCGTTGACTAACGATTTTATCCTTCTATTGACATTGATCTCCCACCCTTGATTTCCAGCAACCATTCTCATCTCATGAAGCTTTCATCACTCAATTTCTAATTTAATTGCAGCTACGAATGAGGAAAAGAATGGAAAAGTTCAGGAACCTGAAGCCTGCCTGACTTGGGAAGCAGTGGAGACTCACGTTCCATGGGGATTAATAATATTGATGGGGGGTGGATTTGCTATGGCCGAAGGAGCAGCCAAGTCTGGGCTATCTGTTTGGATAGGACATCAACTGCAGTATTTTGCTGTGCTACCTCACTCCGTTATCGTCGTTCTCATCGTCACTTTTGCGGCCTTCCTGACGGAGGTGGTATCGAATATGACCACCGCGAATATTTTCTTACCTGTTGTTCGAGACCTGGTGAGCTCAACCATAAGGCCATTCCTACATTTCTAACGTGCTAGTTTAAATAATACTTTAACGCAATATTCTCCTCTTGTTGGTTGTTGCAGCCATAGTGACTTTAAACTCGCTACAGTTCAGTAATCTTCCCTTAGTCAGTTCAACGGACAATCCAATTTAGGCTATACCTACACTTTAGGCTATACCTATACCTACAGTTGCTGGTTTCATTAGGTAAAGGTTAATTTAAATTAATGAACCCGGTGCAATGCAATTATAGTGCGGTCTATTTATGGAAATTTGCATTACTGGTCTTAAGAAGAATCTCGTGAAAAGTGCCAATAGAAGCCGATTTTGCAGGCTCTGGGTATCGGGATGAACCCAATATTCCTGATGTTGCCCGTGACGATCTGTTGTTCATACGCCCTCATGATGCCGGTGTCCAACCCACCCAACGCCATAGCTTTCAATGCCTGCGACTCTATGACCACCAAGGACATGGTAAGTAGAAATTTGCGACGGGAAACATAGAGACAAAACTACAGTGACGTTATCAAGGACAAATCAGCGGGAAATCAACCAGCAATAAATGTACCATCAGCAATACAATATAAAAAAAATGTAACTCAGTACTTACTGCAGTTAGTGACAGACAGCGCATTTTCTCGTCGACGAAAACTTGAGGTCACGGACGGACGGACAGACAGACGGACATGGTGAGCACAATAGTGCATTTTTTCCACAAATGAGAAAATGCGCTAAAAATGTATGGAAGTTTCTGAATGATGATTTTGTCAGAATTCTTATCGACGAGTTGGGGAACGAGGTTACTAATAGAGGGCAATAAAGCTTCTTTGATTCATGAATACAATGGGCGTTTGAAGCGGTCCTAAAGATCTATTAACTACAGTTCCAGTCAGTGGAAAAAAAGAGATAAAGTATCAACTTTATTTACAGATGAAAGCTGGACTCATCGTGAAGTTATTGTGTTTGACGGTCCTACTTGTGGCCCTGGTCACTCTGGGCGACGTGTTGTTTGACCTTCATCAGATGCCAAGTTGGGCCTTAGCAACCACTACCAAATGAGGATTGATTTTCCCCGTAACTTTCTTCAAGCCATTGACAAGAAATGGATTGATACTTAACGATGGGCGGATGAGTTTGGTTAATTAGTTCAGAACTCTAGTTCAGAGTGCCTACTCATACGATTCCAATTTGTTCACGATTAAATATGTGACGTTAAGATCATTATTTATCCTAAATTAACAGTTCCTCATACATAATTAACAGTTCCTCATACATCTAACGAATTGCATGGCTCCATCTGAGCAAAAGCGTTACAAAAATGGTAGGAAGTGGAAGAATAAAATGTTCAATTTTACCGAACGAAAACGGGGAATTCAGGATTATATGGAAGTGGAAGTGCTCATAATTTACATGATAATAATTATAAGATTCTGAACATTATACGATTATGATAATAATAACAATGATAGAAAACGTTATAAGACGCGTTATAATAAATGGAATTAGTCCTCCAAGATTCATACCGAGTGTTATTTTTCATCGATGAAATAAACCAATCCTTCTTCTTGTGTTCCCAGGCTCACTGTGACTTGGGTTCCTCATTCCACGAGCTCAATTTCTCAGCCAGCTCAGGTTGGGCAATCAGAATCTGCAAATAAATGTCAAATGAAAGCCTCGCTTACTACAATAATTTGTGAATTCATAATGGAACCTCTCCATCCTAAAACTTAGCCTAACTAACCTTTTCGCTACTGGATATATGGGCATGGTGCTTACTTTTTTCTTCTGCTCGTCCTGTGAGAGGAACGCCAGTATTTCGTGCTTGAGCTGCGCGGCCTGATCTTCCAGGCTGGACTGAGCGTCTAGCAGACGCGCAGGCAACCACGTGTTAGGAAGGCAGCCTGGCAGGCGACCGCCAGATCCGCCCAGGCACTCCTCCAGCAGCCCACACTTGCTCCATCTGCACAACGACAACATGATAAGCCTCGTATCATCAGGGTAATGCAGAAGGTTTTTGAGCATTCTTCTTGCAGTTTTAACCTTATTTTATAACTGAGTTAAATGGGAATCATAGAACTTTTGTTCCACATCAACCCCCCCCCAAAAAATATTTGTCTTCACGAGCTCAAGATTTCTGAAAAATTCTTATCTGCGTATAAATTGGAATATTACTCAAGCAGATAGATATTATGCATTGTCTCACAGTTTTTTGATAGCGTGAGCGTGACGGTAGCTACCGAGCGCCTGCTTGCCCTTCTCCAGCGTGTCCAGCAGCTGATCCAGCGCTTCGCAGGCAACTGCCACCTGCAGGCATGTGGACCAGTCACTGAAAACTTGTACTTCCGCATCAATTGCACTAAATTCTTTATAATATCTTCAGGAACAGAAAAGATAAATGGAAGAATATTACAACGTTTAAGTAATGAAACTTTGAGTACAAACGACAGTATGTAATTTAAACACAGGAAGCTAAAGAAAATTTTGAGTTGCTCAACATAAAAGATCTCAGTATAACATTTTGCAAGGTAGCTGAATTTATTATTATGGACAAAAGAAATGCACGAAGCTGACAGCAAGAGTACCAGTTAGTGCATTTCTATGCTTAATAACGCCTAGCAAACGTATACTAATTATGCTATAACTATTTAAAGTTGAAAGTATACTATTTATCGACACTAAAGATTTTATAACATCGAAATCTTTAATTTTATATTACTATGAAATAGTTGAAAATGCTTTAGGAACGAAATGTGAAGACTTTTTATAATTTTGAAACCCTAGTTTATAGAACGATGTCAAAGCAAAACAATGTATCATAGCCTTCGAGTAAGCACTGCGGCTAAAGCAAACCTTAGAATTGTGTTTAATGCGATGATCGTCGCTAAGCGTCACCGGCAACCCCATTAATGTTTGAGACATCGTCGCGAAGAGGTCGTCTTCTGTGCCATCATTATTTACTTCTTCGTTACTTGTGCTGCTGTCTTCCGAGACTGAGAGGAGGTCACCCAATGTGGCTAGGGGCGCCGGCAGGCCACCCAACGTGCGATCTACTTCAGCGCGCAACGTGAGCTCCTTCATTTGGGTCTACATGCGAAAAATCAAGGAATGTAAACAACTGATAAATGAGCATAAAATACGACATTGACTTGCATGAACCTAAACCTTGAAAACGTTTAAAAAAATTATGGTCAGTTTTTATGCATCAACAAAACTAGCAACGGAGATGCAGTAACTACCAAAATATCAATGAACGTTAAGTGTACAGTAACTGACTGCTCGCTGCAAGGCTCTGTGGTGCTGTAGTGTCAACAGTGATGTGGCTTCTCTCAGAAGCTGTAGAGTTTCTTCTACAGACATCACCTCGCATTGGATCATGATGGATAAGTAGTCGTGTCGCGCCTGTTGCTCTACGAAAAGCGATGTCAGCTGCTCACGTGAGAATTTTATTTATTTATTCACACAGGAGCACACGTTACAATGAAATATAAAAGAGACGTGAAATAAAATCCAGGTGAATCCCCGTATAAGCTAAAAAAGCTGTGCAGGCAACACAATAGGTACTGTGAGATTTGATTTCGATGTTGTTAGAGTTTGTAGTGTCTAATTTATGTTTAATATTTTGATAGCCCAATATTTATTTGTAAGCTCTAGTTTTTTCGAGTGCAGCGCGTTTCGTAGACAGTATACCTGCCGTGGCTCTTATTTCCAATCGAAATCGATTTTCACAATGGCAAAATTTCGACGTTGCAAGTGACATTAATAAACTCGATGGTCAACTTTTGGGAGGCTTGAAGTTTTGAGTAAAATAAAGTAAATAATTAGTGTAAATCAGTTTTGTATCATTGACGACTGACTAATTATTATAACAAGATCTTTTGGAGTCAGATCACAGCAGAAGAGTTTAACTCGTTGTGAACACCGGAATTGCGAACTGAGGTCGGGTAGATCCTGCATAGCAATTCAAGATTCAACAGGTACAAAATTCCATTCCAATGATAACGACGACAATGAGAACACATAAGTACTAAATTTCTAAAATAATCAAAACCATTGACAAAAGCCTTAAAAACTGATATAATTATGCTAATAGCGTGAAACAAATGTAGTCTATCAAAACGTGCATAGAGACAGGATGTATTCTGTAAGATACATTTCTATCCTCTACGAAGCTGCAAAATAATTCGCTGGCAATTTGACCCAATTTGAGATCATAAATAAGTAGCAATAATTGCAAAGGCTAGAAAAGCAGGATATCAGCCGTCAGCAACAAAAACGTACGATATTCAGCTAACTGGAACGTACAAAAGAATGCAATTAGAAGCTTGAAAACATTTTTGTGCAAACATTCTACCAGTATGGCGGTGAATCATTGAATTTGTTGTTTGTCGCACTGCTTAATTTGCCTACATATTATCTATAGAGTTATAAGTGCTAAGACCTGTCGCAGCTGGTCGCTGCAGTAAAGCTGCCTGACGTGGCGAGCAGCGGTGTCAGTAGTGAGAGTGGCGGTCTTGTGGCGCTCAGCACACGTCTTCACCAGCGTCTCCACCGTCAACTTCTGCTGCTCCACCTCCTCGCGCACCGACCTCAGCGTCCCTAGGGCTGTCCTCGCCTCTTCACTGGAACCCCATCATTATTATATGCAGACATCGATATGCTTCTAGGATCACAACGCAAATCTTGAGTACAGATCAGTGAGATCACCAAGAATTTAAAAGCAGAGAATATGTCAAATAAGTTGACCATATTTTCAATGACAACGTTTTGGAGACCAACTCCATAGTCAGTTCGAAAAGTATCATCTTTTCAGCTCTGATTGTACTTATATTCAAATATTCTGAACTAACTGTTAGAAATATATATCCTCTTATATAAAACAGTTGCACAATTACCTATATGTTGACTGGATATTTTATGAACTGACTTGAGACTGAGTTCCCCACACGAGCTGTACTGGCCCCTCGTGACGAGCTCGAGGGCTCGGCCGACCTCCTGAAGTTCAGCTTTTTTGCGTGCTACCTCCACCTCCGCTGTCGCGCAGTTAATGCTGCACTTCAGTATACTGTGCGGGAAAATTATATGAGTTTTACACGTGATAGTCGGACTTGTGCTGTTGATACAAGGCTACTTACTGAATTTTTAATGAGAGAATCACATTAAGTGATAAAATTGTATGTTGAACATGACACACTTGGGTTAAAAGAATTATTTTACCTCTAAACTACTTCATATAAATCAATGGTAACACAAAAAATAATGACTAATCAACACATGACGCAAACCAACAAACAATAGCAAAAATCCATTCTTGCAAATCGTTTTTGAAAAAGGAGAAAATCTTTGAAAAAACGACGCACAGTTCATGTAGTCTTTTGAGCTCGGCTTCGTGGTCCTGGTGCATGCTGCTTGCTTGCAAGGCAGGAGGCCAGGTTACAGTAAGATCTTGCTGCTGCTCAGACTCGCCGAGATTGAACCCAGCCGT
The DNA here is from genome assembly GCF_000764305.2 of Hyalella azteca. Taxonomy (NCBI): domain Eukaryota; kingdom Metazoa; phylum Arthropoda; class Malacostraca; order Amphipoda; family Hyalellidae; genus Hyalella; species Hyalella azteca. Next base: position 312,229 of record NW_025943639.1, on the reverse strand, counting down.
TTCTTCCTGTAGAAAGACAACCATTTTGATACCGGCTCAATATTTTTTAATACAGCAATTGAACTGAGAGGGTTTGCAAAATGCACATTCAGTCTGTGAGTACAATCCTCCACAAATTGCTTCAGCTTCCATGGATAAAAATTAATACAAAAATCTAGAAATCTCAAAGTTGAGTTATTGTGACAGCAGGCTGGTGAATTGCGCTCATCCAATAAAAATGCGCTCATCTGATTTCTGGAACTCACCACAGAGAAAAGTTTTGAGGAGAGTTGCTCAAGAGCCCTGGAGCAATTACGCTCCTCACGCTCCCAGCTTGACAAGTCACTGCACACCAGCAGCTTCTCGTCATCACCACTCTGAAGAAATATATACATACATACCTTAAACTCTTACAAATTTCATGGTACAAAAAAAAAACCTGGTACTATAGTCACATAATAGATGATTGTTAAATGAAAAAAATTTACATACTTTTTTTAACCATTTACTCATGTGCAATTTTACAGTGCACCAATAAATTCCACTTGAACATAACAAAATAAACTTTAATAAAATTAATATGCAGCTAACCTTCATAACAAATTTTGATAAAACTTCTGTGAGTTCCACAACAGTGGCTGAAAGTTTGGTCAGATTCTGAGTGAGCTCTCCTGCTGCTGACAAGGCAGCAGCCTGTTGCCTGGCAAGACACCGCTCCTCTGAAGCAAGAGCAGTTTGTAGCTCTTCAAGTTCTGATCCAGCACTCAGATCCTGCAAGCTAAAAACATAATGATGATAAATTAATTAAATTGATATAAGAGATAAGAAGCTCTTTGAAACATAATATGGTTATAAGATAGTGAATGTAACTTACTTTACAACAATATATTTTTTCTTGAGGAATTGCTATCATATAGTTTAGCAACTACTACATGATAGCACTATGAGGTTTTCCCAACATTTAATACCAAAATATAAGCTGAGGCAAAACTATTTGGCTGTGACTGACTCTGAAGAACTTGAATAATTTGAACATGGACAGTGCTGACAAGATGGACTTCTGAAGAATCACGAATCTTGTCTAACATAAATTATTTATCCACTACAAGGAGCAGGAGGTCTCATATTACCAAGAACAGAGACCCATACTGTAAAGACAGAGCAGAATTAGCACCTCGCAAAGCAACATAAGTACCTTAATAAGACAAAACTGAATAAACTTCAATAAGAAAAAAATGCAGTATAAGCTCTTCAATATGACAAAAGAGAACCATAAGCATCGTGATAAGACAACTGATGAGTGCTAGCACCTCATTTAGACAGAAGAACAGCAATAAAAGAACAACTGAATTGGTACTACTTGGTTGGATAGCAAAAGAAAAAACACTAGAACTTTTCTTATGCACATCAGCCATCCTAGACAAAGAAGTAGAGATCTTAAATACAAGATATCCTGCATATGAAATAATGTAGCATATATCAGAGGCATGCATCCTAATACCACACACTCTGTAGTAAGAGTCTAGGAACATTACCTCCATCTGCTCCAATACCAGCTTCAGTGAATTTGCATCAGATGGGTTGAATTCTATACATACAATAGAAATTTTCTAAATTCGTTTAGTAGCTTTGATAATTTAATAAATCTCTTTAATGTTCCATAATAAATAATTAAATAAATAATGATGTTATAGTACACTATCAGGGGTCTCCAAACTTTTATCGCCAAGGGCCAAGAGCAAGCTTTTCGAAACCTTTGTGAGTTGGGCATGGCCATATGCTGTTTTAAGTTAGTGCATAACAAGAAATAAATGCCACGGTCAATTTTTGTAGGTACACGTTATGTTGAATTAAGGGATATCCTTGAATGGCCCAATAGAACCTAGCCATGGCTGGATCCGGCCCACGGGCCATAGTTTGGGGACCCCTATTATATATAATATTCATATTTTCATGGAATGAAGATTCACATTTTTCTAAATGTCTTGTCAATCAATTCAAACATGTACACATATGATGCTTCTACAAAGGTGAGTCATGAATGAAAGATTATATTAAGACATGAATATAAACTGCATAGAAAAATGTGAGAAATATTATTGATTCATTAAATTATTTGTGATGCTGTGTTCAGTAACTAAATTTTAAAATGGTCATTTTAGCATAGATTGTACTAGCTGCAGTATACCTATTTACGTACCTGAGCTGAGCTCTCCTTGCCTCCAAACGTTTGAGGTTATGATCCAGTTTTTTGAGATGGCTCTCAATTCTGATGATGTGATCAGTTTGAATTTCTGGCTCTGTCAGTTCCACATTTAACAGTGGCTCTTGACTTGTAGGCACCAGTGAACTAAAGCCTGATAAACAAACTGCCATAGCATCCAGCTGGGACCCTTCTAAAACTTGGCCAGTTCTTTGCAATTCTTGGTACCTGCATAAGAAGGACTTATTAGAGGATGAAAGTTCCTCTACAAGTTCCTGAGGATGAAAGTTCCTCAGGAACTGGGATGAGGATGAAAATTCCTCAAAAAAAAAAAAAAAACTATTATGGCATCAAAAACTTGTCCAGATATTTATCAAATTATTTTAATCTTATAAAGGTGCAAATAAAATCACTTACTGAAGCAGCTCTTCTTCTGACAGGACATCTGAAGAATTTATGTTGTCACAGAACCAGTTGCAAAAACCTTTCAGGGCTTCATTTTCAGATCCAATAAATAGCCAGTCCAAGTCAGAGCCAACCAGAGACTTAGGCTCACATAAGCCTAGTTCTTCTAATTTGTCTACTAGCTTTGATCCTAACATTTTGTATTTATTCCAAGAACATTGGAATAATCTTATCAGTTACATCAGGTGGTAACAAGGAAAGTAAGCTGCAAGCTTTAAGAAAATCCAAAACACTATCATAGGATACATGTGGAATTTAAAAATTAGGTATTTATAGAGGTTGGCCGGTTGGGTAAGGACTAAAGAAGTCATATTATACTTGCAAAAATAAAACATGCTTTACTTGTTTATGCTGCTTTATGCATTATAATCATAGCTTGATTGATGCTGGTATGGCCAGTGAGTACCTACAAAATAAAAATTTATATCTATTTTATTAAAATTTGAATGGTCAACACAATTTCAACTAGGTACGGTACCTACCCTATTTTAGACTTATGATATTATACAACTAAAAACTCAAAAATGTATTTGTGTATGCTGTATGGAGTAACAAAAATTGTTAACTATCCTTTCATTTGAATTAAAATAAACCGGGAGCTTGATATACGTAGATATTTTTCAAAGTTTGTAGAATTAAGGTTTGCCATTCAAGTTGGCAATGCCAAGCCTCAATTCTACAACTTTCACTTAGTTGGCATTGATCTGTATTGCAAACATAATATAATACGGAAATTTAGGCATCTATCCAGTATACACATTACTCAGGGGCAGCCAAGGCCAAGCTAGCCACTTCCCAGTACCTTGAGACTTGAACTTCTTAAAGTCTAAACCCCAATTCACCAAATATTATACTGTGATTATGGCTTTATGGGATATTACCTTGTGATATACGGTAAATAGTTAAATTCTCAAACAACATCATTGGAAAATGAAGAGGACAGTAGGATTTAATAAAAAAAGTCTTTTATGCTGTTAACATGTTGACTACGATTGCTTCATCTTGTACTATTATTTCATTTTTCGTACTTTTTTTAAGCAGGGTTGCCAGACGGTCAATTTTTCTGGACAAATCTTGTACTATCTCAACTGCAATTTGATCTTGTACAATCTCAATTGCATTGGCAGGCTAAAATTTATGATAGGGGTACTTCCTAATTAAATTTTTAATAGGTACTGCAAAAAAGAAAATAAATGGATTTTTTATAGCGGAACCTACTAATAAATTAGTACGGTATACATTGAATTATCGGCCTTTTTTGACTGTTTTTGTTCTTGGATTTGGCAATTTTAGGCAACCTGAATTATGTACCACTACCTCCTGGAGAAATACATTTTGTGGTACGCATATGTACCAATATGTAGTCAACGTGTTAAATGAAAATTTTGTTTCAGCGGTACACCTGTGAAAGTTTCCTTTGTTTCAAACCTGGACCTGGTCTTTATTGAATCATGGGACATGGATTTCTATTCTCCAGTTTTGAAATTATCAACCAAGAAGGAAATAACAGGATTTACATGAACAATATTATCAAACTGCATGAATTATAAATTCTGCAAAAAAACTACAATAGACCGAAACTACAATAGCAAACAAAGCTTAGGTGGTAATTGGTATCAGGATTCAAGAGATCACAATTATCCCAGCATGAATCATGTCAGCCTGTAACTTGTAAGGCTGTAGTGAAAATCTTGAAAATGTTTTGTTACTGGTTACTTACTTTTTGTCATGAATTTAAAAATAAGGCATGTTCAGCATTCAGGACAATTGTAAATGTACCTAGTTAGTAGTTAGTAAGCCTGCACATATGTCTGGTCTGGTGACAAATAAAACTGACAATATTAAAACAAAATAGAATTTCATAATTCAGAAAAATATCAACAATGTTTGTCAAATAATAATCTAGACTTTCCACAAATGCAGCACTAACATGAGATGCAGATCATGGCAGATTCATTTGCTTGGCATTTCCTGGTTCAACTTAAAAGCACATAATAATAACGTTAATAATAGCAGTTTCAGCGTTTATTAGGCCATAGGCCTGCCGCCGATTCTTAACATTGCAGAACATTCACAGCTTGTTACGGTCTCAAACATGCAATTCACTGCTCCAATTCTGCATTTCTGCTGTGCTTAACTGCCCAGCCTCCTTGCCAATTCTGACCAGAAACTGGCGCACAGAGCTGGGATCAAACCTGCGCCTCTCTGTGCCAATTGTGGTACTCTCACCGCCGGTGAGATTTGATCCTTACTCCAGTTTTACAGTTCAGAGTAGTCACTACTCTGAACTGTAAAACTGGAGTAAGGATCAAATAATAATAAGATTGCTTTATTTTTCTATTTTCATTTTGTACTGAAATGTGAATATACCTAACTTGTGTCTTGTGATGTGTTGCTATTGTAAATGAATCAACATAATGATAAATATGTATACTATTGTTGCATATCAAACAAGATCTGAAAATAGTCATATTAAACTATTAATCATAACTTCATAAGAAATTATTAGAAAATTAGATGATAATGTAGTAGCAACTAGCAAGAGGTAATGGTATTATCACTAATCCTAACAGGCTAACCAGCTAAACCAGCCTCCAGCCTCCAGGCCCAGGGTCTGCAATGTGGCAAGGGCAACTGTGTGACTGTGACAGGGTGAGCGTAAGACTGAGTAAAATCTGAAGTTGGTAAGAAAAATTCCTTTTAAATTTAAAATAACAATAGTCATGTTTTCAGCTGATTAGCATTAGCTTTATGATAATGATATTGATTGATATCATGATATATGTATGTCTTCTGTGTACGGATTTATGTAACATTGGCAATTTGGCAGCAGCAGCCAGCAGGTATTTGGTTTGAGGCTCTGAGTCTGAGCTTAGTCAGCTACTGCTCTAGACTCTAAGAGTGTTAGCCTGTAAGGTACCTCAGTAGACTGGTAGAGTCTATTGGCCTGGCTCCGAAGTCCGTGGCATGGTGGCGGCCATAGTGGCAAAGCAGAGGGTTTTTTAGACTCTCCCTCAAGTTCATTTTTGAGTCCTATTGATAGACCAGTAAAGTATCCTGGATACCAGCATTATCATACTCAAGAAATTGGTTTAAATCTTTAGTAAATGAGGAAATTAAAAATGAACTGATTCTAAAAAAGCCCTGGTTTGCGATTATGCGGTGGCCGCGCGGCCGGCGGCAGCTTCAATGTCAAGATTTAAGAATGAAAATTCAAAGTATACTCTTTGTTTGAAACACCCTCCTAGCTCCTGAGTCCTGATATCTTAAAAATTTGTGTCTTTTTTTTGTGAAACTTTGTTTTATGAACTTTGAGGCAAAAATAGCAAGACCCAAGTCACCCAACAAGCAAGCCTCTCAAGTCTCAACTCTCATGGACCATCAAGCATCAGGATCCTGATCGAAATGTGTTTGGGCATCAGACTTCGAAATTCGATGAAAAGTTCCATAAGCAATACTGAAACACACTGACCTACACAGTTACACTACAGTCCTACAGGCTACACGCCCATCCTCACACAATGATAGGCTTCTTCTTCTTTTCCGGGTGTCCACGCTGGGTGGACTTAAAGCCACAGGACAACCGCAAGGATGATTGTTGGGCCTGAGAGCTTCTGCAGACAATGATAGCCTTTTTTGATAGGCGATACCGCAGTGGCGCTAATTGACCAACCATTATAACAAAACTTCATTGACGACAATTTTCAAATTTCGCGGGAATGAATCCGAAATTTCATACACAAGGTGAAAAATTCCGTTTTCCATTTTTCACGCCGATCAGAAGAGAGACATCGCTTAAACATCCTTTTAATCTACCGAAATAAGCACAGCAAGCTCCTCGTAAATAATTTATAATTAGGAGTCTCTGAAATGATTAACATAGTACTAAATACAGTATAAATCAATGTTTTATGGTTATATCAGTCTGACTTTAATTTTCACTGTGTAATATGCTGTGTAATAATCAGTCTGACAGAACATTCACAGCATTTTGCGGTCTCGAACTCGCAACTCACTGCCCAGAAACTGGCGCCCCAGAGCTGGGATCGAACCCGCGCCTCCCTACGCCAATCTTGCTATTTGCAGTATTTTGTGAACTTTAACCACTGGGCCACCCTGCCCATTAATATCTCCAATATCAGATACTTTAATTTAATTCATGTTTTGTTGAAGGCTCGAGTATTTATTATCAACAAATTTTTAATTTTTCCCTCACTTTGACGATAAAATACTTTTGATATTATTTGAAAATTTGAAATTGGCGTTTCCATGTGACAATCTATCGTAGTTGCACAACGTGGATTTGATTCGGGGCGTGGTGACCATAAACAGGAGTTTCAGTAGTCAGGCCTTTCTATCGGCTAGCTGCCACGCGTAACGTATTCCTTTTGTGAGAAAGAGAAAAGGAAAACGGGGTCAGGTAGAAACGATATTAGAGCAAAAGGCTTGATGGGTAGTAAGTTTAATATGAAAACATAAAAAAAAATCAAGAAGAAACTTGTTTTGTCTAATTTTTTTAACACTGTTTCTCTTTCACCTTTTCACGCATGAAACAAATATCCACTCTTCTTTCATTACACCTGTATGTCCGCGCAATCACTCTCAAAGCCTTCGATCTTATGCGGAACATTAGGACCTCACCTCTACTACCATCATATATGCACTCATACGGGTGCGCAGCCGTAGACCAGCAAATTAACGCTCAAATCAGCCCTGGAGCCAACATCAACCATCTAAATGCTATAGATATTGTCATCCCCACTCATACCTTGGTATCTCTATCGTCTTGTACAATCTCAGGCTGTCATTTCATCCCATCCCTTGCTTCCGTTGTACTCTCAAACCACACAATTTCACTCGCTTTTCAATTTCTTTCTTCCATTCTTTGACATCCTATTCGATCCCTGTTACACTCTGTACTATCATCAACCATTCCAGGGTAAGTCCATGTCTCATGTAACTCACATTTGCGCACTATTGAATGACACTTACGTTTCCATTTACAGGTACATTTTTCCTCAAGTTCCACAGGTACATTTTTCGTGTCCAAGGTTCATCATCCAATCTTTCAAGTCGTACTTTATATCTCAATGCCTGCATTCATTCTTCTCTCGCTAAACGTGCTCCATACCATACCACCTCCTGCGTTTCTTTTGTACTATCAAAATTCATTGTAAAGTTATTTAACGCATTTATATGTGATTTGAATAGAATTTTCTGACTTCAATTATTGATTAGTATCTTATGTACATGGTTCTCATGTCGATTAAAATCTTATTTTTAGTAGCATCCCATGTAAGTTATTTTGTGCATTTGTCGATCAAAATCTTACACATTCGAAATGTTGTTCAATAATAATATTATTGGATCAAAATATCAATTGAATTAGAGACCTTTTATCCTAAATTTAAATTAATCAAATGCAATGAGGTTTAATTGAAATAAAAACTCATACATCTCAAACGAATTGAGCATCAAGAACTGATTGTTATATATTTTAAGTGTTTAAGCGTATCTTTCATTTGTTAAGCGTATGCGTGTGTTTATTCGAAGCCTATCGCTAATTATAATGGGTCTTTGATCAGTGATCAATTACATGATCAGTGATCGAATCGTGAGACATGGCATAACAGGTTGGGATTAAAATATTTAATTGTTACTTGATCTACTCTAACTCGGGTTGGAACTTAATGTCTATTAAAAAAGGACTTTGTCCAAATTTCATTATTTCATCACAAGGTTCATTGGTGGGGTTTCCTTGTATGATCGTTTCACTGTTTGGACATGTTTATTTTTTACACTATTTTTTATGTTCTCACTATTCCAGTTTACTTTTGTCATCGCACCTACAGATATCTTTCTTTTCTTTTTCTTTCTTATTTATTCTTATAGGAGCACTGGAAATTAGTCCATAAATCCCCTTGCCTAAACTGGGTTTAATTGGTACCTAACAGTCTAACTGCTCTGTAAGTGAAAATCTGAAACAAAGAGAGAACACACACACAGAAAAGAAAAAAAGAAAAGAAAAAAATAAAAATGAAATAAAAAATTAACAAAAATCAATGCAAAAATTAAACATAGACAAACAATAAGGATAAAATGGATAAAATGAATGAAATAAATGTTAAGTTTATTTAACAAATATCTTTCTATTCCAGTTTACTTCAGTCATCGCAGTCCGCATATCTTTATGCAAAAGAAATGATCTTATCGCGGATTATCCAGCAAAAATATCGGTAGGATAGCTTGTAAGTGTTGAATTAGTCTAATCATAAAATACATAACGTTCAGCAAGCTCTAATCTTCTGCCAAATTTATGAATATATTAATGGAAATAAAAAAATATGATGACCACCGTCGGTCAGGACGGCGAGGTATGAAACATGGCTATGTCTGATGTCCATACGCTCATGCAGAATTATTTAATCGACAAAAAATTCTGAATCCAGTTTATTTGATTATGCAGCCGTTCTTAAGAGAACACATGCTCCGGAAGTAAAGTAGTGTGTTGACATAAGTAACACTGAAATTGCATAATAGATTGAAGCATATGGATACAAAAGCGTGCGTAAATACCTAAGTCCTTTATTGAAGTTGCTCATGTTCAATTGCCTGAATGTTAAAGAACACGTCGGTTCCAGAAGACTTTTTATTGGATTAGAGTTTGCGATAGACCAGGATTGAGTGAAGCCGAGCTTCTGCAAATATTAGAGGTTCAGGATGAGCAACCGATAATTTTATGTTAAACATTAAAGCTGAATCGAGTTTATAAAGAATAAAAATGTTTGAGATATATCTTTCGAGTAGAACAAAAACAGTCGCCGTTCTCTGGCATTAGCGTGATTTGACAAACGACATAATGTCGTTGCCCCTTTTCATTCTATGATTAACGCACTATATATACGGCACGATAAATTGTTACTTATGTGTCATTTGCCTTTTCTTTTTAGCGCATTTTCTCATTTATGGAAAAAATGCACTATTGTGCTCGCTATGTCCGTCTGTCTGTCCGTCCGTCTGTCTGTCCGTGACTTCACGTTTTAGTCGACGAGAAAATGCGCTCTCTGTCACTCACTGCAGTGAGTTCTGAATTATATTTTTTCCATTACTACCTTCATGCGGGTTAGGAATTTGTTTTATGTACACCCATCGCGTCCACCCATTCTATATACCGCTACAACAGTTCGAAACACCAACTCGCTTATTCTTACCCTTAATCTCTCACTCGTAATTCTACGCGTAATAATATAATATAAACATGCGTAGTTTAAAGCTCTCAGTGCGCTCACGAATTACTTCCACCTAGTCTACGACTATGCTTAACCATAAAATGGTTGGTTTCTTGCTGATTTCATAAAAATGTTCAAGTCGTAATCGTCAGGAATGGAACGTCGCAAAAAACCACCGCGATGTCGACCCGTTGTTTTGCGGCCACCACGTCACCGCAGTAAGAAAGGTTGTGTTTAGTGTAAAGATTGTTACTTATATGGTGGAATATTTCAAGACGACACAAACCTCTCCAGCAAAAAAATGTAACATTTGGGTCATTAATCTTACAACAGAACAGAACACAAAAGATTCAGTTTGTTTAATCTATTTCATCATTTATACCATGACTGAACTGTGATGTGCGACTTATCTTTTCTATTGCATACGTTTTTACCCGCAAAAGATGAAGTAAAATAAAATTGTCAAAAAATCTTGTCTTAAAAATGTAAAATAACTTGCAATAAGTAGACGGTAATTATGCACCTTTCTTAAAATATAATGTTCAAGTTTATGTTTAAATTTATCCGAGAAAATTCTAATTGAATGCAAGTTTGCATTCAATTGCTTCGTAGATAAACAATTTTTTGGAAAAAATTCAAGCTATGTGCCTCAGTTTAAATAAAGCGATAGGTAATTATAGGGTGAATAGAACTTTTTAAAGCAAATTACTTCTTTTAGGTTTCATTCTTAAAGCAAATCTAGAAGAACAAACAAGTAAGGCGCTTTAATCTAGAATTAAATTATTCCTTTTTGAATTTCTGTACGCACGGAATGTTAGTATTAAGTTTGTCCATTAAATATATTGACTATTTTTTGTTGAATCAAACTAAAACATTTATTCGGGTAAGATATACACTACGCAGTCTTGTATGTCTATGGTAAGTGCATTGATTTTACATTGAAGTTAGTTCATCTTGACATGATTTGAGGATACATGACAGTGAAGTATTGATAAATATGACCGACATTATTATTTCTGCTGACGTGTGCTGGTTTTTAGCAAACGAATTGTTCAATAGACGTTTCGTTTCTTCTTCTGCTCAATAGACGTTTAGTTTCTTCTTGTAAGAGTGCGTTCTTAATGCAGAACAATGTCACACAGCTCCTTGTTGAAGACTTACAAAACAACATTGACAAAATTACTTGATCGACCTAGTTTTTCGGTTTGCAAACCTTGCATTTTTTGTTGGACGATGCCAAATATTTCTAGATGAAAGAATAACAGGTTAAAAGATCGAACTATACTGACGCTGATTGCCGTAAATGAATCAAATATGACAAAATCTTCAAGTTTTTCTCACAACCCATGTACTTGGCAGGGAGCAAATACGGCCGACGTACTTCTTAGAAGTAGGAAGAAATGTGTTAGAGAATTGTAGGTTTATTAAATACTTAACTTCATTAAATAATGCACAAATTTTTACATTCACATGTTGAATGTACTTTTTCTTTAGTTGAGTTTCTAATAAATTTGTCTCGAATCTATATTTATTGCCGCGCAGAGAAACTCCAATACTTTTTTTGTAAACAATCAACTTATTTGGGCACTGAAATTAGTTTATTGTTACTTTGGGTGCAAACAGCCAGTACTAATGTGAAATACTTTCAACGAAAATTTTCTTTACATTGCCGATATTGCACCGTCAAATTTGTATAAAATTTGTACATAATCACCAAGCAAAATTTCGTGCGTGTGGATTTGGAATTGAATTTTGATTAAATGCGGGTTTGGTTTTTCTGTATTTTTGGATGTCGACCTTCAGCATCGAAATCAAAATATCTGTTTGATCAAATTTATGGTTACGTTTACCCAGAAATAAAATATATTTTATCGGTTATCAAAAAATCATTACATTGTATTGCAATAATATTAGTAAGAAAGATTTTATGTGTTAAAGTGTTTCAATGGTGGAAATTTGAAGTTGAGTAAGAATAAAATATTTATTTATTTTATCGAGCCTTTTCACTGCTCAGGAAGTTTATGCCTTAAGTTCATACAGTGCTATGTTTTTAAAATTAATTTAATGAATTGTGTGGGAAATTGAATAAAGTTCGTGCACAAACGCGTTTTATTTTTACCCATATCCTGTCCAAGTGCAAGTTTGCATTTATTCACAATAATTACTAATAAAATGATAGAACGAGTACACTGTGCAGTTATGGAACGTCCTGGCGAAAATGTAGCGTACTTGATACATTAGAATGTGAGTGGAGAATAGTCACGAGAGGGTTTACAATTGGTGATACAATAAGATCGTTCAATAATTTATAACTCAGGTATATTATTCAACGGTTGTATCTCCACTGTTAGTTGTAAATGCGTTAAATGCTTATCGAGCTTCTATTTGTGAACTTTTTAATTGAAGTTTGGACGATTTCTTATATGTATCAATCGATTTTATTGCATATTATTGATACATTTCACTTGCCATAGAAATAAATCTAAAAATATGTAATAAATTTTGAAAAAAACTTCATAATCATTAAACTTCCATATTTTTCTTACTTGATAAAGCGATTTTTCATCTCTATTATATTCACGTAAACGATCCCTGAAATACAAGAGCCGATCATCGCACGATGATCAAAAATTAAAGTTTGAGAGCAATTTTTTGATTGTCATGATTATTTCTTGCCTGCTGCTCTTGTCGAAGAGTTGAAGTGAATTTTGAATGCTACGACATGACATGAGCAAAAGCAAATAACAGGGCAGTATATATAAGCCCAGCAACTGGGGTTCAGGAGCACTGTTGTGTGTAACTCTACGGCGACTGCACGCCGCGCTTCACAAGCCCCTCGATATCATATACAATTGGGTACTCCTTTCGACTCAGCCACATACTTAATGTTTATTATCAACTGCTTTACCGAGTAGTTAAATAGAGAGAAATCTTTTTGCTATATTATACAATAATTTGTATCATGAAGAACACATTGCAGGCATTAGACTATTTTCTATTAAATTCATATGTTTATCATTGAATCCATAATATCATAAGTGCAATCTCGTACCTATACATCAACTCATAAAGAAAATTCGAAAATAACTTTCATGATTAAAAAAACATTATATACATGAATTTTAATAGAACGTTCATGCAGATCAGCATTCAATAATTCAACAAGTCTCTCTAAATGAATGTGATCAAGTCTCAAACTTGAATATGGTAATAGTGAGATCTTTCTCGTTATAAATAAATTACGCAAAAGAAGTGAAAATAAAAATTCTCAATTTATATTAAACTTTTATAAAACATGAAAATGAAAATTCTTAATTGGCATTAGACTTTTCTTGTATAATAAACGGAGAAGTATCTTCAAGTTAAGACGTAATACGAGTACAAGACATTTCTTTTATTCTAGATTTTATTTTTTACATCCAAGCAGAAAAGTGTAAATACTAGATACAATAAATTTTTTAGATATTATATAAAATTCCTTCTAGAATATGCACAATTTATTGCAGATTACACACATTTCATTGCAGATTACGTACAGTTAATTGCTGACGACGTGCAGTTCGTTTGAAGACTTGGATTACTTGATTGCAAACCTAAACGCTATTTCTTCAATATTAAAACGAGTAGAACCCAGAATTGTGGTCGGTGTTGAGTATTGTTCATTGAGTAATAATATCTATCTGGATGTGAGTTAAACGCTACTCACAATGACGCCGGCTTGGGCCGCAGCAGCGGTGCTGTTGCTTTTGGCGGGTCTGTATAAAAGCTCTCGATTCTTCTCAAAAATTATCTTCTAAGTCTGATAATATAATTTATGAAGCATACTATTAATTGACTATATTAATTAAATTATTGAATAGTAGTGATTCGTGTCTTGAACGTTTTCAGTCGGATTTATATCAGTAAATATCATGCTAATAGTTTCAAGTAACTTATGAGTTACATTTTGGGGGAACGTGGGTCCACTTTCAAATGGTTCAAATGGCGTCCATTGAGGAGGTATTCATATCTAGTTAAACAAAATTTAGAAACACATAATTACAATTTTTGATGCTGTCCAGCTCCAATTCAAATTTTATTAGGAATTTATAATATTTATGAATATATTTTCATATTATATATTAAGATTGTTAATATTATTTATCGCATTTTTATAAAACAATCTGCGTTATCAATAGATATGCAGCACTAGATCTGCTCTGCAGCCAATTACTGACAAACACGTCATACGAAAAGTTAGCGGAATTACGTTGCTAATTAATAAATCATGCTCGACATAAAAAATTATATTTGAATACATGCAGATTGCGCAAGGTAATTTTTCGGATATATTCCTAGGCAGTTACGGGTCGATCAGCTGCACTTGACTTGAAAAGGTCCAATACTCTGAGGAATAGAACACATACCTCAGCACTCACAGGAATGTGTAAGATTTGTGTGAATAGTAATGCACTTCATGCTCTCGTGTGTGTTATTCTTACTCATTTTGGCTCAGCCTAAATTTCGTGTCCCTACTACCTACGTGCAGGAAGGGTGTCACTATTTGAATAATTTTACGCAATAATTTTACAGAGTTTGTGTAATTATCGAACGACTTAAATTCAAATTTGAATTTAAAATTCAAATTCGAATTTAATGTGAGTATCTATTCTACATCAAGGAACATATGAGCGCTAGGGTTAGCAAGCGCTGCTATGCTATCGATTTTCTCGCCGCCATCCGTAGCTTTGTTCATGTTGTCTGTTGTTAATTTTTCAAACATAACAGTGGTTCACGAACGCTTGCACAAAGGCTAACTGAGCGCTAGATTTTGCGTAGACAATTGATATATGATTTTTTTGTGATTAGCAAATTCAATCACTTGCCAGATCTAAAAGCTTGCTGGGTGGAACAACGGAGAATAACTGTTTGTTTGGCTTGCCATTGAAAAAGTTATGCTAAAAGTTACGCTGCCACAAGCAAATAACTGCATTTTCTACATCATTTTATAAATCGCTCAAAATAAGGTACATTTTGTATTGTGGCGATGATGTTACGTAATTTAAGTTATTTAATCTCATAAACACTTCATTTATTAACGGTTATGATTAATACTCACAGATTCAGTAGAGAATTTGGCAAAAATGTCATTGCACCCACAGAGAGACATCAAGTATTCAGCTTTTGATCTGCGCAAAGAATAAACTGAAGTGAAAGTGCACGAGCCGAGGAACTCGCGATTGAAACGGGCATTTCGCGTAAATAAATGAGCAGACTTCTTCTACACTGTTAGAAAAATTACCGTTAACGGTATTACCGGCGTTTCAGTGGCCGGTCGGAACGTGAAAAGAAACATCGCGTCGCCGTTTTTATTCTAATTTTACACTAGAAAACCGTAAAACATCTGATAAAAACGGAGAAACCGTTTATTTTCACGGGGCGACCGGCCACTAGAACGCCGGTGGGACCGTTTTTTCACCGTTTTTTCTAACAGTGTAGAATTACTTAGTAAGTAGACGTTAAGCTTAGCGGGCCCATGGGCTGAATATCGTAACTGAACAACGAGGTTTTGGTATGGAACCAATACTTAATTAGCAATGGCCCTTAACATACCATTACAATGAGCTTTTGGAATAAAAGCATTACCTAATTAGTAATGGTTCCATACAATACCATTACAACGGGGTTTTGGTCTATTACGCTGATATCAGCACGGCTGCCTGTCATGCTGACATCAGTACGACTGCCTGTCATGCTGACAGCAGTATAAGCTGTTTTTCATGCTGACAGCAGCATGACTCTCTCATGCTGATAGCATGCAGTATATGACTATCTGTCATGCTGACAGCAGCTGGGCTGTCTGTTATGCTGACAGCAGCTGGGCTGTCTGTTATGCTGACAGCAGCTGTTGCTGTCTGTTATGCTGACAGCAGCTGGGCTGTCTGTTATGCTGACAGCAGCTGGGCTGTCTGTTATGCTGACAACATTAACAATATAAACAAACCAGAGGCCGCCTGCTGCAGGTGCTGCGAGCGTGGAGGTCGTTCGCTTCCAGCCCGACGGCCTGGCGACGTTGTCCAGCGTGGGCTTGTATAAGCCTAAGCTATCGGCCACCAGGAAGATGTCATCGTTGACGCTCTGCGGTCGATTCAAGATTTTCTTCCTGCACGGCAGAGATACGTTCTTCAACCTCAGGGATAACGCTACTGCCAACTTTTATCAGATCAAAGGAGGTTTGGTTAAGTAGTTGTATGGAGTGATTTTATTGCTATTTTTTAAAATAGGAATGGCTGATATATTTAATACATTTGATCGTCACTGGAAGTCACTGGAATTGAACCAACTGGAATTTATGTCTATTTAATAGATGAAAGAATAAAGCCGGAAGTAATAGGTTTTATTCATATTTGAATTTGTTTTACTATTTCAAGCTTTTTCAAGCGCTTGAACTTGCCAATGTTTATAAAATATTCTAAATTGTATTATGCATCGGTTACTCAATTACCTCTGATTCAAATTTGGTGTGAAACGTAGCTGCACCTTATGTGAAGAATTACAAAATTTGTACTGATTCTTGAATTTTAGCGAAAAGTAAAATTAAAACCTTAAAATTTTTGTCGGATCTTTCCAGAAATCTGGCTTGAAAAGCTGAGACCGGCGTTCGCTGCGCGCTGGAACTTCATGTTGCTGAAAAATAAACTTCAGACCCTGAGGTGAGCCAAACTTCAGACTCTGAGGTGAGCCAAACTTCAGACTCTGAGGTGAGCCAAACTTCAGACCCTGAGGTCAGCCAAACTTCAGACTCTGAGGTGAGCCAAACTTCAGACTCTGAGGTGAGCCAAACTTCAGACTCTGAGGTGAGCCAAACAAACCTTTGGATTATGATCACATTTATGCGTCACGTGAGCTCACACTTACATAATTACGCTTGAATATTAAATAGAAATGAAACTTAGCGAAAATGTTTAAAAACACTCCTTGAAAGTTCAGGCTTCCACCCAGCTTTATTCGGTCTATTATAGGTTAGCTGTTTTCGATGTTTTATTATTTTTTTCGGAAATAATCGCATTTTTAGTGACTTAGCTATATGAAACAGGCGACGATGATCCATACGAGACTTTCATTTCGCGGCGGGGAGAGAAATGTTTAGATAAATATAGCATATTCCCAATATAAAGCCTGGGATCAGCAATGAATTCACTATTATTAAATTAATTTGAGTTAATCGGAGAACATTCATCGGTATAGCTTTCGAAAAAGCAGTTCTGGTCCCTACCTATAATAATTCATGTTAAGTTAAGATAAGTTAGGCAAGAAGTTAATAAGAGTTATCACATGTTTCAGCGAACTATATAAGGACCAAAATAGGCAAATATGGTAATAGAATATTTCATTTTTCCCTGACACAATTATGGAAACGATCGGAGTGAAATAATCCGTGAAATTTGCCGAGAAAATTTCTGTATAATTAAAAAAATTCATTGTGAAAAATCAGACATGACAAAATTAAATAACCATGTAAAATCCGAGTTATTTCTGGTCTAAAATAGAAAGAAAACGTTCACATACTATCCATATGGTCTTATGGAAAAGAAATCAACGTGAGAGATTAATATTGGATGACGCGACTGCCCCGGTGCACTAGAAAGCTGGCGTGTAATGAATCTACTACTTACCTTAATTTGTTTAATTAGAGGTAAGAAATGTACGAACTTTAGCGAATGAAGCGCCTTGAAGCCTGAAGGATGCTCAGTATAAATAAAGAGGAATAATTGCCGTGACATAGATGAATGCGCATGTAATGTTTATTGATGGGTGCAGTCATCCTAAGAGTTTTCTCAGATGTCGAAAGCGTGTATTTATGTAACGCAGAGAAAATTGCTTTCTAATTGCTGCCAATTACCGGTCTTTCCTATGAAGCTAGCTCATGAAATTTTCAGATTCATTACCTTAGTCAGTAGCAACAAGTGATTAACATCCCCTTCAAAGGCGATAGCTCAGTTTCAAGCAGTAGGAGTTTGAATTGCAATTTGACTTGCAATTTGTCAGTCAGTGTCAGCCGCCGCTTTGCAGAAGCTACGCGAGACTTGCCAATTATTCTTTGAAGACAGAATCTAATGTACTCANACTAGAACACAGTAAGGGAGAATCTAATATACTCAGAGTCCGTGGCAACCTAGTAACAACTAGAACACAGTAAGGGAGAATCTAATATACTCAGAGTCCGTGGCAACCTAGTAACAACTAGAACACAGTAAGGGAGAATCTAATATACTCAGAGTCCGTGGCAACCTAGTAACAACTAGAACACAGTAAGGGAGAATCTAATATACTCAGAGTCCGTGGCAACCTAGTAACAACTAGAACACAGTAAGGGAGAATCTAATATACTCAGAGTCCGTGGCAACCTAGTAACAACTAGAACACAGTAAGGGAGAATCTAATATACTCAGAGTCCGTGGCAACCTAGTAACAACTAGAACACAGTAAGGGAGAATCTAATATACTCAGAGTCCGTGGCAACCTAGTAACAACTAGAACACAGTAAGGGAGAATCTAATATACTCAGAGTCCGTGGCAACCTAAATACAAACAGAACACAGTAACCACTCTGAGGAAATTACCGAGTGATTGCCATGCAGTCGATTGGAATTCATACGCCCCATAAAAAGATATAAGTATCTGAGAAATTCTAACATCACTATACTGCTCTCGATACCCGGATGTATTTTGTCTATGTTTTGTATCCGTGAAAGCTGATTGTTCATGTCTGGTTGAAGTGGCTAATTCATGCGCATTACTATAGGTTCAATTCGATGCACAAATAATAAAATTAGGCAAAGTAGGAGCACACATTACTTTTGATTATCCGATTATATATTTTTACTGATCATCCAATGCAAAGAAAATTTATTGCTCTATTGACAATAATGAAGAATCTATTCATCTACTGACGATAGATCGCTACTCATTCGCACCAATTTTGATTAACCTGAATGAATCACACCTTAATGAGTATTCATAGGCTCAAAATCCTTTCAGAAATTTCCATGTTATTTATGTTGCTATATTTCGATTTATTATTGAATAAGTATTGAAAGTGTATAGATGTAGGAAAGCAAAAATTATTCAATATATGTTATTTTTTACTGATCGTGTGGATTGAACAATTTCATATTTTTAATTTTAGCGTGAAATGATAGTTATTAATTCAAGCCCAAATAACTCTTTAATAGTAGTTTTGCTAGTTAACACCACAATTTTCTCCTACCATAAATTTTACCGCAATAAAACATTATAAAAAATGACTATGACATAAAAATTTAAGTAAACTGTAGATGGTGCCACGCAATTCGAGTCTTCTGTTAGTAGTTAGTTCTAGTTAGTAACACAACTCTCACCCGCCATCAATTTTTTCGCAAAGAAACACTAAAATTACAACAATGATTTATTTAAAAAATTCAAACTATTATTGAAACCTTGAAATATTACTATAAACTACAATTTTGTTTAGATGGTACCACGCCTGCTTTGCTTACGACTCGAGTCTGAAGCGCTACACGACCTGGCTGGACGGGGAGCTGGTGAGCCATCTGAGCTACGACATCGGCCGCGACGTGTTCGGTGACTTCGCCATGATCGGTCAGGGCGGCGAGCTGACCGAGAGCTTCAGCGGGGAGTTGTCGCAGGTCATAGCAATACATGGAGGCTTGGTATAACTTTTATAAATGATAAGTGTCTGTAATTTATTTCTTTATTGTGTATGTGCTGCATCGCAGGTCTCAGTAATACATGGAGACTTTGAATAACTTTTAGAAATTATAAGTGTCTGTAATTTATTTCTTTATTGTATGTGCTGCATCGCGGGTCACAGTAATGCATGGAGATTTTGTGTAACTTTTATAAATGATAAATGTCTGTAATTTATTTCTGTAATGTGTATGTGCTGCATCGTGGGTCACAGTAATGCATGGAGACTTTGTCTAACTTTTATAAATTATAAGTGTCTGTAATTTATTTCTGCAATGTGCATGTGCTGCAAAGAATCGCAGAGGAGTGAAAAGAAGCAGAGGTGATAATGTAACATTAAAATTTGTATCACGTTTTACAGTTTATTATCGATTGTATTTCATGCGATTGATACAAGGCCCACGCAGTATCAAGGCAGCCTGAGACGTAGACTGTAATTAAAAATATACAAATATCTTGTAAATAATTCTCTATTGAGACCAAATATCTCTTTGTCACAACTCGACGTTGATAAAACGTTTAATTTTGGTTGATCAACATTTCAACATGAAATCAACGTTGTTTCAACGTTTTTTCAACGTTAAATGTTTTCTGATATTGCACTATGCAGACACAATATTGTTATTATCGTACATGAACTTTTAAAACAATTCAGCGATTAAAGTATGATTTAAAGTATGATTAAAGGTAGCCTATAATCAATACGTAGGGTACAGGGAGAATCAATTTCGATGTAAGCACTGAATTCTTTGGAGTTCGTGCAGCCAATTCGCATGATCGATTTAATTAATCTCCAGGCTACGATGGAAATACATCAAAGTAGTAGACCGCTATCTTTGTCTATTCCAGCATAGTCATACAACTTCGCATTTGCATCATTACCAAAAATAAATATTAGGGACCCGATGAAACTTTTTTTTTCAAAATTATCTATTTCAGAAAATCTCTTTAGTCGACGTGAAACTATCATCTGGAAGAAATCTTTTATTCTGCTTTCAAACATGCTATATTCGAAAAAATGCTGAATATAGCGCCAGAAATGCTGGTAATGTTTCATATCATCTATTACTTGTCAAATTCATCTATTAATTGTAGAATTCATTCATATTACTGGTCACCTAATTCAAAATTAGGTTTGATTCTATAGAAAGTCTTGCTTTGAAATATGCCACCAATCGTCTTACATTTGATGGAACAAAGAGGAGACAATACGCTTGTTAAATTTGGTAACATGTTTATGAGTCACAATATATTACATTTCATTGTATTTTGATTATATTATTTTATATTTTACCTGTACAGTAAAATAGTATTTATTATATACATTGAAAACTGTTTTCGAGTTCCTGATTTATGTATGTCGGTGCACAGGTGAACGTGTGGGACAAGGTTCTCACGGACGAGGACGTGGCGAGCATGGCGGCATGTAAGGCTGATTTGCAGGTGGGTGCTTCGCTGCACGAACGATCTAGTCTTTATTGATTTTTCATATTTGTATCAGCGTGCGACGTGAGTAGGTCACAAAATCTGAAGGGTATTATTTTCTGTATGGTCATCGTTACCTTTCGTGTTTAGACACTAGACGCTCTCCTTGACAGGAAACCTTAAACCTATATTCGCAACTCTGCTTCTTCACTCTTTCTTTGTTGGCAGCGGTGTAGTAAAGATGGAAGAAGGGGACAATTAAAATCGTCTATACTCGTGACTAACCTATTGAGAAAATAATTGAAGCATGAAAAGATTATATATGTCCATAAGACGTAGGAAGATATATTTTGTAAACAATTTTATTACCGCATCATTTCCTTTTATCAACAGGGGAACTATATTTCATGGAATGCTGGATGGGACCTGCATAACGCGGAGTCGTTAAATGTTTCACTTGGACATTTCTGTGAAGAAGAGACGGATTCCGTGTACTTCTGGTTCCCAGACGTGCCCTACGTGACCAGCAACTACTTGTGTGAGAGTCTCGGAACCCATTTACCTCTGCCAAAGACCATCCAGGAGGCTGAATCATGGCTTACCCGCGGCACAGAAATGGTCGGTAACAATACTCGTTGCAATAAAGAGCTGATTGTGGCTGCAAACGATATCAAGCATGAAGGGAAGTGGGTGAAGCCATTCAATGGTCAGGAAATTGATCATAAAAACTTCGCGTGGAAAGACGGTGAACCCAACGGTCTCATGTACGAAAACTGTGCCCAAATCGAAACTGGGGGCGTTGCTGACATAGACTGCATCACGAGGGTGCAGTGCGCCGTGTGTGAGTTTAAAACTCGGCAGGTCTTCTCTTTACGCGGTACATGTGAATTCGAACTGAGAAACATCAACTTTCTGGCATATCAGTATGTAGCAGGAGATATCATTTTCAAAGGATACGGCAATTATCAAATTGAGAGGAATAAAAATGGCACATGGGTTTGGCAAAACGTAGTTGATGGCTACACGATCGCTACAATGGTTTTCAGCGAACCCAACAACTACCCAATGGGTCGACGAGAATGGAATTTGCTGAAGCCCATTTGTGGTCAGAAGGAGGGGCGCAGAATGCTGTTGCTCACCCCGTGTGCGGATCACGAGTACAGCTGCAGCGACGCCACTTGCATTCCCAGAGACCTGAGGTGCGATTTGAAGTACGACTGCGTCGACAGAAGCGACGAGGCTGAATGCGATCTGGTTGTGTTACCCGATGATTACCGCGATGATTTACCGCCTAGAGGTAGCCCAAGCATCAGTTCTGGAGATCAAGTCACTGATTTGTCGTGTAGTCCCTCAGTCAATGCAACTGCGACGTCCTCAACCAACAATAGTACAGGAATTAAATCGAATACTCAAGAGAAAAATTCTCAAGCCCTAGGCACGTGCATGGAGACAGACAAGGATGATTCGCGTCTTCCGGTGACGTTGTCGATCAATATCGAAACCATGGACATCGACACCACCAAAATGACTCTGCAAGCAACCTACACGTTAGCTATGAGCTGGCGTGATGCGCGACTCTTATTTCTTAACATCAAAGGAAACGATAGCTTGAACAGGCTGTCGTACGCCACTATGGTGAATCTGTGGCACCCTTATGTTGGCTACGTCAACACCGACGGCAATCAACATACGGATGTTGATGAAGAGGCTACGCTGCTTATCATCAGAGAAAATGAACCTTCTTATGACGACGACGCCGCCCCAGGAGAAGGTTAAAAGTTGAAATATTCTAATCATTTCAGATTTTAGATATATTCGAAATTTGTAGCTATGTTTGAAGCATATCCGGTGAAAACAAAAGTAGCTCGTACAGATAGCTCGTAATTGGTGTGAGGACTGAATATATATTTTAAGTTTATGTTGAACTCACACTTATCACCCCCTCAAAAGCCTTCTAGTCATGGGGGAAAATATATTTGTACTGAAAATCTGAAATTTTGTGCAGTATCGGTGTACCAGGGCTCGGACAACCCCCTGGAAGTTTCCCGCAAGTATAGTACGGAGTTCAAATGCGACTTCGACCTTGTGCTTTATCCCTTCGATTCGCAGTCTTGCGATTTATACTTACGTCTCTTGTCAGCTTCTCAAGATTACCTTTACTTTGACACTCAGTCTGCGTCAGCGCAGTACGAGGGAAACTCTCTCCTCATTGAGTACCAGGTGATTGAATAATTTTTATCGACGTGGCCAACGCATTGATGAGTTTTTAGAAACAATATTTTATTTCACTAAGTAAGGGCAAGCATGGCGAGCATGAACGAAAAGTTTTCGTTTTATAAGTTACTATAGCAAAAAACGAAAATGCTCTAATTGTATGAACATTAATAAATATGTGAATATTAGATGTAGTAGAAAATTGAAATTTCTCTGGTGTGCGCAGGTCTCTCCTCCTCTGGTAGTAGCAGTAAGCAGTAAGCACCACAGTGAAATGAAAATTAGGATTCCTTTGAGCCGCCAGTATGGGTACGCAATACTCAACATCTACACCCCCTCACTCATACTCATCGTCATCAGGTGAGAGTACGGAAACTTGCAAGAACCGTTGCATAACTTACTCAAAAATTTTGTGGTGGACGCAGGCGTTTGGAAACCTTTTATTCATTCTTAGTTGAATTTATTTTAGATTTTAAAATGTAATCAAACCAATCGTCATACTCAGCAACTTTACTTAATAATCAACAAAATTACACAAATTTTATTTCCATTATGACAAATTTATAATAAGTTCCTTCATATTGGCGCCTGTGCAGTTACCTTTCACTGTTCTTCAAGCCGCGCATCTTCGAGGTGCGCGTCATGACGGCCCTGACGGCGCTGCTCGTCGTCGCCACGCTCTTCACGCAGGTCACCCGACCACGTCACTCATATTCACATATTATAGATAAATTAAATAAAATTATTTATATAAAAGATATAAATATATAGGTTGGGCAATCTAGAACAAGGTTGCAAAAACCTGGTAAGGCTGTATCTAGATCATAGTTTCAGATTATAGATTATTTGATTAGAGTAGATCTAGATTATAACTAAGTACCAATGCTGCCGTACAGTTTGATTGGCGCTATATTATAGTTTGAAATTACTAATCTCCAACTTCTAGTACACGTCTCACGTGATCGTTCAGAAGTAACAAGTTATAAGTCATAAAATTGAGCACTGCCGTAATGTCATTGACTATAATTATCTAGGGCGTAATCTGTGATCTTAGACCATTGATGTCATCATACTTGCAGGTCTCTTCATCGCTGCCCAAAACATCTTATTTCAAGATGGTGGACGTCTGGCTACTCTTCTGCATCGGTATAATTTTCGTCATCATCATCTTCCATTCTGTCATTGACAGCTACTTAACGGATAGAGAAGAGCTTCTGTACGACGAAACACCAACTATATTCACCAGAGTCACACCAAAAATGATAGACCGAAGTGGATTCAAAGACGAAAAACGTAGAGTCGAAAAACTAATTTTCTGGTCAAAAATTGGAAGTCTGGGCTTGTTCCTTCTATTTAACGCCTTTTACTGGGGCTTCATTTTGACTTGAACAAATCGCGAAGAGATTTACTGTTTCGCCATAATACGTATGTAGTTCCACATTGCACATAATTCTTCACCATGCTGCACTGTTGCTATCACTGTTGTGTGTTGTACTCATGACTGTCTTATCAGCATGCTATTCTGTAGCTATTGATGCTGTATGCTGTACTCATTAATTAATCAACTTGTTATGGTCGGATATTTCGTAGCGATGTGTAACTAAAAAATTTTTGCCTCGCACGTCGTTCCTGTAAACGCTGAGTTAATCATGTAATTTTTATAAAACAATGTCGTAATACTTTGAATTGCGCGATTGTGATCGAAGTGCTATGAAGACTGGCAATGTCCTGGGAACCGGCATAAATGGATCTTCTTGAAGCTAAGTATTCACTCTCATGTATAATTCCACGTTACAGTTCTCACTCCAGCACACATGAAGCAATTGTCATTGTATTCTTTGGAGGTGATTACGTAAACAACTACCTTTATATATATTCATTTGTTACTAAAATTTCCATATTCACTGCTTTATTGGGAAGTATTAATATTGCTTGCTTGTCGTCGTAAAATCTTTCAAAGTCGGAATGATACATTATAAGTGTAAAATATTTGTATTTTGTGAAATCATATTGTAAAATCATACCTATTGCATCTGCAACGTTGGATTTTACTTGCGTTGGCGGTTCTTCAGTACCGGCATAAATAAAAAGTTCCCTTGTTCATAGAATGTAATGCAGAATTCTTGTGCATAGTTCGATTTTTTAACACTCTTAACATGATTTAATTAAAATGAAAACGATATAGTTTTGGGTCAAGTTAAATGACGAGATTACATTTTCAAACAGTGCGTTAATAAAATCTCTACTGTGTTTTCACGAGTCACTCCGACAATTTACCTGCACTACAAGTTTACATTTGAGGACATCTTTTGTGCTTGATTAATAAGCCAGCCCACACCGTAATAAGACAGACCACACCGTAATAAGCCAGACCACACCGTAATAAGACAGACCACACCGTAATAAGCCAGACCACACCGTAATAAGACAGACCACACCGTAATAAGTTAAAAGGTCAGACCACACCGTAATAGGCCAGACTACACCGCAATAGGTCAGACCACACCGTAATAGGTCAGACCACACCGTAATAGGCCAGACCATACCATAATCAGCTGTAAACATTAAGCGGCCATAGTAAAGACCAGACTTTATTGTAAGTGCTGAATGATTGATTGA
This sequence comes from Hyalella azteca, assembly GCF_000764305.2. Taxonomy (NCBI): domain Eukaryota; kingdom Metazoa; phylum Arthropoda; class Malacostraca; order Amphipoda; family Hyalellidae; genus Hyalella; species Hyalella azteca. The sequence goes on along the minus strand of NW_025943639.1, from coordinate 286,366 downwards.
TTAATTCATTAAAAGGCGTTGAAGAGAATAGCAAAGAAATCTTTCTTTTAAATCATCTAGAATATGTCAGCTACAGATCGAGCAATTATTTCATTGAAAGACGGTTTCGTGGTAGAAGGCACGGTTTCATGGGATAGTACTTATTAACGGTTCCTGAAACAACACAAAAAGTCATACCAGGAACAGTTGTAAATAATGACTTAATTCGTATTCCAACTATATATAAAAAAGTAATATGTAATCAAATTACACAAATGAATTCTCACCAAATTCCTGGAGCTTTGGCGTAAATAACTAGCAGCTGACAGACGAGTAATAAACCAGTTGCAGAATATGTAAAACTTCTACTTCAGAGTAGTCAGACTAGAAGAAATGAGGATGCTTATAACACATCAGTTGATGCCATATAGTCATTTTAATATGCCATGCCAAAATTTATTATGTTTACATTCAATGACCTTAACTTCGAAATAATTTTTTACCGAATAATTGGAATATTTAGGGCAATAGATGTTTCTCCTCTACAAACGTTTTTTAACTGCCAGTAGCTACAGGTTAATTCATCAAAGTAACTGCATGATAATTGATACGCGGGTCCAAGAATTACCAACGCTCTATCCAAATTTCTCCACTGCGGTGCTCCATCCGTTATTAACGATTATTAAGTATCGTATCATATCATATCATATCATATCATATCATATCATATCATATCATATCATATCATATCATATCATATCATAACATAACATAACATAACATATATCATATCATATCATATCATATCATATCATATCATATCATATCATATCATATCATATCATATCATATCATATCATATCATATCATATCATATCATAACATAACATAGTGATATCGGCGCTGAAGAATAGGCCTGATGTGGCCTGTCACCTATTGTTGTACGTTCAGGGTTCGAATTGTTTAGAGAGAAATGGTTATTTAAACAGCACATATCGCAGTGTAAGGACCACTACCAACAAGGTTGCATGGAAAGTCGTAGACCGTGAAGGGATGGTCAGCTATGGCCATGCAGATGTTGATTCCGCCATCGGGGTTCTTTGGGTACCACGGGAAGGGATAGTTCGAGGGCAGCACGAGGTCAGAGGAGAGAGCCGCGTAAGAACCGTCAATTTGGCGCTGCAGGTCCACGAAGAAATAGGGTTTCATCCTGATGCTCATCACTGCTCGGTCCTGAGAACGATGTTCCGGAGTTATAATTGACTGGCTGGATAGAAAATGTATTTCGTAGCAAAATTAAACGTCAGCACTGATTTTTACCATTTTGAGGCAAAATATGGTGTGTCTAGGTTCCTTATTTTTGGACAATTTGTCTCTCAATCAATTAGTTCAGGTTGAGCTGAAACATAAAGGGTATTATAAAATACGCGTAGTACGTTTTACGTTATTAATCATGGATAAAAAATTATCATCATGGAGAAAGGATTAATTATCATGGATAAAGGATGGGTTCGATTCGCAATTCAATATCTCTCCATTTCAATGAATGACAATTAATGAGCTTACAAAACATTCTTCGAATAAGTTATGAAAAGAACCGGAACTTATGCTAGAGAAAAACTTTCTCCGAGGATATTCAGGAGTCATTATTGTATTCACCTTGAGGCTAACTGGGTACGAGACCAGCTTCAGACCGAGGCCGCTGCAGAAGTCATTCGCCTTTCTGTTCAAAAACGCAGGAAAAAAGAGCTGTAGTTTTATTTCTATTCTTAGAAGACAAATGAAATATTCGAAGGAAAATTATTCAAATGCCTTCTTAATATCAAACAAGGTGTTAAAGTTTCATTATTCGTTAGCTGCGCTGCCTGCGCATAGGTTATCCAGCAGCGCTCAGGATGAATTCCCAGTAGGTATCTGACGTTGAAGCAACGTTGATTATTTGTTGATTTCAGGTTGAAATGTTGGACAACCAAAATTAAACGTCATATCAACGTCGAAATCTGACCAACACAAGAAGGGACGTAAAACAACCTTATTTTAACGTTGAAATAACGTTGATATTGGTACGTTGAATACTTATTTATTTTTAAACGTTTAATCAATGTTGATTTCATGGTTGAAATGCTGAACAACCAAAATTAAACTTCCAAGCAATGTCCAAATCTGACCAACACTAGAAGGGACGTAAAACAACCTTATTTCAACGTTGAAATAACGTCGATATTGGTACGTTGAATGTTTATCTATTTTTAAACGTTTAATCAATGTTGATTTCAGGTGGAAATGCCGAACAACCAAAATTAAACATCCGATCAACGTCGAAATTCGACAAAAATTAAAAAAGACGTAAAAAAATTTTATTTAAAAGTTGAAAAATGATTGATATCGGTATACGTTGAATGTTTAGCTATTTACGCAGCATGTTCAACTAATGTTATCACACCAACATTGAATGATATACATATATGTTAGTGTATGATTAATGACCAGAGAATGCATTTTAATTTCAAGGAGTCGAACAATTCTTTAGCTTATTTTTACTGCTCGTGCACGCGAGCTATAGCGGTCAAGGTGGCTAAGGCGGGACGCGCGGTCACCAGCGATCCCGGGTTCGAATCCTGCTACGGTCGAAAAAAGGTTGGTTCTTCAACGTTTATCCAACCCTATAATTTGACGTTGCAGCAACATCGCAGCAGCAACAATGATTCAACGTTGCATTGTAACGTCATTACGACGTTCCATGAAAGACGTAGCTTCATTTTTATTTCTAAACCTCTTTGCACCCCGATCTCAATATCGTAATAGGCAGTTGTTTCAACGTGTATGTAACCATGGGTTATTACTTCATTGAGGAGGGTGTTGTTCATACCGCATGTGTGCTTTAAGATTTAAGTTTTGAGCTAAAACTGTAATCAGCTCAGGTGACTTACTGCCAGGAATTAAAAGTGACTCACTGCCAAGAATTAGCCAAGAACGGAAATTCAACGACAGTCGCGCTGCTGTCGGTGCTGAGAATCGCGTAGGCTGAGGGCACCAGCGTTGCCATGGCTCCAGGCACTGTAGAGTCCACGACGAATCTGCAAGGCTGCGGCTGCAAAAAATGTTATGGAAGGCATGACCACCGGAACTGATATAATGTGAAATTCTTTTACTGATTGGTCAACAATATTGTTTCAAAATCTAAATGGCCTGTGGCAGAGCAAAGGAATTAATTATGAAATTGGCTGCGTACACGGCAGGCCAATCAAATACCGGTAAATTTGAGGAGGTCTAATTAGGAAAATATTGTTAGAACAAAGACCCAAACGGTCATAATATACGGCTACTATAAGTAATATTTGTTAAAATAGCCGTAACTTAGTATCAGTTTGGGGCGGTCTCGCGCGCGTCCCAGACCGCGCGTTCTGTCAGTTGCTAACCTCCTCTCTTACGTTTAGTAGCCTTCACAATTTTGCTTCTTTTTTGCTTGAACTAGCATACCAAAAACATATTTCATAAAACGCTATGACTGAATGCCCTTTGAGATATATCCGTAGAACGCACTTGTGTACTAGGTAGTTAAGTCTGACGAGCTATTCTTCTTCCACTTTAGTGCATTTCTTAATCTGACAAAATATCCAGTTTCATCCTCAGCAGCCGTCCCCCCAAAACTCACGTTGGTGGCGAGCCACGCAACGCCACCGCAGCGCTCGTCCTGCAGGCAGAGGCCGGCGCAGTGCAGCAGCGACGCCGGCCTGCCGGCGCTGGGCGGCGGCGCGAGCAGCGACAGCCTTGTCGCCAGCACGCTGACCAGCCGAAAACTGCCCCAAACTCCTTGCATGTTACGCCAGAAACTCTGATGAAAAGAACTTAGACATGGACAGATGCGAGCACTGATAATTCATCTGATGCGTTACAAAATTAGCCGATTATTTGGCTGTTTTCTAGCTTCTCAAAGCTCTCTTGATTTTGCATCAATTACCTGCACTGCGGTGGTTTTGAAAAACTACTCTACTATTTCTCTAATCGTTTGCAGTTTGGCACTGATTTTTAGACAATGACATATGATACTTTGCTCACTGAAAATAGAATGCGGTGGATGATGAGGTCCAATTTTTGACCTTTGTATACTTCAATTTTAATTTACATTCGAAATTTTTTATTGAACTTCTAATCAAATCGTGGTCACGTCGTTTAACTTACAGTGAATTATTCACTTAGGATATCGGTAATGAATCAGTTTTTCGACGCTTAAAAATGAAATTAAATAACAAACATACCAGAGATCGGCACGCGCTATAGGTCCCGAAGAGCAGAGCTCAGTCGTTCAAACCTCACGATGGTGAGACTGGAAATGAAAAATGAACTAAACTATTTAATCGTGTACGTTGAATGATGACAGCTTTTGAAAAGTGTTCTGGATCGTTAGGGTCCTGATTTAGCATCCAATTATTCTGCATTAACGTGACTTGTCCTTGGTGTAAATGCGGTTCTTGATGTGTGACCATTAGGAAGATTACTCAAATCCATTTGTTCAGCTGACCACAAAATTTCTCGAACAAAGAAATGACTCGAAAGTGTGGAGAATTGGTCATTATTTTGTCATTATTTCGTCATTATCATGCCGCCCTGGTGTGCTATGCTGCACTTTAGAAACTCATTTCTTAGTAGAGATCCGAAAATTGTTAGAAATTTGAATTTTTACCTCCAATGACAATTCTTTATGGGCAGCAAATTCATGCACGCGAAGGCCGTTTTCCATTTGTCTGCAGTCACGTAAAATTTATTTCATGAGCATTAATGCCAAAATCGTCTCTTTGTCATCGCCCCCACCCAGTTTAATAGTTTGTCCAAGAATACCTTAATGTTAATGGTAATGGGATGAATACCTCCACCAGAGAGCCACATCGATGCAATATATGTTTTACAAAATATTTCTTTGTCTGCTTCCTATGTAGGCACATAATAATATGCGTGTAAAATTTACTTATTAAATGCAACACTTCTGAAGAATCCAGTGTCTCCGATGTTAGACATGTACAATGAATTTCTAATTTCATATTGAAATATTAAAAAATTTCCTTTATGTATTTTCTAATATATAAAAATTAAATTTTCAAAATTATTTATTCTGTCAATTGATTTATGCATTGTCTCCGACTTTACGCAAGTTTGCGAAATTTCAGATCGATTGGACAGGTGTTTTATATAAATATCGATTATATAATTTGTAGCAGACAGACAAACAAACAACAAGAAGAAGTCAAGTTACAGAGAAGTGTTGTAAAAAGTAGATAAATTCCGCTTATTTATTTCGCACTTGATCCAAATATCGTAAGTTGTTAGTTCAGCTTGTTCATGCAACTAAACTGTGGCATATGTTGAATTTTTAAAATCTTACGTTGAATTAATTGTAGCTTGAAATGTAGTTTGATGAATATAACAGCAAACTTGAAATAAAAACCCTTTTGGAGCTATTTATTTCATGTGCCATCTTACTGTTCGACAATGCTGGTTGATACTTGCCATTGAAAAATAAGCACGATTGTCAAATTACGAGTATTCTGTTCATTTTTTAAAGCGCATTCGCCGATTTTTTGACATACTACAACGCTAATAGACACAAGGTTGTTAACAAATTTAGATGCTGTTGAGGTAATTTTGAAATTGTTAACTAACAGCCACCCGACAGGTGGCGTGTTGCTTTGATCAGAATGGCTCTTCACCGCTGAAAGTCACGGCGATCTTGTGTTCTGCTAATTTTTGGACAAGCCAAATCTTAACTTGGACTATAATTAGGCTTTAGATTTTTTGGTGATGAAAATAATGGTCATTAATACACTTGGCAGGAAGCACCCCAGCGAACTCGAAATTAGAGCCAGTTCGAGCCGCCGTTATGTGAACGCCATATCCCATTCTTTTAATACACATCCTCGCTTAATTGTACTAACCGTCTTCAAGTGAATATGAGAAAATATTAAAAAAAAGTTTTCAAATTGGAAGCGCTGTTTCTTATTGTTCCCTTATTAAACGAATTTACCTAATTACAAATTAACGCTATGGTTGTTGAGGTCTGAGTTCTGTGACTAAGTGTAGCGGAAAATTATTTCAAGTATTAAACAAAATACCATAAAATGCATCATCAATTAGCAAAGTTATAAGCATTGTGTATGCACGTTAGCCTATGGTGCCGTTTTGTTTCTTTGTCGTTGCGGTCTTTAATCGAATTACAGATGAACAGTCATTTGGACAAACGAGTTTTGCAATCGCAGATTCTAAAACTCGTTTGTCTCAATCCGTCAATGCCTCAATGGCGAATTTAAAAGTCACTTGCCCGCTGTTTGCTGACGATTCGCCCGGACCCGGTGGGGGTCTCTGAGGTTTTCTAGCCGGCACACGCGAATGTTCCGATAGCTTGGACATGCTTTCCTGTTTATAGCTTAAGGAGTACGCTGCGAGGCGACGTTAGGGCAGACATGCGCACACGATATAGGATTATCACGATATAGGATGTTGTAAAATATGCATGTTATCAGATATCTTGCGATGGAATATTTTTTGAGTTGATCTAATATAATATTATTATTATAACTAATAAAACTTTTTCTAATACTAATTGAAATTAAATTTCAAAAATTGGCTCACAGCGTTGAGCAGCACCACCGCAAAGCTCCTCTTACAAGAAGAGGCCGGCCAGCGCAGCATCGACGCCAGCCTACCGACGCTGGGCGGCGGCGCGAGCAGCGACAGCCTGGACGCTAGCAGGCTAACCAGCTAAATACTACCCCAATCTCCTTACATGTTTATGACTCAAGCTCTGCCGTGCGATACAATGCAAAATGAATGAAATAATTATTTTAAATGGACTAAGCCCTTTCATAGCATTACCTTCATATCATCATATCATCACCTTTGTATCCAGTGAAGAAGTTGAAAATTACTCGAGATAAATAAATAGAATTCAGATTTCAGTAATGATGTTTCAATCAGTCACGTCAATCAGTCACGTCATTTGCTTACTTCTTATAGGTTTCTAATGCTCACCTCAGTTATGCCTCAATGAATTGAACTTCAGCGGTCCAGAAAGATGTTTTTAATGATCTCATCTAAGTTAATAAGATAAATATCAGGAAGATTCATTGGAACACTCTTTGAAACTTGTTAGATTAACACAAAAAATATTGAAGTCTCAGCGCTGCGGGGCAGAACTCCGTCGCGTAGCGTGCGCCTTTCCGAATAATCGGGCAAGCGAAATGATCAAAACTATCAAACTTTTTATGTACTGACAGTACCTTTGGTTACATGACTATGACTCTGGCTCTGATACAGTATCACGAACAACGACTAAAGCTTTTAGAAAAATGATCAACTGTGGACGAAAATTGACGCAACTTTTAACAAAGTTGCGTATCAGGGCCATTTTGTGCTGACATGCAGCCGAATTATGGTACATTTGATCAAGGGTTTTATGCTCTCCTGCGTATGTGACCTTTTAGAAAAGTTGCCTAACTCCATGGACTCGGCAAAAAGCCGGAATGAGGCAAAACTCAAATCATGCCGCTGCAACGGTAATCATTGGCAACAAAACTCAATTTTATCTTTTGCTATTGAGTTGTGTTTGTTATCACGAACCTGTATAAAATTCCACTTAAATGGTTTGCACTATGCAAAATTTAAGTTCGAAACTAACGAAAGTAATTAGCCTGGATAGGCAGTAAACTGCTCGTAAGTAAAAAAAAAAAACTCCCTAAAATCGTTCATTATCTCTAGAGTTCTAGCGTATGCCTTCCGTCATCTGGCAAGAGTGGTACGCGTATAACAGGTTAGGAACCATAACCCTGAGTTATGTAGAACATGAGTGAACGAAGTACCGAACTTCTATTTAATTACAGAACTTTATTAACATCCTTTAATGACCATTCGCTCTGCCATTTCAAGAGCGTTATGAGTTCTTGCATGCTCGCTGCACTCTATTTACAGGTAGCAATAGCCGCGTGCATATCTTGGATTTCATATGTAAGATGATGCTGGGAAAAATTGAGGATTCATATCATTATTTAGCATTTATATTTGATAAGACAATAATGGGCAAAACAAGCAAAAGTCTTTATAAAAGACTAACTTAGTTCCTGTTAATTGAAGTACAATTCAGAACCAGAGATGACAAATTCGTTAATCCATTAAAATATATGAATCGGGTTCGATGGGAACCCCTACAATAAATATAGGCTGAAATGTAGTCGTAAACAAGAGACATAATTCTTCTGTTACACTTAGCTGAGCTACATCAACCTTTTCTTTTCCAAAGCTTTATTTTATTTCCAGTTTATTTTCTCTCATTGATATACCATCAGGTTAGCTCGGTGTTGTTCATGAACGAGAATTCCTACAATTTTAGAATCCAGTAACCCCAAATTTCGAAAATGAGAATGAAACTCATATATACTAATTTAAGAAATACCCTCTCTAACTTACATTTCACATGAAACGTTTCTTTTTTGTCTGAATTAAATCATATATGTGCAATTTACAACTCATTTTCATTTTTAGTCCAATCCTAATCTCTTTATTTTTTAATTTCTCACTACTTATCCACTATGAATAAAATTTCCAGTCTAGGTAATGTCCCGACACAAAATCTGTCGTGGATACGCGCACGATTAGCCCATATATATTTTGGTCCTTCGCTACAAACATACAAACAAAAAAGCAAACTTCGATAAATTATCGACATAAAATTTCTAAACAGTTTTTCTAATGTATTTCAAGACGACAGTCATGGAGCCAATGAACATTTCATCTCTTGCTTCAAACGATTGGTTTGTAATTTAAATGGCATATCTTGCCCCGATTTTTCGCTGTATCGTAAGTGCGGTATATTGGGCCTTCTAATTAAGGCCAGAAAGTTGCAGAACAACGAAACTTCTTGCCTGGAGACTCAGGAGGTTAAAACTTCGATTACAACTTTACCCATCCCCCCAACTCGCCACGGGAATTTCGCGTATTTGGTGTGTCTCTTCTGCACAGGTTTAGCTTCTTGCCATAACGGACAACCTTGTTAATATTTCAGAAGCAGATGAAAGTCTGAATTTTTTCAGATTTTATATTTCCAAAAGTTATTATGATCAGTCATCGTTGAAACCGATGGACCCTTTTCAATTCTTCGTCGGTATAGGATCGTTAACTTGAATGAATAATATGCGTTTAAAATTTACCTTCCAAAGACAACACTTATAAATTAGCCAGTGTCTCCGATCTTACACATGTACAACGAATTTTCAATCTTATTTTCAAATAATGAAAAAATTAATTTTAAAATTTTCTCAATATATAAAAAAATTTAAATTTTCAAAATTATTTATTCTGTCAATTGATTCGTGCATTTTCTCCGACTTTACGCAAGGGTGCAAAATGTCAAATCGATTGGACAGGTAGAAATGTGTTAAATATCGATTAAAAGATTTGTAGCAGACAAAATTATTATTTTTATTTTTTATTATTAAAAAATCTTATATTTTAAAAATTATTTATTCTGTCAATTGATTCATGCATTGCCTACAACTTTACGCAAGTGTGCAAAATTTCAGACCGATCGGATTGGTAGAAGTGTGTTAAATATCGACGAAAAAAATTGTACCAGACAAACAAACAACAAAAAGTGAAGTTAAAGAGAAGTGTTGTAAAATGGACCGTTATTTCGACGAAGTCCACGCCTTCTCGCAGTTGTTCGTAATACCGGTAATAATATATAACTCGTGCTTTTTTCCTAGAATCTATGAAGTTTGAAACCTATTTCAACATTAAAAGCCTAAATGATCACACTTATTAACATCCTTTGACAGAGAACAGGCTGGGAGGTACCTCTGATAGCATAAAATTTCAACACAATTATAGAAAAATTACTAACATCAGTATTACTTTAATTACAATTATTTGCATAGTTTCTGCTGATCATGCTCCTGACTATATCCTTATTATATAAGAATTATAAGCTATATATTGATTTAACAGTTTCATTTCAAAACGTTGTTTGTTTCCGAGCGCGTATTTTTTTTATTTTTTGGTAAAGAGGCCAATGCATGGTGACTTTCTATTTTTCGAATGCGAATACTCAATTATGAGATATTTACTGTAAAATAATTGAAATATTCTTATATACTAGTGATTTTTCTTTCTCTAAACGTAATTGGATACTGTGCATTGTGCAAATATGTGTTGCCAACATCTCGAGCAGTCCAAGTATAACGACTGAAACTCTTGGCATGAATGATTCATTTCACAGCAAAATTTCATCTCATGTATGCATCACTCTGTGTTCACACTCAATTCAATGCCATGCTTAATTATTCATAAATTAATTGCTTCAGAAGGAGGGGAATACCTGTTTTTCTTTTAAACAAGGCATATGACAGCGTAGGGAACACTATCAACAAGATTGCATTCAAAGTCGTAGACTTGGAATGGATATCCGTAAATAACCAAGCACGTCTGGGTGCCGTAGGAAGGGTTGGTACTATCCCACGGGAAGGGGTAGTCGGGGGGCAGCAGCACTTGGCTGGAGGAGACCGAAGTGTACCATCCGTTGCCTTGACGCTGCAAATCAATGAAAATTCGGCTTCGCCTCCTGATGCTCATCGCTGCTTTTTCCTGAGAAGTATATTGGGGGATTTAAAATTTAATGACAGTTTGAAAATTTACATTTCTTTTCCGACACGTAAATGCTACGCTTGTAAATATTAATTGCATTCCCAAAATCGTTCGTACCGGAGCGGCAATTTTTGAAACGATAGTTCAAAGTAAGAATTCATGATTGTTAACGTCATAAAAGAATTTGTGCGACTGTGTTCGTCAAGTCATGAGATTAAAATTGTCGTATGTAATAATTAATTTCGATTTGCTGTTTGGTAATATTCTTATTACAGAGAGCGTCAGTTCATGGATATAAAAATTTATTTTGAAAAAAATATACTACCTAATTGAACGTTTGCAAGTAAACAACTGCATGTATTCGATAAGGCAAGCTTGCGATCTTCAAAGTTTGTCGATATATAACGAGTCAATTGAAATATTCAGTAGCAGATGAGCCCGCATTGTGCGGATTAATATTCCTAACAATTTGAGAACCACATTCTGAATCCCATTTTTCTGAATTCGGACGTTCCGAACCTCATCGTCAAGAATTTTGTAAACAATTTTAAAACTCAAGTGCTCAATTGAATTGGGACCCAGCCAAACCCACATTTAGCTCGGAACTTTAAGTTAGCTCCTGTTTGAAAGTAAAATTAAATTTAATTTGCATTTTGAATAAAATCTACACATTGGAAGTAAAACTAATTTAACAATAAATTCAACTCTTCCTGTCAATTTTTCAATGCTACAGTATTTCATCATTAAAATTAAAGTTACGGGGCAAAATTATGACGCAATAAGTAAAGTGGCTAATGTATATTTCCGGTGTGAGTTTCACACACACATTCCTAAATACATAATATTCACCTTGTCGGTAACTGGGTACGAAATCTGCTTCAAACCGAGACTGCTGCAGAAGTCTCTTGTCTCTCTGTTCGTCAACGAAGAAATGAACGTCAGCTGGCGCTATATGATTAAAATGTAACAACTAAGTTTTTCAAAATTATTTAATTAACTTTTGGAATAAAAATAGTTCAAGTGGGTTGTTAAAAAATTATTTAGTTTGTAATTTGGACTGACACAATTTTGAATTCTTATAGCAAAGATTAGAATTGACTTACTGCCAGGAATATACAGGAGACGGAAATTCAACGACAGTCGCGCTGCTGTCGAGGCTGAGAATCGCGTAGGCTGAGGGCACCAGCGTTGCCGTGGCTCCCGGCACTGTTGAGTCCACGACGAACCTGCAAGGCTGCGGCTGCACAACAGGTACATAAGTCTTATCATGATTGACAACTACGGAGACAAATTTGGACATTCAAGAATCGAAACAAATAGTATTTTTTTCGTTGTTCACAAATATTCTTTTCTCTAAAGTCTAAAAAACAAAACTTTAGAAATGCCTTAAATGAAACAAATATTTCATCAGTTTGCCAAACTGGAAAATATCTCTACTTATTTTACAGAGAAAATGTGGTTTTCGAGCTTCCCCAGTAAAATTTATTTCGATGTTAGATAAATAGGTCCACCTCGACTAGCCGTCCTCCCAAAACTTACGTCTGTGTCTAGCCACGCAACGCCACCGCAGCGCTCGTCCTGCAGGCATAGGCCGGCGCAGTGCAGCAGCGACGCCGGCCTGCCGGCGCTGGGCGGCGGCGCGAGCAGCGACAGCCTTGTTGCCAGCACGCTGACCAGCCGAAAACTGCCCCAAACTCCTTGCATGTTTACGATAGAAACTCTACGATAGAAACGGATTATTTCACCCTAAACAAATCCAATGCAGAAGTTGAATATAACTGGATAAAAAATTATTAAATTCTAATTAATTATCCTTTAATTATCCAAGACAACTGTTATTGATGAATATTCAAAGATAAAACAATCATCTCTGGACTTTATTAAATCCGAGCTACATGAAGCTCAAAGTTGCTGCAAAGACAATTAGTTTGATGATTTTCAGAATTATAGACAGAGTTCTCTCGAAAATTGCTGGGGTTACGTTCAAATAATATCACTTTAAGGGATTTTTTTAACTGGCAAAAAATGCCTTAAAATGAAATATAAGCCACATTTTAAACTACTTATTTGTCACGTTGATGCAATTATATTCTTATTATCATGTTTTTCCGGTCCTAAATTTTTTATGCACCCACTTAAATAATTAACTCTGCCCCATTCCCTCAAAAATTTCTTTTGTAATATTATTATTCGATAATTTTTTCTTTTAACTCTAACACACATACAATAAATCTCCTCTGCCGGTAAAGGATTTGTAAACAACTCATAGAAATCCAGTAGTCATAAAGGTTCAATGCACTTTCTATTATCCAAGAACAGGTTATGAACAATTTTCGAGTGATTTATAATGTTCTTTTGGTATAAAAAATTTCCTTTATAAAGTATAATTTAATCCTTCTTACAAAAAAACAAGCTCAACTAAAAATTCCAGAGCAAAACCAGCAGAAGACATACATAGCAAAAGTACACGGAGGAATAAAGAAGTATGCTGCGAATATTTCAATAAAGCCAGTAGATACTTCACATCTCTATCCACGACAAAGGCTATCCGCAATATTCGATATTTGAAGAGGAGGAGAGCTGTACTGATGATTTGCTTACGTCTTATAGGCTTGTAATGCTCACCTCAGCCTCAACGAATTAAACTTCAGTGGTCAAGAAAGATGTTGTTAGTGATCTCATCTAAGTTAATAAGATAATTATTAATAAGATTCTTTGAAACACATATTGAAACTTGTTAGATTGATACATGAAATAGAGAAATCTCAGCGCTGCAGGGCCGAACTCCGTCGCGTAGCGCGCGCCCTTCCGAATGATCGGGCAAACGAAATGCTCCAAGTCTAAACTATCAAACTTTTTATGTACTGACGGTAACCCTACTAGTTACATGGCTATCAGGTACCAATTACAGGATCAACGACCAAAACTTCCAAACAATTGTGGACGAAAATTGACCCAACTTTTTACTATCTTTCTAGAAGGGCAATTTCTGTATTGACTTGCCAACGAATTATAGCGCATTTGGTAAGAGTTTTATGCTCTCCTACTTCTGTGACATTTCAGAAAAGTTGCCTAACTCCATTCATTGGGCAGAGCGAGTCAGCCAAATCTCACAGTATTCTACTGCAAAGCTAACAATTGGTAGAAAAACTCCAGTTTATGTTTCGCTAGTGTCTAGATTTTGTAATCATGAAAATTTATATCTTGGAAAAAAAATCCATGCCCATCAACTGTTATTCTATTCAACGATTTAAGCTATAATCGCAAGTTCATTCAAGTAATGAGGTTTTATCATTACCGGATAACTTCAAGCTCGTTATTTTATTCTACTCATCAACTTCACCTAGAAGACATTAGTGTTCGGTACTCGCAAACTGTCATGATATCAAATACACCAAAACGTCCGGCTATCTAAAAGTTTTTTACGACAATGCCTGTAGCAGTGGTCCCCAACTTTATTATGATCGAGTACCACATGGCTCATAGACTCGCTGGGGTACCCGAATTGTGTACGCTAGCAACGGGCGCTCACATGACACCGTCCACTGAAGGAGTCATTGGTCAGATATAACGATCTCGATGATGTCGACTGGCAGACTTAGAAAGTTAGCATGAGTGATGACAACGTCCAGCAATCCGCCCATGTCGTGCGTCGGCAAGGTCACGTGAAAAACCATGTCAGAGGTTGTCTGAAGGTCATTCAGCTGACGAGCCAATGGGTCGTCGACACGATCCAGTCAAACGTTTAAATTGCTGGTGATGACATGATCGGGGAAAGTCACGAGTCTTGTGACATTCGACGAAGAAATCGCGCGCCACAGCAACCAATCCAGGAACATAGATAGTGACTGCAACGCCCGTGAACAAAACGATTTGGTAATATATTAGCGATTGGTTCCCGCCTATCAACGTCCAAGCCTTGACAGCAATCCACATTAAATGTAATGCATAAGCATGTAGGTACTTCAGTTACAACGAAAATGCAGACATCACTTATTGTGCTGTACCTTGTACCTGTTAGAAGAAGCCAAATTAAATGAAATCGAAGTTAATAAGCTTCATCATGGTAAGATGAAACACAGATGAAATTACATAATAATGATCGAAGAGCAATAAGCTGTAAAATTACTTTAAATTAGCCGGCTATCCCTTTGCCGCTCTGGCATGATAACCGTAAAGATTCCAGTATATATTTATCAAATCGTCTCTCTAGCTGTTGAAATAATTTCTTCAAAAAATTTATGTTTAAAAACACTATTATTTTTGTCAGCTTGATTCCCAGTTTTAATAACGAAAGGAACTTAAAATCGAGTATCTAATATTACATTTTAGTTTTGATGAAATTTGAAAAAAATTAATTCGAAATTTTTAACCCGACATCCCTTTAATTAAATATTATATATCAGTTGTGAAGAATTAAAAGCCTGACACCCTTATGCATGATATTAAATGTATGCAACCAATAATATATAATTTTTGAATTTTTTAATTATCATAATAATTTAATCTGGTGAATACATGCTAGAATAAACTTTATATATTCACAGTTTATCATGTTTTATATATTCAATGACACGTTCAGGAACATATTACATAGTTTTCAATTAATGGAGTCGATTTTAGTGCTTTGGAATCAAAAGCGTAATTTTATTCGGAACGTAAATACTGCTTGTCGATTTTTGTATCGCGCCTTTCAAAATCATACCTGGATGAAATAAACAGTTTAATCTCAGGAGAATGTGGCGATTGCGAACGATTCAATTGTAAGTACTAAGTACCATCAGTGGACTGCAGAAAGTGTATTTTTCTGTAAATTGTGCAAACTTCCCTTGTTTAAATTTGTATGATCTTATGAACGTTGATATGCAATCAGCTCATCTTTTAACAGAATAATTATAAATTTAGCTCATCCTATTATCCTCGAATGACTATGAGCATCTATGTACTCAATCGACAATTCTACGGACTCGCCAGGGGACTCGCCTGCGGACTCGCGCAACTGGGCCACTCATAATTCCTTAAATACTCAACGGATCTGTATGAATTTTGAAATGTGAGTATTATTTATCGATACGCTGCCGCAGGAATTATTACAGATTTTTGCATGAATTATTTCCTAACCAAACCTAACCTAACTTAACCTAACCTAACCTAACAATAAGTCATGCAAAAATCTGTAATAATTCCTGCGGCAGCGTAGCGATAATTAATACTCACATTCCAAAATTCATGCAGATTCGTTAAGTATTGAAGGAATTATGAGTGGCCCAGTTGCTTAAAAAATACGTTTATTGGTTTTAATTAAAAAATAATTCATGTAAAAATCTGTAATAATTCCTGCGGCAGCGTATCGATAAATAATACTCACATTTCAAAATTCATACAGATCCGTAGAGTATTTAAGGAATTATGAGTGGCCCAGTTGCGCGAGTCCGCAGGCGAGTCCCCTGGCGAGTCCGTAGAATTGTCGATTAAGTCATTTATGTGAGGCGTGAAGACGTTGCGTTGACTACTTTGAACTCCAATGTTGAATGAATTACAACTGAAAGTGGCATGCTATGGAAAATGATTTCAAACATAAGGTAAATTAAGAAATTATTTTACCTTTCCTGATGTTCAATTTAACGCTATTGTTTAATATAGCTTACCGGGTTAACAAATCAGTGCGACATCATATGATTCAATTACTACCGCAGAGATATTCTTAATAACACGAACATATTATTTACGATCTGAAATTTATTAATTAGAGTTATAAATGATATTAAACATGTTTAAGTCTTTCTTTAATTATTCATGTTCGATTTAACCTGGGTATTAAATGCTGCAGTGTTGCCAGTGAGCCGACAGGTGGCGTGCTGCTCTGATCAGAATGGCTCTTCACCGCCAAAAGTCACGGCGATCGTGTGGTCTGGTACTGTGGTTCTATCCGAATTGTAGTCTATGAAATAATGTAAGTTTTCCAATGCTTATGTCAATGGAAATAGTTAGGAACAGTATTAGTCTAGGCGTGAAGTCTAGTTGTGATCGGTAAGTAATTATACTTTGACATTCTAAGCCATGTAATTTATTACCACGTGCTCGTTAACTTACTGGAGAGGGTTTCTGTAGAAGTTAAAAAACTTGCTTTTATTACAGACTTATGGGCTATTAAATTTTATTTCGATGCAGCATAATTTATTTCGACGCATGACACTCAGAATTATTGGTACCAGTCATGGACAACTTAACAGTACTCTTAGTACTAATATAAAAAGGTCTCGTGGCCGGGTGGCCCGAAGACTCGGAAGCAGTCGAAGTCATAAAATAACAGATGAATCGCTTCAATTTTCGCTTGTTCTGCAATTAGGACTACATTTACACAGGTCACAGGAGTTGCGGACTTGCGGCTTCTCAAATCTCAATCGTCAATGGAAAAATCGTGACAGTAATACAATAGTTTAGGAAATGGGAATTTAACTTTGATAAAGAAAACGCATTTTTATAGCTTTACCAAATTACAATTACAAAGAATGTATAATTCTGGCATTTGAACAGGAGTTGAATTTATCAAAGCCATCAAATACCTTGTTCTGTTGCTGGACCCTGACGGCCTGACCCATTGGGCCATTCTGTTTAGGTACTTCATTGAAATAAATTTATTAATGTACAAATCGAAATCGTACATGCTTGAAGTCAAGGGTAGGTACCTAGATTGGTGGAAGCCATGGCCAGGGAAATGATGGAATGTCAGGAAACTAGACTAGACTAAAAACTAGAGGATTAGCCTAGCTAATGTGTAAATGAGTAAAAATATCAATTGTGTTCCATCTAAAAATGTGGTTCTTACTTCTTGGTAAACAACTTCATTCACAACTTTTCTAATAGCCTAGGTAACTTAATTCTTAATAGTTAATGGCTTAAGCCTTAAGGCTTAACAGTTTACACTGTAAATAAGGCAGGTCCTGGCAGGATTCATTTTTAAAAAACTATTGACCATTCTTAGAATTTTACAAATTTTGTAGGTAGGGCATAGTGGCAAAGCAGAGAGTTTTTTAGACTCTCCCTCAAATTCATTTTTGAGTCCTATAAGTATAAGTAGACCAGTAAAGTATCCTGGATACCAGCATTATCGTACTTAAGAAATTGGTTTAAATCTTGAGTAAATGAGTAAATTAAAAATGAACTGATTCTAAAAAATCTCTGGTTTGCCAGTTGCCACTATGGGTAAACGACTAAATGCGGTATATTCCGACTGTCCGACACATTAAGGATGCATCGAGGAATGAAAAACTATAAAAAAGACTGTATGCGTTACTCAAGTTCTGTTTGCTTTATGTGACTCTCAAAACACTGCACTACGCACCAGCAACGATGAAACGTCACAAACTGTTGCCATCTTTATTTAAAAGCCTTTAGAATGCAAACATACCAAATCCCTATACTCTGATGCTGTGTGTGGCTAAATTCAGCACGTGAGACGAATTCTGGCCGTGCTTCAAACTCTACTAATACGTAATTCCAACATCCTTGTGTTCGAATTCCGATCACTATGCGAGCTGTATTGGAATACAACACGGCTTTGAATTAGAACACTATTGAATATTGAACACTACTTAATTAGGCTTTTAATTAACAGCTATTAAGCCTTTAATTAAGAAAATTTTAATTTTTGCACAAAGCTTGGAACAAGCTGTGGTCCAATTCAAGTTGTATCAGAATTAGTTTTTATGTGTCTAAATCCGTTTCTTAACTTAATCATCTATTAATTTATTTACCACTTGAAATCAGCAAATACAAGTATACTTAAAGGATTCCTAATATATTCACAGATGTATTTAAAAGTCTCAAACCATAATATTCTTTCTACACAAACAGTTTATCACTATTTGGTAGAGCAAGGTCAACTATCAACTTTGACACATTTTTTGATGATCTCACTGGGTGGCATGCACTGTCTCTCTTTGGATCTCAACATTTCCCACCAGACAGCCCAAACCTAGTGTTTTGGCAATAGTTTGGTGTGCAAAGGTATGACATCACTATTTCAACCATCAACGAATGCGTGGAACTAAGACAAAGCTTAATATAAAGGAAAAACTAGAGAGGTGTCGGAATATACGGCGTTTACCCTACATACCTAGTGTTGAATTTGGTCTTGGTGAATGGTGAAAATCCAATGTCAGTTTGTCATGAATGAAATATTGTTGTGAAGTTTGGTATTACCAAAATCTTTATATTCAAGTTAAGTTGCAAAAAATTTTTTTTCAGTGGTTTTAAGAGGCATAAAATTAACATTTGTATAATCAGTTCTTTTACTAAAAGGTTTTGGTAATTGGTATCAGTCACATTTTGTTGAATTGGATAATTTCCTATGTGATCATGCACGTACCAGTAGATTGAAACTTTTCTACTTCTCAATGAAGCCTTATGGCTCTCAAGATTTCAATTACCAACTGGGCAGTTTTACTAACAATTAATTAGGAGATAATTCATCTAGCAGGAATCATGTGGCTCCAAAAACACCTAGGTATTAGAACAGAGGGAAAGCAGTTGCAGGCTGGAGGGTTATTATTCCATGCCATTGCCCATTGCCAGGCATGGAATATATCTGCTTGGCGAGCCGCGATTAAATTTTTTGACCCGTGGTTTTATGGATTTGCCTGCCATGATTTCATTTTTTGAGCCGTGAATTCCATATCATGGACATGAAAAGCCATTTACAAGGTGCAATATTTTTTACAAAGTCCATGCGGCATGCACGTGTTACCCCAAATCTATAATCTTACCTGAAACGGTCAAATGGCAACAATTACAGTGGTCTTCACTGTAAGCTGAACATGTTAATGCAGTCTGATGTGACTGATCTTCAACAAAATGTTTAGGTTGACTTGTTCAAGTTGTTTACATTACAATGATTACGTTCTGCAGGATATTTTGGCAGGAATGGTAAAACAATGCAGATTGCAGAAGTGGAAAATTTTATGGAATGACAGGTTTGCAAAGTGTGAACTGTGATTTTCAATAAAACAAAAATTTATGACATTTGAGCCATGACATTTCATGCCTACTGAAATTATATGATATTAGAGCCGTGATATTTTGGAAAAATAGGACTTTTGCAGCCCTGCCCATTGCCAGATCACACAATATAGTATTCCATGCTTATAAGGGGGAAGAGAAATTCAATTAATCTATCACTTAACTCAAAATTTAAGATCCAAGACAGGGACACTTGAAATAAAACTTAATTTTAAAACGTTTGAAGCATGCACAGTGAACTCATCTTTTGCTAACAGTACTCCAAAGTTTTCCTCTTCCTTTGTAGATGTAGATTAAACGACATTTTCTGTGACTTACTTGTACTCATTTTTCCTTTATTGATATGACGTTACCACATCCATACATTACCGTATTACTAATGTTACCACATCCATGGACATGCCATTGAGCATTAACCCTTTCATGGGTAAGTTACCATATATGATCACTTGAAATCGCGTCACAAAAAGCCTCACCACGGCTTCCTGTTTGTTTTTGAGGCATCCTTATAATGCCTCAGTCAATCACTAATTATCTGACCATTGTTCTATCAATAGCATCACCAACTGCAAAGTCCACAAATTGAAATATGAGCATTTAAATGAAGGTTTTGACTCAGACAATAGAACTGACGCTCTTTCCGCATTTTCTTCAAAATTTGGAAGTATCAATATATATATTTATTTATTTTGGCAACTTGATTAAATTTAATTAAATTAAATTTATATATTTCTAATTATTCATTTGCATAAACAGAATTTTAGTTATAAAGAAAAATTTTGTGTACTGATTGCATTTATTTAATTCTTCAAGTGCGATTTAAACCTTCAATAGGCAAAATTTGCAAAAATTCATAGAAATAAATATATTGTATAATACTTCTTACTTTCTTGAAATGGTTACTGAAATTTTAATTTCTGGACATTTCAATGCTTGCCCGCTAAAGGGTTAACAATGACCTTGTGTACTGCAAGCTTCATATCAGCAGCTGTATACCATTTCTTCTGAATATGTAAGCTTGCAGTTGCAGTACTGGGCTTGTAATTTAACACAATTCAATTGGGTCAAGTGAATTCACTATAACAAAAATGATCGTATAAAACGCCTGAAACAGAAAGGAATTCTTTAGTGAAAACCATCGTATTTTTTGGAGAAATAAATTATAGTCTTGCAAATCTATGATGCTTGGTGCACAATTCTATCTATGACATTCTATGCTTAATAATTGATTTTATGATGACTGATGATGCATTAATTTTTTGTTTAAAAGAAGTGAATTTTTTTGCTGAGCAAGGTAAATGTAATCAAAATTCATTATTGTTAATCAAATTTTTTCATTACCTTGGGCCTTTGCTAACCAAGGTTTTTACCTCCTGTAAATGTGTTTTTAGGGGTGTCCCGTATTACCCTGGGGTTGTGTCCCTTATTACCCCATCTTGCAGAAATGGCCACCATTTTGTTTTAGATTGAGGTACAAAATTTCTGTCAATGAAATTTTAAAGTAAACACCTGTCTGCAACTTTTTTTTCCAGTGAAATTTTGTAATGTGGCAAATATTTTTTCTACTACTGACCTTGGCAGAAGTATTTTTTCAAAATATCACTTTCTAACATTTATTTCAGGAATTTTTTAGATCTAGTAACTGTATGGTTTGTTAACTTTATGCTATGTAAATAGGGAAATGTTAGTTTATGCCACTATTTTCCGTTTTACAACATTGCAATTAGTTCAGCTGCCACAACATTTTTATGCCATGGCAAAGGACTGTCCCAATTTACCCCCCTGTCTCTCATTACCGCGTTTGGATAGTTTATGCTTAATCCAACATTTGTGCTTGTAGTATGAACATTTGTGCTGGGAAGTATGAACATTTTTCACTCAAATTCCCATGAATGTGTTGTAGCAGCTAAATACTTGATAACAGTAATTATTTATAAACCTACCGTAAAATGGGGTAACTTAGACCACTTTTTTTTCTTACTAGCTAAATTAAACTTGAATTGAAACATGCAAAATACAGGTCTATACTCTAGCTTCACTCACCATAAATTGCTGGCTCCTGCCTCTCATAGTCTTTATGTAATTTCAAAAAAGTGATGGTCTTTGTTACCCCAGCTCTTGGGGTAACTTAGACCGGGTGGTAAAATCAATTATTTTTTTTTGGTAAAATAACTCCAAATAACTCCAGGTTTTGGTGCATTGTAGTAGAACTCTTCTAGTTACATATGCAAATGACAAACTTGAGGAAAGTGTCATAGTTTGCAAATGGGGGATGCCACCCCATAATGAGGGAAATGTGACTACCTAATGGCAGCCCTGATGGGGTAATATTGACTGGCTTGGATAATAAGTTGAAATTACCATATATAAGACTGTAGAGTCTGAAACGTAAAGAAAAAGCATAAATAGGCTGTCAAACATAAAATATGTTATATATGGTAATTTTATATTAACTTCCAAGCCGGTCTATTTTACCCTGTCAGGGCTGACATTAGGTGGTCTAAGTTACCCCATTTGGGGGCAGCGCCCCCATTTGCAAACTATGACACTTTCCTAAAATTTGTCATTTGCATATGTGACTAGAAGAGTTCTACTACAATGCATCAAAACCTGGAGTTATTTAACCAAAAAATAAAAAAAATTGGAGGGGGTACTCTGACAGGCTTTAAATAATAGCTTTTTTTTGTGGGTCACATTTTTAATTTTTTAACCTATTAGATATGCAAACTTTTTAAATCTTTCTATTGTGTTATGTAGCCTCAGTATTAGGCCTTTAATGCCCATTGACAAAATTCTTCTATGTCAAATAGTTTTCGAGTTGTGGGGGTTTTTGTAAAAAAAAACAAAAGTGGTCTAAGTTACCCCGCCGGTCTAAATTACCCCATTTTACGGTACTTATTATCTTGAAGTTTCATCATGATTGTTGGTTATTGTTGAGGATTTGTGTAAATCCTCATGATGTGAATATTTATATGAAGTTTATTTGCTCATAATTAAAAACTGTATCTATTGTAATAATACGAATTAAAGTATAAATGTTTCAATTATTACTAAGTAATGTTTTCTATACAGGGTGCTGTTTTGCAAGGCCATGTGATAACTGCCTGTAGCTGCATCATTCCTGCATCAAAGGATGCCTGGAGTCTCAGCAATGGAGCAGAGCAAGCCTGCCAAGTGGGTGGTGGATCCATCAGCTCCTGAGTTTGTGGAGGGCTGGAGCATTGTTCAGACACTCGGTGAAGGAGCATTTGGAGAGTGAGTTATTGAATTTGCTTAGATATTACATTTTTTCTTTTCTGAAGTTTATTTCTTATTGTGTGGTTTATTGTTTTAATTTTATTTCTCTGGATAGGTTCCTTATGTTGTAGTAATTTATTTGGTACTACTGTTGAGATTTAATTTGTTATAACCTTTTTGTAGATGTGTTGATTTTTGTCAGATTATTTTTGAAAACATTAAAACTTTGCAAGGGACAGACTACAGAGCAATTTTTTTATTGAAATTTAAGCACCTTCTGGCTATCCCATGCTGCAGCAGGACATGAGTAAACTATTGAAACTGAGGCCAGTCAGTAACTGCCTTGAATGTTAATTATCAACCCTGGTAATCTAAGTGTTTGAATTTCCAGCATTTGTTTCTGTTGCCTTGACAATATTTCGCTTTAGATGAATAGCCCATCTTTGATGTTACCGATGATGCTATATTTCTATACATACAGTGGGGGGAAATAAATATTCGTACACTTGAAAAATCGTATTTTAATGTATGTAAGTACACAAACTGAACAGGAGAAGTGATTTATATTATGTATAGAGGCGCATTGTATTCAAAAATAGCATCAATAGAAATTAAATCTCAATGTCTAGATTATTGGGACGAAAAATCCAAGAAAATCCACAGATTACTCGAGGAGAGTTGCAAAGTCACCTGAGTGCCTCAGGAATTCAAGTAACCAAATGAACGATAAGCAATGAACTTCACAGAAACGAATTAAAATCACGCCCCCCAAGAAAGACCCCACTCCTAATGAAACGACATCGAGATGCCAGGCTGAAATTCGTCAAGGAGCATAAGGACAAAGACTATGCTTTTTGGGAAAAGGTTCTTTGGACGGACGAAACAAAAATTGAGCTTTTCGGTCGAAATTATCGTCACCATATGAGGAGGAAAGACGGTGAGTTTGGTGTAAGTGAGTGAGTGAGTGAGTGAGTTTGGTGAGTTTGGTGTGTAAAGTTTGGTGGTGGCAACATCATGATCTGGGGCTGTTTCTCCGCAAAAGGTGTTGGTAACATATCACTTGTAGATGGTAGGATGAATGCTGCAAACTACCAGAGCATCCTGGAAAATAATTTGACGACTTCTGTTGAGAAACTAGAGCTACCTGGTGATTGGATTTTCCAGCAGGATAACGATCTTAAGCATACTGCAAGATCCACAAAGAAATGGTATATGAAGATTCAAATTAAGAAAAGGTCCCCAACAAACATTGAGAATCTTAAGGTGGTGTGCCAAGAAGAATGGTATAAAATACCAGTCAGCATCTGCAAATCATTGGTCGAGACGTATAGAAATAGACTGGTATCTGTTAAGCTGAATAAAGGGTATTCAACCAAGTATTAAATTAAAATAATGCGGATTTATTGTTTTGTACGAATACTTTTTTCACCCGAAAAGTGAACATGTTGAATTGTTTTTTGTTGCATTGAGATTTAATTTCTTTTGATAGTATTTTTGAATACTATGCGTCTCTATACATAATTTAAATCACTTTTCCTGTTAAGTTTGTGTACTTACATACATTAAAATACGATTTTTCAAGTGTACGAATATTTATTTCCCCCCACTGTATGTTGAGCCTGAAGGAAAGTCGAGAATTAGAAGATATATTCTTTCAGGGTTCGGCTCCTGATAAACCGCGTGAGTGGAGAAGCCGTTGCCCTCAAGATGGTTGACCTGATCAAACATCCTGAAGCAGAAACCAATGTCAAGAAGGAAATGCTTATTCACAAACTCTTGAAGCATCCCAACATAATCAAGTTTTTTGGTATGTTGTTTTTACATTTTATTTTGTAAAATTGTCAGTGGTAGTAAAATCCTTTGAACGTTCTTAACCTTTTGAGAAATTACTTGTTGGTTTTTATTTATTCTGAATTTTGATATACTTGGGGTTCATTTATCAAGACTTAGTTTACATCTCATTCATTTCATTTAGACTAAATTTACTTGTAATACTGTTAAAAACTTGTGAAGAATGCATACTTTATAACATGCTTTCAGATCTACCCGTATCTCTCCATAACCTTAATATGTTGTTTGGTTGTTAGGATGCCGTAGAGAAGCCCACATGCAGTACATGTTCCTGGAGTACGCGGTGGGTGGAGAGCTCTACGACAGAATTGATCCTGATATCGGCATGCCTCTACACCTCGCTCAGCGGTTCTTCAGGGAACTTGTTTTGGGAGTTGTACGTACAAATAACTTTCCTTCCATTAAATCATTGATAATTTAAAGAGCTATTTTCATACTTTAATTTTTCCGATACCTGACAAGAGATTGTAACAAAATTTTGTAAAATCAGCAACATAATTTGAGTGATTGCTATTGAGTGATCACAATCTTGTCTTCAAGCAGTGTGTTGTTCTTAATTTTTACTATGAGAGGATGTTGCAGTACACTAGTATTTTTTACTGCCTAGTTTATTTCTAAATTTATAACCCTAATAATTTTCATATGTAATTGCTCTTATTCCAAATATTTTGTTGGAACTATAATATGCAAAAATCTTTGAAATCTCCTAACTCTTGTATCGTACAACTTTTTTGCACCGCCTGCCTCCGTCCCATCATTTTCGCACCGTCTAAGGAAGATCCGTGACTCGCCTGTTCTTTGGTATAACCAGGATGCATGTTGGGTCATACTCATGGGTCCTAGTGTACCAAAGGGCTGGCGTGTCACCTGAACTCCTCGACAGATGACTTCTTTTCCGGAGGACCCATGGGATCATTGCACCGTACTTCCTTGTTCATGCGTGCATTTGTACTTGAAGTCGGACTGTCTGGTATCAAATCATTAAGCAACCTGCTAAATTTTTCTTAACATTTATATGCATGTCATTCGTGTTCTTTGAAATTCACTCAACTACTTGATCTAACTCTACTTGAATATTATATGTATGTCTGATTTGCAGAGCTATCTTCACGATAAAGGGATTGCTCACCGCGATATCAAGCCGGAAAATCTGCTGCTAGATGCCAGCGACACTCTGAAGATCACGGACTTTGGCTTGGCGACACTGTTTCGTCACGGAGGCAGAGAACGGTTCTTGAACCGACGCTGCGGCACACGTTCCTACATGGCACCAGAAGTGCTTGCCGATACAGAGTACCGTGCGCAACCTGCAGACCTTTTTGGCTGTGGCGTTGTGCTTGTGGCAATGCTGGCCGGAGGTAAGCTTGTATTATTTCACTAAACATTCTTAGCTATTACCATAGGTACCACTTTTTGTTACATATTTAATCTGCAATCTTAATTTTCACTTGTGCAAGAAATTCAAAATGATGGAAGTCTGTTCCATTATGACTGTTAAATTTCATCTTTTGGTATTACCCCAAACTTGTAACGGAATTATCCATATCAGGTTGAGCTTATTGAAGAAACTCTTGGAAAAGGACTCATTTCTTATGACCACTTCTCTCCATGTTCGAATCGTGCACAGATCTCCGAACATTAGGATTCGGGAAAGTATTTCTTGAGCAGAGGAATTTCACGAATTGTGTCGTGTGTCAGAAGAGGAAAGGCTGTTACCAGGATCTGGATGAATTTAATCGGAAAGCGTCACAAATCTTCGCTGCTGGATTCTACTAGAAAATCAGTGCCTGTATCTTTGGTGATCTAGCTGTGTGAGTGTTCGTCTCGCAACGCTATCTCACTAAAGTTACAGCTGCCGATACTTACGCCACGTCTCATCAACTTGAAAAAAATCAGATTCCTTCATTGCACGTGATCCTGGGACCTCAATGTGATGACTTGACGCTTTATGATTGAAGCCTTCTTAGCTTATGTGCCGGCTCTAGGGCACCTGACCTCTGGCCTGAACCCGTATGGAAACAACGAATCCCGCCAGATCGCAGCGTGGATTATGGCTCGCGTACTGCTCAATCCTGTGCATGGATTATTACAAGTTAATTCGTCGCTGATAGAAGCATGGATCGGAACCCATGGCCACTGACCAATCTATGACCACTGACAAAGCTAATATTACCTGCATCTTAACTAATAATCAATCGTTATCTTCCTTGCTTGTACGTTTGTAATCAGTCATGGCAAATAAAAACGTTGCTTCTATGCGCAATGAATATTTTCATTTCAGTTGATTCAAACAACTCTCCTCCTTTCAGAATTGCCTTGGGACGAACCAACGGTGACGTGTGACCAGTTTAACATATGGAAGCGTCGTGATGCGTCTTATCTGAACAGCACACCGTGGACGAAGGTAAGCACGTGCGTGCTGAGTCTTCTACGACGACTTTTGCACCCCACACCTGCCCAGCGCATGAATATCAAGCAAATTCTCGAGCATCCCTGGATGGTGAAACATATCGCCGAGACTGGAGATTTGCCGAAGAAGCGATCGAGACACGATAACGGTGGGTTTAATCTTCTCTCGGCCCTTATAAGTTTCTATTTTTTAGATGAAATTGGTTTTGGAGAACATCACAAGGATTTAAGTGACTTGTGCAGTTGTGCTGCTCTAGAATATTACGATGTCGTCGATATAAATTATGTGCATGCGACTGGTATTCTTTTTTCTATGCGGTTCTTGAATAATGTAAGGAAATTTGGGCTAATGTGACTGATTTTATTGAGTTTAGGACTGTGCTATGGGTTGAGTATAATTTAAAATTCAACATCTGATGATCGCCGGAAAATATATTGGAAGTTGTTGGCGTGCTTTTTGACGGATTTGGTACTGGGAAATTCAGGTACTTAGTGACTCTGCAATTGATAAACTAGCAGAGTAACTTTGTGCCAGGCTTTCCTGGCGCTATGAGCTTCCCAGCGTACGTGCACTAACCTCAACGGTTACGGATATGTTCTGTAAACACCTTGGAGCACTGGGTCATATGACGACACTTCTGGGCTTGCTGGAATCCGTCGAAGCTACGTACCTAGGTCACTTTCAATCGCGGAACCTCTTGGTTATGCCGTTTCTTTGGTAATTTAGCTTGCTATGGTTATGTGATCCATAAAGCTAATTTACCAAAGTAGTGTCATTTATCGCATCTTCGAAAGTGACCGCTTGAGTGCAGAAGAAGGATTACAAGAAATGGATCCGAACCGAAGCGCCTGGGAAAAAAAGGCCGGAGCGCAGACGGGAGTGTCGCTGTCTTTGGTGATTTAGCTGTATGATTGGGAGGCTCCTGCAGCTACCTCACCATTGGGGGCGATGCTGCCTATATCTGGAGAATTTGTGGAAATTCGGTTGATTTGCCTTTGGCTCATTTGATTCAAATTCGTCGTTATGCGTTCTTTCAGCGTCCTGAGGATGAGCTCGTTCATGAAATCCTGTTCTGTTGTCAACGTCAGATCGCACTCTCATTTTGGTGGAAGTTCGACGAGAGATTTTAGTGTAGATGACGTGACTTGAACTATAAAATTAATAATCTAAAGTTTAATACATGATTTGCCATAACACTCTCTGTTAGATAACCGGAAAATTTCCTTATTGGTTTAGGTTACATAACGTGCCTATTTGTTGAGCAGAATGGATATCGAACAAACGGATGTGCAGTGAATTAGATAGCAGCTTCCCAGCTGCATTCGACGAACGTCATGCATGCAGTCAACCGCAGCCTACAGCGCGAGCTCAGCCTGCTGAAGTGAACATCTGTGCTGCCGCTGAACTCGACACAGACACGTTGTGCTTCTCACAACCAGCCAAACCCGACCATCTCCTGCTAGCCTGCAGGTTTGTGTTGCATTATCCTGAGCGGTACTAGACTCAACACCTGAGCGAAACCTCTGATGGATGTGTCGTACGGCCAGTATGGAAATGCGCATTGAAATTTTATTTCTTGGATATGTGACGATCTCCTTTTTTTCAAACGAGCAGCCCAAGTGATGGCGATGTCTCCAACATGACGGCTGGTGGAGACAGATGCACTCCACTGCAAAAACTAGTCCGGAGAATGACGAGAGTTCTCGTGAGTTCGTCGATGGCAGACACACTCAAGCATCTCAACGATCTCTTCGAAAAACTGCATTACCGGACTACGTCTCACTCCCCTAATGTGGTAAATAATAACGCATGTAAACCTTTTGAATATTCCATGTCTTTACTATTGAGCTGAATCATGTAACGCGCAAAATTTCATTTTGTTAATTATACATGCATCATTTGTTCAGAAATGAATTGACGTTTTTAATTGAAGGCATGTATTACGTGCTTTTCGTTTCCTAGCTGTAGTTACAGCGCCAGGTTAATTTTTACGATTGCAACAGTTACCTAACTAACCAGTTTCAGATTTCCGATGGTTCTTGACTTGCATCCCTTATCTTTGCAGCTGACTGTGTCGACGGTAGATCGACGTGGGGCAGCGTTAGTAATGAAAGCAACTGTACTGAACATGGGAGCCCACATTTTAGTGGACTTCAGACGCTCTAAAGGCTGCGGCCTTGATTTCAAACGGCAGTTCATCCGCATCAAGGAGGAACTTTCTCACATCATCGTCAAAGGCCCTGTTACTTGGAGTCTAGCGAATGCCAGCAATATGTTACCTGCATAGCTTGTGCTAATTGAGATGCTTCCGTACAGCGTTTCTTTACACAGGCTTCGATACCATTAGTGTTAATTCGGTACATTTTGTGTAATGAGTAGTGATTGCCTTATGTGATTATTTCTCCTTTGGTGCGGTTGTAGTGCCTCTGGTTTCTTAGGCGGAATGAATTTCTAAGCACGAAAAATAAATTATAATATAGAGGTTTTATCTATGGAGAAAAGCGCTTGTAAGGAAACTAGATTATTATTGCAATTTTACTAGATTCCGTACGCGTTGAATTGAATTATTGAATTAAGAGTATTGTGCCTTGAAGAACTATACCGCGCCTAAAGTATGGTAAAATTTAAATCGTACAGAACATATTTATTCATAACCTGGAATGGTAGGAGTTTACTCATTCGATGTTTAGGAGCGTCACAAATTGAGAAGATTTTTGGCGCCATTTACTTTTTAAAGATGCTTAACATAAGCGCAAGTTAATCTCCAAACATGATTATGAATGTGCCTTCCCTGATGCTAAGTACCTGAGTAAATGTCACTAAGTCATTTGTACATTCCTCATAGGAAACTAGATATTTTAGTGTTGCCGTATTACAGTATCGTCAACAGTCGGACCAATAATGGATATTCTAGAATCGGCTGAGTGTATGGATGGTATGGAAGGACAGATGTGCTGCACGCTTGTAAATTCAGAAACTCGTCTTTTGTTGTAAGCGGTTTGGCAATACACTTGCACGTAGAGCATATTTCATACCAGTTGAGTATTTGAAATATCGGGTAATTTAGTCCTGACATGTGGTTTTATTTTTTGCTATCCAATTCATAAGGTTTTTTGTTGAAGCTGCTTACATATGGTGCAGGGATAGTGTAGTCCATTCAAGCTGTTGTTTTGGACTGTCGGTGTTCACTACTGATCGTGAACGAGTCACAAACTTCCAGAGGACTGTTTTTTTTTTTTCGCAAAACTTTCCGACGTTGACCTGGAGGTATTTAGTTTTTTCATTTCCAAATGGGATTCGCTGCTATAGTAGGGCCTATGGAATCTATTTTTTTATCTCGTTTTGTTCCACTGCAGTCATGTAATACAGCTTTTCCAGCTGTCGTTCATTTAGTCATTATCTACTTGGAAATTGGAGGAGTCTCATTCTACATCTTAGTTTCTTGTATCATAGTTCTACGAACTTGTACGTAAAACTGTAAATAAAGTTTTTCAAAACCAATACGATTGTTTACCTATTTATTTGAATGATTTTGTTGAACAGGAATCCCATCCTTAGATTATGTTTTCTTTCATCCGAGCAACCTTATCAACGTAAACTTACTGCCAAGCTTCCACCGAAACGGAGTCTATATTCACTGTCAGTCGTATAGTAAACGAGATGAAGTTCAGCGGTGGAAGTTCAATTACCATTTTGAGAGTATTAAAGCTAAATTGTGATGTTCGAAGTTCATATTAGAAGTGAAACCGTTCTTTGCACTGCGTTAGGCATTAATTTAATTGAAAGATTTCGTTGACAAATTTCAATTATTCGTTCTGTGATCTTGTCGCCTGCACTTCAGCAGCAGTCTGCCAAGGCGAAACCGCATTCTGGGAAAAAAAGCGAAAATTATTATTATTAGGGTAATGATTTTGGAAAAATATTTTGAGATCGGAAATTCCTTTCACAGATTATACTTTTTTTATTCTTGGACACCTTGCACCGTACAAGGCTTACTTAATTCGATGGAGAAGTACTACTAAAATTTGAAGTTCTACCACTTCGAAGAAATTATGTGCGCGTTGTCGTAGGAACCTACCCCGTTGACGAAGACTTTAGGCAGGCGGCTGGGTTTGCGGTTCTTGATAAGCTCCTGTTGTCTTCCCTGGCTCTGAGATATGAGAGTCGCCGACCTGCTTCCGTTTACGCAGCTTGTCAAGCGGTTCCCTACGGTCTGCACCCCCGACGAGCACTGATATAGAGGTACTTGTTTGAATAATTTATGGATTAAATATTTTCTAGTTCAGTATAAGAATATCATCTTATCAAAGTTAAGGAGCCAAGAACAACATGCACGACAATCTGATACGTGCGTTCAATTTGCGACTGATGGATAATCCAGCGAAAGGTGACCTAACCGATGCCACTTGAACCGAATTTTGATTTTTTTATTCTATCGGAACAGATATTTTTAATTGAAGCAACCGAATTTCATGACAAATATGTACCTTCGTGGCAGCGGGTGCTGGTGGCAGCCCAGAGGTCAGTTGTTTAAGGAAGCAATTCGTGAAAATGAGATGCAGTTCAGGGAATTCATCGTAGGCACAAACAAGATACTTGTGCCCCTCGCAGTCCTCGGGAACAAATCTGCAGTCGCCCTGCAGGGTGCATGGTGCCAAAAAAAAAAAAATCCGTGTATAAATCGACGATGAAGAGATTAGTTAATTCATTAACAATATTGCGGTACTCTCAAAAGCATGTTGAGATAATTAATAATTTCAATGTATTGTCGTGAGTACCAAACGAAGCCTGCTCTTTTATAATTATAATAATTGGCTGATTATATTATTCATGGTGTTGTACAAAACGTCATTAGGTGAACATTAGGGCCAAGTAAATGGTTCGAATTAGTGAGACCTAAATTCAATTTTCTTGCGTGCACCAGCAAATCATTGAAGGTTAATCGACGGTAAATTTTACAGGGTAAAATACAGTTGTGTTCTTAGGAAGTTCATTTTCAAACGTTTAAATCGCATGCAGGGTTTGGGCATTGCAGCATGCCATTGCTCCCCCGGAGCCCGCTGGACGAATCTACAATAGGTACCTCCCACGCAACTGGTGCAGATTCTTTGCTCTAATTACCATCTTCCGAGTATATCTATAGGAGGCATTTATTCCTGCAAATTTTGAAGGTTTCAAATGTTATTTAGCCTATTATTCAGCAATAATATGCGTTTAAAAATTGCTTTTTTTTACAATACTTCTCTTTAACTTCACTTCTTGATAGCGCATTTTCTCATTTGTGGAAAAAATGCTCTATTGTGCTCGCCATGTCCGTCTGTCTGTCTGTCCGTACGTCCGTGACCTCAACTTTTCGTCGACGAGAAAATGCGCTCTCTCACTCACTGCAGTGAGTACTGAGTTATATTTTTTGTCTGTTTGTCAGTCTGCTACAAATCTTTTATTCGGTATTTATTAACACACTTCTACTTATCCTATCGATCTGAAATTTTACACACTTGCGTAAAGTTGGAGACAATGCATGAATCAAATGACTACATAAATAATTTTATTAATATTTTTTTCAATATTAAAAAAGTGAAAAAATTATTTTTTTTCAGCTTACAAATCTTATAATTGGTATTTGATACACTTTTACCTGTCCAGTTGCTATGAAATTTTGCACACTTTTTGTGAAGTTGGAGGCAATGCATGAATCAATTGACAGAATAAATAATTTTGGAAAAATTTTATATATTAAAAAATTGAAAAATTCTTTTTTTTAATATTCGAAAATAAAATTAAAAATTCACTGTACATCTCTAACATTGGAGACACTGGTTTCTTTAGAAGTGTTGTCTATAAAAAGTAACTTTTAATCGTATATTATTAAAACCACACTTCTAAAGACGCGGGCGTCTCCGAGGTTACACATGTACAATGAATTTCTTATTTCATTTTCAAATATTATAAAAATTAATTTTTTAAAATTATTTTTTCATTCTGCCAATTGATTCATGCATTGTCCCCGACTTTACGCAAGTGCGCAAAATTTCGGATTAATTGGACAGGTAGAAGTGTGTTAAATATTGATTATAAGAATTGTAGCAGACAGACAAACAAACAAACAAGAAGAAGTCAAGGTAAAGAGAAGTGTTGTAAGTACATTACAGTTATAAATTATAATATTAATAGTGACAGAAATCGGTTTTAATCAATGCTCCTTTTTGGCATTATCAAAAGTACACTCGGCAAGTGGTCAGATGTAAAGTAAATAACTCTTCTGACCAAATTAAATTATTTCACTGCTAATAAACCAGAGGTTCCAGCACCACGCTAAATATTTTGATGTATTTATCTAATTCCCGAAATTCAGTAGAACAGATACGAGAGGCTTCATTCGAACGTTTGTGAAAACTGAACTGTAGGTTCTCAATTCAAAGTGGAGATGAAAACTACTTTTTCGAATGTTCTGAATCCGACTATAGGACTATATTTATTCAGTCACCATCCAAATGAATTGCCATCACATAATGGTAAATTCATGCATAAGTGTTCAATTTTCGAAAGTTGGCCTGCATTGTTGAGTTTGTAATCGCGAATAATATTTATTATCCAATAATTAATCGGCCAATGAGATATGGCTCAGATCGATCCAGTGCTAATGATTCTTCGAGCATGACACGAATGGCTCACGACTATCTTTTGTATATACGTTCATGTGAATGACTTTACAGTGAGGACTATTTTCTTATTGAGGGAGTTTCTTTAAATTTATTTTATTTTTTTAGGGTTTTCAAGGATGATATGAATGTTTATACTCGAGTGGTTACAATGTATTTTATAGTTCGAATCAGACATTTCACTCCATGGCTGGAAATGATAAATTCGTGCTTCAAACTTGCCTTCAAGTGCGCCGTGTACGGGACGAGCTCCAAGTTGAAATGCTGGTCACCCGCAACCAGCGGCAGGAGTTCATCGGATACAAATCTGCTTAGCGTTAAGGAGAGCGATGTGAATACCACGCTCACGTTAACCGTCTGCCAGGGAAACGAAGTAGGAATGCGAGCATTAAGAGATTTTATTAAATTTATTTCAGGTAACTGGTTGGGCACCGATGTATGCTTGCTTATGGCTTTTATTTGTTAGTTTTATTCGCAATATCCCTTCACAGATAGCCCTTCACATAAATTAATTTTTTCCAATTTGTTCGACAAATATACCAATTGGATTCAATGTAAGTGTTACGAACCTTCGGCGCAGCGGTGTCGACTGATGATATGATGCAAACTTTTTTCTTTAAACACGTCATATAGCAGCACTGCTCGCCAGGTGAGCAGTCATTTTGTACATCACAATCATTAACCTGTAAGAAACAAAATTTTCTATATGACCAAACGAGTTTTAAAGAATTTTGTAAATAAAATTTATCTGTCCCAAGTTTTCGACAAAAAATTATAAAGTAACAAGTTTTAGTTTCTATTTCATCATATTAATTTTAATTCAATAAGTACACAGCTAAAATTAAGAGATAAATCTCATAAATTGGAATGAAACTAAATGATCTGATATAAAAAAAAACGGCGATTAATTCTCAGTTTTTGCCGTGTGCTTGTCTTCACCGATGCACGACTATTTCTATGAATACAAATTCATTTTTCCCGATCGTGTGAAATGAATGCTGAAAAACGAAATACTATTTCCACTAGCTCCGAATAAATTCATTGAACATCTCATAACCGTGCAGCTGCAACGTTATTCGAGTATTGGCTACAAGCGGTTCCCTAAGTGTGGCTTCTCGTCATTTGAAGATGGCTTTCCGGTGGCTTGTCAAACAGAATATCATTTCGCTCCTCTCAAAATGCTATCCCGCACCCGTTGAAATGTTAGAATGTTTTTCTCTCACCAGTGAACTTTATTTTGCACATCATGGAATGCTATCTCACACCTCATACGTTGTTATCTTTCATTGTTTAGGTTGTTATCATCATTGTTATTGTTTTCTTGCTCGGGGAACTAAATAACCTTGTTGGAAATGACGTCTGTGCAGCCTGTGGTCTGGATGGGGCAACCAGCATCCGTACCTGCGAACATGAGATAGGCTTCAACTCTTCTACATCCATGAAACTATAAGCATTTTAATCCTCATTTATTAGGTTAATTAGAACTTTTAATTCAAGCATGAGTGAATCACGTGTATAACTATGTGTAAACTCATTCTTCTAAGTCTTAACATTATTACCATTTACGGTATTAACGCTACTAGAGCTAAATAGTCGATCGTATACGTGGAGATAAAACTGAACAGAATATTATTTGGCAACTGAACGATTTCAAGTGAATGCTTTTACAGTAAAGGTAAATCACAATGAAATTTTATGTTAGTAACAAGAAATTAATCAAATAAATGCATGCATAAATAGTATGGATAAAGTCTAGTTTAAATTTGAATTGTATCTGAAAAGTAAATAATTACTACACAAAAAATTTTAAGTTATTCTTTAGATGGATTCCAGTCGATACGCATATAAAAACCTTGATTATGCGACTTATATTTCTACCTATTTTTATTTTATTTTTCAAAATGAGAAAATCCTGAATTTTCCGCACCTTGGTCGTCACAACACTCAGTCTTGGATCCTGGACACAGCCGCCGGCATCTGTGAAGAAAAATTCGCTGGAATAATATTTTATTAGAGAAAAAAGAACCGCAAGTTCAAGGGACTTGGGATAAATAATTAATAATATACCGCATAACTGGTCGGCATCAAAATGAGGAACTTGAATCATTTTAAAATCGTGTAAATCATTAATTTTGGGTGCTTAAATTTAGAAATTTTCATTTTTAATTTTTTTAATTTATAATTAGCTTTATAATTTCATGAAATGAAAAATAAAAACCTCAACCCTACTTGCGCGTGATAGGGGCAGTGCTGAAAATGAGCTCGCAAATGCCTTGGTAACTCTTCTTTTTAAAGATGAATTTCTTCAAAATCTAAAGTTAATGGCCTCTATAGTAAGCTTAGAAAAGTTTTAGTAAACTTCCCTTTGTGCTCAGCCATTATATTGATATAATTCAAACGTATATACTAAATAAAAAACTTCATGAACAGAAATCCTCTTGAACGTATCTCAATGGCGGATGATATAAATCTTTACCTCGTCGGCTGCGTGCCGTCAGTAACCGACGAGCCCCCCGTGGAGTGAGAACCTCCAGCGCCAGGCAGGTTACCCGCGTCCCCCCCTCCATGGATAAAGGGTTCGCCAAGGTCTGGTCGATTTATTGATGGGTAGCAAAGCTTGGGTCCCGACACAGGAGGGCACGACGAAGAGCAACATTTCTCGTGGGTGTAGCAGTCGATGTCAGCGGTGCAACGTCTCGCCTATAAAAAATACTGAAAATTGTTAACGGATAGCAAAAAATAAAATCAACGGATGCAGTTGGATTAAGTCGGCTAGTTTTCAGAGTGTAATATTTGATTAATTGTTAGTTAAATTGAGCCTCGTTTTATGGACTACTTACCACAGCAGCTTGTGAAGAGCATGAAATGTTCGGGCATTCCCCCAAATGTTCTGTAAGAAGTGAAGCAACGTCTCTTTAGTTACAATAAATAAGTATTAGTTTATTATTTAAAACGCTAATTGATGGCTTTCGGTTTGATCTGTGACGTTAACAAAGAAGATATATGGTAGTTATAATAATTTCAACGTATGCGGTATATCCAGAATATTCTTCCATCATGAGTGTACCAATCTCCAGACCACTGTCGCAAACGTCCTAAAGATTATAATGAGCAGGCTTGCTGTTCACTACAAAAGTCTAACCTTGAATTTAAAAATCCAAAATTAATAACCATTAGAGATAATTTTCGATGACAGCACTCAATTTTTCTGTGCACTCTGCACTTTATGATCTCACCAAAAGGCCGGATGACCGTCAACGAGCAGGACTTGGCAGCTGAACAAGGGTCCAAGCAGCACTTCTGAGCTCCAGTACAGTCGTAGTCTTCAGTGCAGTCGGAAACCTCGTGCGAAATGAAATAAATGCATTAACCCTTCAAAGTATTTTGTTTTTAAATCAAACTTTGATTTTAAATTAAACAATTAATTCTCCAGTTACACATGATAAATTCGCTTCAGAAATATAGTTCCCCGGTGTTTAATCAGTCACATTGAAGCCTAGATTTGTCTGTTTCCACTAAAAAAAGTTAATTTGAATGAATTATCAATATAATAAATTTAATTTATTTTTAATTGCATAAATTTAAATAAAGTGACAGTGGTCAATTACCTGCAGTGTTGTACTGGAGGAGGGAGGACACAGCGCAACTGCAGGGCACAAGCCTGGCTTCACAGCTGAGTTATACAAGGACTTTAATTAGATTTATTATTTATTAAAATAACATCGTTAAATACTTTGATACGTTTTTCCATTGAATATTGATACTTAATATGATTAATATGATTATAATTGATACTTAATATGATAATATGATTGAAAATTGAAATAGAACAAACAAAATTTAAAAATGTAAGTTAAGAAGCAAAAACGCCAGTTAGTTAATTATTATATGAAAAAATAGCCAATACTAAGTACTGCTTTGCAAACTCATTCGCAGTTTTGCAACACATATATATGGTAATTTTTCTCACCTCCGTCGCAACATTCCTTTGAACCCTGACAATAGCGTCGACATCTATAGGAGAAAAAACTATTAGAAATTTCATCTTCAAAATAAAGTTCAAAATGTCTTCTGTAAATTTCACGACTTGAGATGAAGTTTCAAAAATTATCTTTAATTAATATGATCAACATTACACATTACATGGAACATTATAATATAAATGGGGCCTTCTCAAGATTGTTGTCAAACCATAGCGGCAGATTGTATATATTTAGTCAGCATCTGTATGTATTATACACTCAGTTTGACAATGTTTAAACTATCACGTAGCTGACTAAACACTAATGTAAGGCTATTCACACGTTTTAGAGAAAAACTGAATTTTACATTTTAGAGAAAATTATATAGTGAAATAGTTATGAAAAAAATATTAAAAAGTGACAAGAAATAGCCCCCGGTGCAAGGGCTGAACGTGCCCGCAAATCAAATGATAGATTGATTATTGCCTAATCATCAAATTATGATTCTTTTCATTCAAAATCTATTACCATATAATCCATTTATAAATTAAAACCGATGCACCGGCTGAGACGTGTCAGTAAGTCAACTACACATTGCATTCAAATTATCAAATTGTAAATGTAGAGCGAATTTAATGAATTAAAAATCTATTGCCTAATTATCAAATTACAAATTCATTGCTAAATCATAAATAAATTATCACCGTTGCACGGGCAGAGACGTGCCCGTACAGACTGTAGCCTGCAGGCAATGGTCTTCACAACACTTTGAGTCAAGCGCGCAGTCGACGTCATCCGCACATGCCTGTGACAACATCTATTATTGCTGGAAAAATGTCCATCTGATGTGTTCAAATCTTTATTCATTAATGTATTTCAATAAAAGCAAAAGCGGTTTTGTTCTCAGCGTTTCCCTGGTTATGAGCCCCATTGTTAATTCAATATTCAAGAAAATCGTGTCGATATGCAGACTCCGTTGTAATACGTACACCTACCGATGGTAAGCGTGATATAATGGTTATGTTTCAATTGTGCTTATGCTTACACAGCCACCAATCTTTTATCGTAATTCTCTCTCTCTCTCTAAATTGAACTTTAGTCGCAAATCTGGGTTAAAGTAATACTTATTATCAGTGCAACTCACCCTGGCACTAGCTGAGGTGGAGCACCATTTTCCGTTAGGGGCGGATGGACAATCGCCGCCATGTTCTGCGTCACAGAACATGAGTGAATGTACAATAATCTTAATGACATATTCATTTTATTCAATGCAGTATTAGTAGGAAATTGGAGCTATTCAGCAACGAATTTGAACTTGTCACCATGAAAAATAATTACAAGCAAAAGATTCTATATGGAAGTTTAGGCATAAAATTTTATGCATACCAGCATCCTTTCCTTTGAATGCTATTTATTGAATATTATTAAAAAATTTCCATCGCACGAATTGCTCGTCTGAAGGTCTCCCCAAGAACCAACCGTGAGGCTCGCTCGCACTGCGGCGGCAAAGGTGCTTCTGAAGGCACGGATCCCAGCAGCACTTCTCGCCAGCGCCGCACTCAAAGTCTGATCGCTCGGCACATTCCTGCTTGTTGACGGGTATGATTTCAGTATATATTTATATATAAATATATATTAAGACACGAAATGACTCTTTTCTAAATTAACTCAAATGACGCATACTTTTCCCTTCGGCTTTACTATGCTTGACTTAAAAGATTCAGGGTCTTTGGAAACCGATGGAATTGCTCACGAATGAAAAGACTGTTTCAATAATGTTCATCATGATGGTCGCAATAAAATTTCCTTGTCCAATGCACACGATGATTGAAGCTTCGAGAGTTTGATGAAAGTTAATGAATCTTTATCTTGATCTGTCGATTTCACAGCTTTGGAAATAATACGACACCTTATGCTGAAGTTGGAGCAAACTTGAAGTGGATTCTGGACAGAAGTTTGTGTTTGGACAGTAGCCCGGCTTCTCCACTGAAATAAACAGGTTTTATTGTACGCTTTTTCATGTTAACTTCAGTAAAGTGTATCAGAGGTTCCTTCAGGAAATGATCATAACCTGCTCATAAGTCAATCATTTCTAATGCCACATTTTTCACGCATAAATATAAGGTCCCGAGAGAACTCTTAGAAATATTTCATGGATATAAAATTACATTTGAAACACGAGATCGGTAGAAAACCCTTATTCTGTGGCGAGTAATGTCTTTTTATTAAAGAAAGTTTGTAAAATATACATTCAAGAAACAAGAATCACTATGAAATACAAATGGTTGACGATGTCGTTAGAAAATGTAATGAGAAAATCATTAGAGAATTTTATGATCTACAATACTTACCAAAATATGGACCGATTAAGTTAGATCAAGTTGTCAGCGTAAAATTTTTCATAAACCCTGTTTGCTCATGCAGATGTTCTGATCTTTAATTTTTTTCAGTTTATCTTTTTGATGTTGTTAATTTACTCAATGATAATTTTTTTTATTTCTGGTAACACATCAGTCAAGTTACTGTGCAATTTCCTTCAAAAGGCTGAGTAGATTCAATTGATCCAATTGATTGAATTTCCTTTAAATTCGAAATTTTATTGAAAAAAATTTCTCGTGAAAGTTCCTTATATATTAAGAGCACTAAATAAGGAAACAACAACTACTTGGGTTATTATTTGTGTTGACAACACAAGTCAACAGTATGAATTAAGGTGATGGCTGCATGTGCTGATTTTGCATTTACTCGCGCCAATGTGAGTGGTATTAGTAATGAAAATCAGTAATGAAAACGCCCAGTAATTACCATGGGTTTAAATAACCCGAGTAGAATTTCCAGCACAATAATTGTGTTGATATTAATGCATAATTTCATCGTTTCGACTTTTATCCTATGTTTGTTTATTGACTTACGGCCGTCACAGCACTCCCGGGTTCCTGGACAGAAGAAATAACACCTGGAACAAAATATGATGGTCAAGAATAGTACATTTTCATTTACAACCCATGACGCAGAATGATCATTACCCAACATGATATAACTGATGTTGGCCAACGGGGTCTCAGAAAATTTTGTGTCGCAACTTAATAAAAATCGATATAAATCCGCTTTCTAGATCGAGAAAGGATTTGTCAAGCAAATGTCTTCAGCCCAACAAGAAACACGGGAAAAGAATATGTGCTATACTAATTGTGAACCAAAACGAAAATTGGAAGTATGTTAGTTCCCAGCTGGTTATGATTATTCGTTGATAGTTGCTAGCTAGTAACGAAAGTTCGTTAGGCAAATAACCCCATCGAACTATCTTTGAGAAATATCAAATTTAATTTTGCGGCTGAATAATTTTGAACAATAGATAAGTGATTTATCGTTACATGGCAGATGCAATTTTTTAGCCTTTAATCAGCGTATTCTTACGAGTATTTCTAGAAGAACCTACATTGTTTGCTTATTTGTTTGATTGATCGGACTTAGCTTTTGAACTTGGAATTAAAACAAGTTGTCACAATGCGAAAACCCAAACGTAGATTTTATGCATTTAGCGCCATCCGAGTGTTTGTGTGCACTCATAGCATTTAGTGGGTATTAGAGGGGCTAATTTTTATAACGGGAATAAGACGATTTACAAAACTCACGTGTGGGATGGAGGTGTGCTAATTATTTGGGTTTCGTTCCTCGGTTGCGCTCGCTTGCACAACCTGCTTCGCTGGCAAGGATCTAAGCAACACTTCTCGTCCAGTCTGCAGTCTCTGTCATCTTGACACACCTGAGCTCGGAATGGGTAAAAAACCCTGTTCATTTCTTAAATTGGACTTGCATTAAAGATAGTGCAGTTCATATGTGTGGTTACGAATTTATTAATAGTTGTGCAATGGAGAAATCATTCCTTTGAACGGACATTGAAATGCTATTGCTAGTGAAAAATGCAGAAGCAAACCAACGGCAAAGGTTTGCATGCAATAACTTTGATTTGAGCTTCTGTCGCACGAATGCAAATCAAAATCTCAATTAAGTTAGTGAAAAAGAACGTAAATCATATGTCGAACTTTCCACCTGCAGCCTCACTGATACTGAACATGAGACTAAGAAATACAAAAAAATCACAGAAGTCTTACTGATGAGTCAGCATCTCTGCTGCAGAAGTCAGAAGGGCAGGCGCCAGGGTGATCTGTTGAATGATGAATACGATGACTTATTACACATACCAATTCAAACAAAGCAACAAATGAATTACAAAGTTTGAGCATAATTCACTTGCTAGCGAATTTATTGATGGATATGCAGACGCCACGTATGAGTTATGGTACAAGCCAAAAATGATAATTATGTTTCATGGCACTGCTTACTCGTCGCGTTTATGTACATTACCCGCCAGTTCCAATCGCTCTTGAGTCATGAGTGACAGGAGTGATGAGTGGCAAAGTCATCAAAGAATTTATGTAGGCAATTACAAAATTGAATGTATACAAATTTGAAAAATAGGAATACTGAACATTGAAAATATCGAGTTTCCAAAAATGTATCTTTGAGAACCACAGCGCTATATGCTGCCGTTTCGAAAATGCGCATGGTGAGTTAAAATTTTTTACTAATTATGTGAGGTTACATAAGATGTCTAAAAAACCCACCACTTAGACTGATTGGTAATTGTGATGGGTAATTATCAAAGTTCAAGGCGAACTCGCCTCCAACTAACATTCATCACAACTTATCAGTATTCTTCCACACGAATGAATACAAATTTTATGAATATAAACTAGCTGGTAGTAGGATTCTAAGCAGCTGGTATTTGGTAGCACTAAGGGTAGTAGGTAGTAGGATTACTAGGTGGTAGTAGGATTACCAGGTGGTAGTAGGATAACTAGGTGGTAGTAGGATTACTAGGTACGGTAGTATGATTACTCAGTAGGATAACTAGGTGGTAGTAGGATTACCAGGTGGAAGTAGGATTACTAGGGGGTAGTAGGACTACCAGGTGGTAGTATGATTACTAGGTGGTAGTAGGATAACTAGGTGGTAGTAGGATTACTAGGTGGTAGTATGATTACCAGGTGGAAGTAGGATTACTAGGTGGTAGTAGGACTACCAGGTGGTAGTATGATTACTAAGTGGTAGTAGGATTACCAGGTGGTAGTACGATTACTAGGTGGTAGTAGGATTACCAGGTGGTAGTAGGATTACTAGGTGGTAGTAGGATTACCAGGTGGTAGTAGGAT
The DNA here is from genome assembly GCF_000764305.2 of Hyalella azteca. Taxonomy (NCBI): domain Eukaryota; kingdom Metazoa; phylum Arthropoda; class Malacostraca; order Amphipoda; family Hyalellidae; genus Hyalella; species Hyalella azteca. The sequence continues at coordinate 243,402 of NW_025943639.1, read as the reverse complement.
TACTAGGTGGTAGTAGTATTACTAGGTGGTAGTAGGATTACCAGGTGGTAGTATGATTACAAGGTGGTAGTAGGATTACTAGGTGGTAGTATGATTACAAGGTCAAGGTGGTAGTATGATTACTAGGTGGTAGTAGGATTACCAGGTGGTAGTAGGATTACTAGGTGGTAGTAGGATTACTAGGTGGTAGTAGGATTACTAGGTGGTAGTATGATTACTAGGTCAAGGTGGTAGTAGGATAACTAGGTGGTAGTATTATGTAGGATTATGAGCTCGTGCTTTCACTCAAGGAATGAAGAGATACTTCTCATTTCTACTGACGTCCAGGAATGTTAATTTTTGGTTCGATGTAATGTCCATTTTTGGACCGGTATATTGAATGGTCATTTCCACCTATTGATCTCCAAGAAGAGAGTTTATTATAAGGGGAAATTAAAGCTAGAAACATTTTGAATTTTTTCTTTTTGATTACAGTCGTCTGTGTTAAAATTTGAATTCAGACTGAATAACGAATAGTTTTATATCAGATGTCAAAAAAGTCTTGCTCAAGAATTGTATATTGACAATGAGCCGCCATCGAGTCACAGGCAAAACAAATCTTATGAAAATGCCATTAGAAGAACGAATCCATCAGCATTTCAATTTAAATATTGCTGAGTACAGAATTAACTGAGAGTACAATAGTACTTCCGTATTTCGAATACGGTAATTTAAGATATAATTAATTTAAATTACGTTGATTTTTACCGATGACGTTGTTGACTGCTGGAGTGCAGTAGAACTCCCTGCGACACTCGCTCCAGCAGCACTTCTCTGTTCCATTGCATGCGTGGTCCTCCTTGGGACATTTCTGTAGAAATGTTTTGAATTATGGTAGAAATTATATAAATTACGGTAAAATGATATCATTTACGGTAGAATTATTTAAATTACGGTAGAAACGATATAAATTACGGTAAAAAGATATCATTTACGGTAGAAATGATATAAATTACGGCAGAAATAACTTAAATTACGGTAGAAATGATATAAATTCTGACAGAAATAAAAAAATTACGGTAGAAATGATCAAAATTTGTGAATAGAGAAATTATTATCACCTTTTACAGCCGCGAGGTTTGTTGAACTTGTATCTGTCTCTAAGTAATAAATTTCGGTACTGAAAGTCGTAAAATTGAGGCCTTTCCTATAAACTTTCTGCCTTAGAAAGCCAAAATATAAACTTGACATTTTAACCAGAAGCAACGATTTATTTTCACTGATGTATCCGGGGAGATTATGTAGGAATAGTGCATAATTCGAGATGGTTGCATTACTTTGAGGCCACGAGATCACTGTCAAGCAACTAGTAAAAGTCATAGAGATAAAATAGTCAATAATTTTTTAGACCATTCTACTCATACACGGCCTATTTTCCATTGTATGAATCCGGTCTAGATTTCTAATATTCTTAAACCAAAGAATATAACAGAGAAAGCTTACAACATTATGTTTTTGTCTATTATATATCATGATCAATAACTTCAAATGCAAAAGGAAGAAAAAAGTTTCTGGACCCACCATTAGCGACGGCACGTAGCCCAAACACTTGTTGCTGTAGGGGCAGTAGCCTGGCTTTGATACTGGAATGCGAAACAAGTTGTCATTAATAAATGAATATCAGAACTTCTCCAAGCATAGTGCAGTACGTTGATTTCAAGAAGTTCACGTCATTTGGAATTTATTATTTTTCACTACTTTGAATAAAAATATTCAAATTGCTTTAGTATCTTATCAACAGCATCAGAACATGACAGTCGGATACGTTTCCAGATAGATACAAATCTACTTGAGCCTGGGAGTAGAAAAAATTTTTACCTCATTGAATCAAAGTTGATTCAAGAGAATGTAAAGTGCATATATGACTCAAAGTTTGATTAGATTGTTGGGGCATACCACATTAGTTGCTACAATCTCACAAAGCAATTGAACACACTATTTTTTTAGAACTTTAAAGAATATTTTAACAAAATATAACTCACCTCCATCGCAGCAAATTTCGCTGTCGGGACACAGAAATTGGCACCTGCGCAGCACCAAAGGAAAAATTGTGTACTATAACCTAGGGTTTGAATCGCATTCAGTGATGAAAGTATCATCATTTGCAAGGTATTATTTGTGCGATATAAGTTCATTCCATTGTATAGGAAGTTACCAAGTAACTCCAGACGTTCTACATGCTAGGTTCTCCGAAATAGATTCGAATTGAATCTATGAATGATTGTCTTTAACTTAGGACACTCCAAGGAAATTCGAAGAAGCAGATTTAGTAAAAATACTGCTATGAATTAGAGTGAATAGTGTCTAAGATGAAATCCTAGGGGTCTTTGACGGTTTCGAAAGATTTTCGTTTTGCGAGTTTCAATTCCGAGGCTGAACAATAATAATTATTACAACGATTAACTCATGCAATTTAGCATTTAGGCTACCTACAAATACTGATTATTAGCTGAAGAAAATTAAAATAGTTATGACAATGAAAGTATACGGTTGCGAGAAACAGTTTATTGCATTCAAGGCATTGCAGTTCACGCAAAACATTATGAGTTTGTAACGTTGGGGAGCTACGTACGCAAGTAACATTTTAATACATGTACCAGGCTAACTAATGAAACAAAATTAAGAGCTACACTAAGTCTCTAAGGGTTAATGCAGTTGTAAAATTATCCATTCAAAATTAGATTACAATGCAAAGAAGATTAAATCAATGTACTGTACGTACCGTAACTCTAATTACAACAGAAAGGTTTCAAGTATCCAACACATGCCAAATTATCAAATGCATTACCCAAATGTACGCGTATAACCGCTGGATTATGGTAATAATTTTTCCCAAGAGGCTTACGAAAAGAAGTTTTGTGATACTGACGTGCCGTAATACATGCAGCCACTGTATGGTAGTTTCATTTATCTCATTAACTTTGAATTTATTGCTGAGGCAAAGAAAATAAGTATCAATTGGTTTTATTACAGAGAGTAGGAACATATTTCTGAAGGAAAAATTTTCTTAACTTATACTAATATTATTCTGTTTATCAGTAAACAAGCGCAACATGGGTGTTCGAAACCCAGAAATCGATATAACATAAATGGTGTTAGTAAGACAGAAAATCTGAACAAATACTCCAATTACAAAACTGCACTATAAATTAAATATTATCGAACCAACTCGAAGAGAAAAGGAGCGTATAAAACATGTCTACGCCACGTCCATCTGAATCCTGATGCTAAAAGATTTTCCAACGAAAAAAAAAATGTGGCAGATAGTACTTGCAATATTAGTGGAAATATTTTTGTGTTTATATTTCCACGTCAAGTGGAAACATAACCTCGCTAATATCTTTTACAAAATCCAGAAACAGAGCTATTCACGAGTGATTTAAATTGTGCGGTTTCTGACATGAAATTTACATGCTTTTTGACTCCTTACTGACGTCCATAGACAAGTTTTGACGCTATAAAATATAGTCATTAATATAAGATGATCGTAAAGAGGAAACAAAACTTTGTGAATGTCTTTCATGAGAAAAAGGATAGATATCACGTGGCGTGAAATTTTCTACTTCAGATGCAACAACGTCATTTTCGCCCTGGAAGTGGAAAATTTTTGACAGAAATTAGGGGTGTGTTCGACCAGTCATAGCAGGTCGGTAGTTGTAAAGTTGAGGCAGGTAAGGCGATGGTACGTACCGGTCAGGAGAAGTAGAGGCCTCGGGTGATACATTCTGCGACGTGGATGGCTTGTAGCCTTGGGATGATGGCGGGTAAGGTTTAGGTCGTTGTGCGAGGTTTGGAGCTGGGAGAGATTTGTACGCGCCCGGTGGTAGTTGAGGGTTCAATACGGGCGGTCCAGAGTTTGCTAAGGCTGGTCCTGGGTTTGCTAAGACTGGTCCCGGGTTCACTAAAGTTGGTCCTGGATTTGCTAAGACTGGTCCTGGGTTTGCTAAATCTGGTCCTGGGTTTACTAAGACTGGTCCTGGGTTTACTAAGGTTTGTCCTGGGTTTGCTAAGGCTGGTCCGGGGTTTGCTAAGGCTGGTCCGGGGTTTGCGAAGGCTGGTCCGGGGTTTGCGAAGGCTTGTCCTGGGTTTGCTAAGGCTTGTCCTGGACTTCCCGGATATACGTAGGGATTTCTCAAATGGGAGGAAGATGACTGAGTGTATATAACGGACGATTGAGGAGGAGAAGAGGCTGCGCCCATGTATCGCGACTGACTGATCCTTGTGCACGTAGTTAGCTGGCATTCTTTAAATCCATTTAGATTCATACAACAGCGCTCCTCCAGGAAACAGTCGGCGTCAGTGTGGCAAATGTACTGAAAAAAAGGTGTCCACAAATTATAAGTAACTGTAAGTTATAAGTAACTTGGCGAAAAAATACTAGTAATTGGAAAATTTATAAAAAATTTTAAAATCTATTTAAGCTTTATTTACGACGATTTCACGATTGACGACGAAATTACGATTGTAGTTGAAAACGAAAGTTTGAAATGATGAAATTTACTGACCTTGCGTGCCGTACTGGGGTCGCATGGTGTAGCCGGGCAGGAGCCAGGGTGAGCTAAATACAATCCAACAAACTTATTATTGTTAAATTAATAAAATTATAAAATTATTTTTCCTAACGAATTGATTAGGTTTAGTCTTAGACAGAGACATGGTAGGTGTACCATGCACATTTTTTGTTGATGAGACTCATGTTGCTCAGAACCAAGAAGGCAATAAGTAAATGAGGTGACGAATTTTCAGCACTACATATGCAATGTTTCAACAATCAGTTATCAAGCCATTATAATATCGAAACCACGCACGAATGTAAGATATTATTTCATGATTTAAAAGAATACACCATGAATAGCATCCCCTTACAGGGCTCATTGGATTTTTAAGTCGGAAATTAATTACGTGATTAATACAGGAAAACAATTTCTCTAATCTTCGATACATGGGACAGCGCTCTTTACTTTTTATGGCAACAATCGTATTAATTTTTGAAAGATGCTTACATTAATATAAACTACTAGGTACGCGATCCAACAGTGGATAAAACTTGAAGCAGTGGATATTATGATAATTTGCTTACCATCTGCTTCAGAAGCAGGCGCTTGACAGATGTTTCTATCCAAGCAGTTGTCGTGACAGCATTTCATCGACCCGCTGCACTCGTTGTCTTCGTTGCACAGCTGTCAACAAATAAGAAAAAAAACGCATATCAATTAAAAATATTCTTATCTGGGATGATCAGTTTTTTTTGTTAACAAATGTACATCGATACATAAGAGAGTCGATAATATTTTATGTATTTGTATAATATGGTCCAAAATAGGTGATCATCTCAAACAATATTTTCAGTCAATAAAAAAACTTTTTGTTACGCAAAAATTTTATGACAGGCAACGTACGCGGAACGGAGCTGTGGACGCCGCTGAGCAACGAGACTTAGAAGGGCAGAAGCCATTTTTCTGCACTGAAACCACAATTATATATCAGTATGGAACCAAAAGAATCGATGAATCATAAAATAATATATAACACTCTTAACACATGAAGAGGATTTAAAATAATCCTCAGCAAACGCTGTATTTATTCAAAGTGCAGTTCGTGCAGTAGAAATGCGTTTGTCAAATTGCATATGCAACTGTGGCGTTCAGGATAACGAAGCACATACAAAAAAATATATATAAATATCATTTAAAAGATAACACATATTAGTATTTACTTTTCTCATTAAATTTTCTTATAATGGTGATTTTACTAATATTGTTTATAATGTTTTAATCTGTTATAGTTTGTGGTACATTCTTTTGGTCCCTCGCCCTTCAATTTAATCTGTGGCGTATCTCATTTTTGTAGGGAACGTAAATAGGCTACGTAATCAATACAAATTAGCCAGAATATGAATTTATTGATCCAATAAATTTAGTAATTTATTGAATTTAGTAATTTATTGAAGCGAAGTTTACGTACTGCTGTCACAACAGGTCCTTTTGTCTGGGCACAGAATACGGCATCTGCGTTAAAATGATAAAAAATTTAATGGGATTTATTTTAGGCTGTTAAACCGTACATTACAGAATAATTATTATCATTGAACAAAATAATTCCATAAATTTGATCGTTGTCACCTTGCATATTGGAAATAAAAACAGTTTAAATAAAAAAATTTCTGGTCAAAAATATTTTCAATGATTTCTCACCGTAATTGACGGAAAATGTTATACCGACGTGAGAAGATCCTGTAGCTGAAACTATTAAAGAGATCGACTCGTAACTATATATTTGGAAGTCTGAGAGTTTCCTAATTAAACAATGCTATTACTGCAAGCTTTGACTCACGTGCTACTTGAATTCCCAGAAGGGTCGACACAGCCATAATTGTTGGAACAATCCTTACAGCACTTGTGGTGAAGCAAGCAGTCTGAGTCCTTCTCGCACTGCAACAAATTTCAAACAATGCAGCTATAACTCTAGGATTGGTAAGTTATCCCACTTTTCGTATCGTGAGCAGTCTTAAATGAAATATGGCTTACATGTTAATATATTATGTACAAAAAATTATGTTCATAGAAAAAGAACAATATGAAAAAATCAGGAATAATCATCAAATATCATATATGTTAAGCAAAATATATACATGTTTAAGCAAATTAGAAGAACCTTTGACTTTACAGTCAAGTGTATCCAAACTGACTTATCGACTTGGATAATAGTATTACGACACAAGCATTCTCAATAACAATTATAATAAAAATGTATGGATAAATTAATTAATATTTTAGAAAATCATTGTAATATATTTGTATACAGCAAAAGAACGCCTTCAAAGAAAATTGTTTCTAGAAAAAAGACAATATGAAAAAAATTAAGGAATAATCATTTAAATATCATTTTGTTACGAATCACATCAAATTCACAGCATTCAAAATTCATATTTTGCGCTGAATAAAATGAATAGAGGCGATAAAATGCAGCGTAAGTGCGTTTTATTGCATTTTAAGCTATGAGGTACAGTAAGTAATACAATTCCAAGGACATCATCGAGCGCCGTGGCATTTCATAGTATAGCGAGTAAGCCTAAACAACATCTGATTTCTGACAAACATCTGCTCGGCATCCATGCATCCCTTATTAATGATTAATGATGATTTTTGGCCCATATATCGGAGGATTCACTAAAGTGAAGGACGTCTCATGTCAGGAGAACCATCAACATAAATGCTCTCCTCGAACCAAATTGTCAAAATATCAGAAAAAGAGGTCTGTATTAATATGTATTGTCGCATATAAGCCTGATTTCTAGATTTTCTGTAGTCCACAGTTATTAGGCGAGGCATGCTTCTTGTTTTGACTTGTTCCATTTACATAAAATCAAATGTATTGATATTCTTAACTTATAGTTCTGTGGTAATCCTATACTCATGTTCTTTACTCCACCGTAACATGTCTCAAATGAAAAGCTAATAATAATAATATAGTATTAATAGTAATAGTAATAATAATAATAACAATAATAATAATAATTATAATAATAATAATGAATAAAAAAATAAGTAGGGTAACGTGGGGCAGCGCGCCCCCCACTTTTTTAAACTAAATTTTTGATGAAGTTTTAATTGATACGAGGTGGTTCTTTGTTTTGTTTAAAGGTTTTATTCGCAAAGAACTTAATAACGCAAACACTTAGCAAAACGTAAATCCGTGCACTTCATCCCAGTGAAACTGTCGACCGGCGGTAGAGAACACGGACCAATATCTGCCATACTTAGCGAGAAACCCGCTATGGGCCCGTGACCCGCAGTGGGCTCGCTGCCCCATGTTACCCTATAATAATAATGATAATATCAATAACAACAATAACAATATGAAATATTCATCGTCAAGATGCTTGAGAGCAGTTTTTTTCGATGCCAAACAATAGGTACCGGCGACACTAGGAGTTGGTCTGAGATAGCATCGATTAAAGTCAAAATGTTCTCCCACGAAGATATGGAGTCGCTACAAACGCGCTTCAGAATCACCGTAGCGTGAATCTGCTTCGTTGATTATATTCACCTGGTTCAGTTTTCCGATGGGTGGAGCTAGACCAGTACATCGCAGGGTCGGACAAGTGCCAACGTGATCTGTTACACGAAAAAAAATAAAATTTTCCAATATTGTTAATGAAAATATTGCAGTTACTGTGAGTTAGGGGTGGGTGAGTTGCTCGCTAACAATCAGGGTTAGCTAGCAAGAAAGCTGATTTGCGCTACGTATGTTGATTCGTGTACCTTGGAGCATTGTTTCATTTAGCTGTAAATAGCTTTCCAAATCTTCAAAATATCATAAACCCGTTAATCATGACGCAATTTGCTTGATTTTGATGATGTTTTTAAAACTCTAATTACTTATGATTTAATGTACTATTTATTCTGCCAAAATTAAATACATAATGACTTCTTGAACAAGGAGGCGTAAATGATTATTTCTTCAATATTAGCTTCACGCATTTAACCTTGAGTTCAATGGCCAGTAGCTCCAGCAAGATTGGAACTCGACGCAATTATACGAAAGATAACCGCATTTCATTAAAGAAATTCAAGGAGAAAAGTATGCGATGGGGCTGCAAATTGAAATTCTGGAAATAGGTTATCCACTATAGCAGAATTTATATTAGAATTAATGCATCGTTAATATTAATGAGCTGGACACGATGCGAACCATCAGGTGAGTGGACGATGGCGCTGCACTCGGAGTTTCTGGTGCAGGAATTGGGGCAACATTTCTCGTCATCGCCGCAGTTGTAATCTGAAGTGCACACCTGTTTAAAAGTAACCAAATCATAAAAAATCTTACCGGTAATTTAAACCTAACCGTGAATCGTTATAATAATTTGTTCATAAATGCGTTATTTTAATTTGCTAATGACAAATTTGCTAATTTGCTTCTGAAATTCATTTTACGTATAATGTGGTTCATTGGAGTTATTGTTCATACATTTAGCGAAGAATATTTACTTCAGAACCATAATTAAAAATGGTAAATGCTAAGGAATAATGAAGGTAAAAAGCAATGATTACGTCATATGTTAACAGCAGATTGTTATTAGTAAACCAGGACAAGTCATCGCTAAGATTAGGCATAGAAATATAATAAGTGTATAAAATATCTAAATGAATATCACGTTTTGTTTCCGTAGTATTCATACACAATGAAATTCATCAAATTGAACCGGAATAAACACTTACAATAATGCATTGCGAGATGAAATATGAACATTAATAACACCAGCTTCCTTTGAACAAGAGGTAAGGCAAAATTCAGAGCTGAATGTATGATAACTTACAGGAGAGACCGTAAAAGGCGGCTGGCAGAGCTTCGTCCAAGGACAGTAACCACTTTTGCTTTCTGATGGATGAAAGTATATAATTATTCAAATTAATCTGCAGCTGTAAATTAAAAAATATCATCTCACTGATGTGATTAACTTCATCAATTTTACAACGAAGGAACGTCAGACATCACAAGTCAAAGTAGAAAAAACATAAATAAGCAGAAATGTGAATGGATAGAATGTATAAAAAAAATTTTAAAGACCACGTTTTTCATGTGGACTAAAAAGTAGAAAATAATTTTTCGGCAGCTACTGATCTCTGTTTGTAGTCCACATGAAATACGTGGTCTTTAAAAATTTTGTTATACATTTTATTTTCTACTTTTTTGTTTTATGTTAGTTTGTATGCTTGTGCTGATCAAATCTTGCAATCGAAATTTCAATTTCCTTTTTATAAAGAATAAGAACAACACAACTTTTCTAATTACTTTTAAATTTAGCTTATGGTTATTTATTTCAACGGTTCAAACAAAAATTTATAAAGTCCATACAGTATAGTCGTTACACTCCACTACCACTACAATTTGATACAGTTGTTTTGATAGCGGAAGCGTATAGTCGTGTCACTCCACTTCGCTACGCTTCGTTACGTGCCACGATGTAATTCGCACTCACGATTTAATTTTTCGAAACTTTTCTTTGTTTACATTCTTTGTGCGTATTTAGGGGCGCACCTTCTCAAATATTATATGTCCGTCACACGTGCGAGAATTAACCGCGTTTGTTAGTTCTGAAAATCGCCGCTTTAGGGTGAATGGCGCTGCAATCGATTAAAGGAAAACAAATTTCCGCTTCGAAAATTATTTTGTTTATAATAGTGATAAATACGCCTGGAAACGTGCAACAAATTATTGATTATTGTATTGTCATCGGGAGCTGAGCTTCCCTAAAAGTTTCAGAGCGCTAGCTAGCGGGAAAGTTGGTGAAATATCGATTGCAAGATTTGATCATCACAAACAGACAGACAGACAGACAGACAGACGGACACGAAAGCGAGCTAAGAAAAACGTGGTAAAAAGAGCAATGAGTGATGAAAAAGAACATCGTACCTCCATCACAGCAGTAGTTGCTCCCAGGACAGTACTTGTTGCACCTGACAGGAAATTTAGTGAATAAGTGCATCTCTAGAAAACTGTCACAGTTCATTTGACTTTCACTCCGGGGTTTATATTCAATGTTGACGTTTTTTGCTCAGAAAGATAGAGAAATATATTGATATCAAACTTCTTAGACACAAAACCTAAAAAAACGCTATAGCTTTCGATTGTTCTATGACCTCTCAGCAGTAGAAACGCCTTCAGTATATAAATTAGGACATTTTAGAAAAGCGGCCAAGGAACATATAAACTGATCCACTGAAGTGAAGTCCAGTAATTATATGTATTGCAAATTATATTTAATTATTATTCATACGCTGCGAAAGTTCTTCTCGAACTATCATTGCGTGGAACTTACGTGGGTGCGGGCGGTGCAGGGTTTTGATCAATGAAGCCGTCATAAGAGTCCATACAGAAGGACCGTCCGGGAGTGCAGCTACTGGCACAGCACCGCTGGAACAGCTGGCACTGTCGGTCACTCGTGCACGGTGTCTGCAAGCGATCGCGCTCAGTGCTTACTCATGAACTTTTGTGGCAAAATGTTTAGACAGGAAAAGTTGTTTTCGTTGATAAATGTTTGGAAGTAACCATTGAACAACAAGCTCAACTGATAATGTTATGCAATACTATTTGATTATTTTTTTATTACGTTGCTAGTATACAAATATTTGTTCACGAATCAATATTCATTATTATTTTCGCGATTCCTGAACAATGAGAAGATATGGCCTTCAGCGTAAGAGAATGAGTGATACATATTGTAAGCGCGCGTCGGCCGCTCCTACTTCAGCGCCAGCCAGACCAACCGAACTTCAACAGTGCAGGGTAATTTTGACGCTTTTTTGATAATGAAGGCACTGCTGGATACTGATGATGCAGACCAAATACAGAAACAAGAACAAAAATTGTAAAGTGAACAGAAGCCAGGGAATGGCGAACACTGAATCTATTGCTGGTAGTAGTGACTAATGAGATTCTGAAACAAAAAAGGACAAACTTAACAAGATGCGGCAACGAGTGGCTTATCCTGAGCTATTCCTAACACCTATAATCACAGACAGTTCATTAAATCACAATACAGCCAAATATATGTAACCCAAAAAAAATTTTTACGCTATTAGTGAAGCGCACGACTGACACAGTGAGAGTGAAGAGAACAGGATGACCCGTGTTAATTGGCTTCTTCTCTAAATGAAAATGCTTATAAAATCAAAAGACAGAGATATTAAATTAAATTAAATCAACTAGAAATTTAATAGAACCAAAAAAATAAATGTTAGAATGGTAAACAAAATAAATGCCTAGGAAATTGCGGTACGAAAACAATGAGGAGTGCACGGCGGCTAATATGGCATGTACATTTTACAGTGAAGGGCGCAAAGTCGACCTCATCTTCCGTATTTTTAGCAGCACTTGCGTTGTTTGAATCAATTACCATTCACGTTATAATCACAGTGATTCAGTGAAATTGAAGAGGTACTTAATTATTCACCAATTCTGCTCGTAGATTCCGATATGGATAAATGAGATGACGAATAAAAAAGACGTTATATAAAGATTTATTTGAAGATTATTAAAACATTTTTATTTTTTAGGTCACCTTGTTGCTCTGCGGTGCGCGGCAGTCCTCGGCTGGACACGTCCCAGGATGATCTGCATAACGACAAAGTTTGCAGTGACTGCGTTAAAAATGTTTAGTGTGATCGTGTAAATGTAAAATGTGATCGTCGCATGAATGACGTTAATGCCAGACTTCTAGATTGATTACAGCCACCATCTTCCTGACATTGTTTTCATTGTGTTTCATATGACATTGTGTTTAATAAGTATTCTAAATGGTATGTTATGCTAACCTCGAGGAAAATAAACTTTCTTCTTTATGTACCTCCATTACTCTTTTATTTTGCCTCCAAACGGCCCCACCCTGTATATTCACTGGCAAATATTTTCGGGAACATGGATACAAACGACTTTTATTAGCATCACGTCATGGGCCGACATACGAAACTTCATCGATCGCGTAATTGAAATGGTTAAATGCTCGAAAATAATCGTCATCAGATACATCAAAATCAACTGCGTTAAATAAGGAGTTCCATTTCTTACCAGTGGGACTGGCAACAGCAGGAAGACAGATTTGCCTTTGTAGACAAAGGTCGAGGCAGCATTTATGGGACGCTTGGCAGTGATCATCCACGGAACAGGGCTTTTTAACACAGAGAAACAGACCAATAATATATTAATATTGATATAAAACTAAAGATAATAATGAACTAGGGCCAAATAGAAGTAACAATGAAGGTTAATTACGTCGGACGGGTATAATTTCAAAACTGAACTGAAATTGCAAGCAAATTGAGAAATTACTGATATATGTAAACAAATTAGTAAAACAACGTGAGCAAAGAATTCCGCATTTTCAACCTCAGATATGGCAAAATAGGTGTTTATGAAAAACGTGAAGTTTCCGTAAACTGGGATATTTAAGGATATTACCGTAAACTGAGATATTAAAGGATATTATCGTAAACTGGGATATTAAAGGATATTACCGTAAACTGGGATATTTAAAGATATTACCGTAAACTGGGATATTTAAAGATATTACCGTAAACTGGGATATTTAAAGATATTACCGTAAACTGGGATATTTAAGGATATTACCGTAAACTGAGATATTTAAGGATATTACCGTAAACGGAAATATTTAAATATATTACCGTAAACTGAGATATTTAAAGATATTACCGTAAACTGAGATATTTAGGGATATTACCGTAAACTGAGATATTTAAAGATATTACCGTAAACTGGGATATTTAAGGATATTACCGTAAACTGAGATATTTAAATATATTACCGTAAACTGAGATATTTAGGGATATTACCATAAACTGAGATATTTAAGGATATTACCGTAAACGAAAATATTTAAATATATTACGGTAAACTGAAATATTTAATGGTATTACCGTAAACTGAGATAACATAGCCTGCGACTGCTGAGCTGAGTAGCAGAGAGCCATGGCTGGGCATGAGCCACTGCGTGAAACTGAGGCAATATTTCATGAATTTTAGTTTTTATATATAAGAAACCTTAAAAAATGTGCTTACCATCATTTACTTTCTGTTCAGACGAGATTTTAGAATCCCTACTCTCAATTTTCAACAAAATTTACTCACGATCAATAAATTTTACGTCTCGCCGCAAGTATTTAAAAATGATTTGTTTCAAGTTTGTATTTGATTTTTCTTTAGACTGATTACTCAAACTGAAGAGACTGTATACCTATAATTTTCCTTATACAAGTACTTATATCCTCAGTCTGCTTAAAACAAAAGTTAACAAGGAATTTAAAAGCAAAGATAACACCAAGCAAATTCGCCATTTCGAAATTGAAAACGTTTAGGAGTTCAGCTCCATCGTCAGTTCGACAATCTACATAATGAAAACCATCAATATAATTAAAATTCCAAAGTCAGACATTAAAACCTAAAATTGACAAATAAACGTCAATAAACTCAAAACCGAAAACATGTACGAAAAAATCTAGAAAATAAACTCTAGAAAATAAAAGCCTTGCGATTCACTATTTCAAGAGGATATGAACTGTGTGCATTATTGAGACACGGTTTCCGTTTGAGGATATGTTTGTGATTCCAGAATCCTTAAGTCTGAACAGCCAGCGGTGCTGGTAAATAGTTTTAAAATTGGTTCCTTCTTTAAGTATAAGGACTTTTTCCTGCCCAGAAGCCATCAAACCTGGTCTATAAGTATAGTTGTGCACGCTGCGCATCAGCGCATGTTGAAATGACGTCACGAAACTTCTACATCCGGGTTTCTGAACACCGTGGCAGGAGCTATCATTCGAATTTGCTTCTCGGCAAGCCTCCTCATTCTTCCGTGCGCCTTCTTGCTGAACAGTGCGACGTGGCTGTATCGGAGAGTGATTTCAGGATACTCGGTTTCACCTCTGGCTGTTCGGACTTCAGGATTTTGGAATCATTATACATATCTTCAAATTGAAACCGCGTCCCAATAATGCACACAGTTCATATCCTCTTGAAATAGTGAATCGCTAGGCTTTTATTTTCAAGTTTTTTTGTGCTTGTTTTTTATTTTAGGGTTGATTTGTCTTTTATTTGTCAATTTTAGGTTTTAAGGTCTTACTTTGGATTCTAAATTCTAATGAGTGTTTTCATTTTATAAATTGTCAAACTGACGATGGAGCTGAACTCCGAAACGTTTTCAATATCGAAATGGCGAATTTGCTTGGTGTTTTCTTTTCTTTTAAATCCCTTCTCCGTATTGTTGCTTTCCAATTGACTGGAACAATTAATTTAATTTCAGGTAAAAGTATCACATCAGGCATATCAGATTAAAATTGTATGCGAGCGAAGTTACCTATGAATTGCATGCATCTATGCAAAATAATATGAAATTATGAATAGAATTTTTTAAATATTTCAATAACTTCAGCATTTCAATTATCCTAAATGTAACTTCATGCTGAATATACTGAATAATAATAATTTTACTTCACTCTGAATGTACCGAATGATAACATGTTATTAAGCAAGGCTTATGTCTCAAGTTCCTACAGGTCATGGGCCTATTTATTCAGTGCCAACACTTCTATTCTATTCTATTCTACTCACTATTGTCGCAACAGTCAAGCGTGCCCGGGCAGTAGTAATTGCATCTGCAAAAGAAATTCCATTGAAAAAAAGTATCAAATAGTTGAAGACGATTTTGAGTATTATGCGATGATTTCAGAGCCCTTCAAACAATGAATTTTATTTTAAAGTTGTATTAATGAATTAAATAAAGCAATGATCAGGTGCAAATGTGTAGTTGCCGGTGAAGTACGTGTTTTAATCACTTTATATTTCATTACAGATTATATTTCCAGTTGATCGAATAAAAATTTCGTTCAATTCGAAATTAAAAAATCGATAATTCTAAGACGTTGGATCTAAAATACACGACAATAGGGTTATTGTTGTAAAAAACTATTGTTGCACTGCGCTAAAGTTACGATAGGAAATCGTAGAAGAAGCCCAGAATTTGAAGCCCACTTACTTATTGGTTACAGGCGGTGGCGGAATGATTGGTCCAGGACCATAAGGCGGTTGAAAAGGGGCATAGGGATTGAAAGGAGGTAGTACCACGCCTGGGGGTTGCACCAACCCTGGAGGTTGTACCACCTCTGGAGGGTTAATGACGGCCTGCTTGCAGACGTTCATCGACAGGCAACGGTCGGGACAGCATTTAAATCCCCGTGAACACTCTTTGTCCGACTCGCACACCAGCTTCAGAACAAAATGCGTCATTATTTGAACACCAAGGAGGATTAATTTGATTTAAATTAAATAAAAAATTATTGCAGTGATAGGACGGCTTTAGAAGAAGGAACGCATAAATAATTCTATGAAAGAAATGCTAGAGTAAACATCAGAGTAAAGGAATAAGAACATGTCCAATTGCACCATATGAAAGAAAATTATAGATGGACGAACAATGAATTGTGCGTTAGTTGGAGGTAGTAAAGATAACTGTGTGATACGTGCCTACAGAAACAGCGTACAGTGTTTGCGAAAAGTGTTTCAATGTATAATTACTGTTCAATATTGAATATCCACGAATTAATAAATCGAAGTTTCATGACGTAAAAAATTTCCTAAAGAATGAATTGCTGATAAACAGCATTATATCGTTCCACACGTTTATGATGATCGTACAGCAATAATGTAGCTCACACTTACATATGCATATCCTGCAGTTTTATGCTATTACGAATGAAAATGTGATAGAGATGATCGTTTCAATAAGGAAGAAAAAAGTGTGAAATCTTAATTAATAGCTCGTTATCACCACTTAAATTGCACTCACTTTGAACCTGGGATCTGGGCAAGGAGTCTGAGCTGGACACGTCGGAGCGCTGGGCTGGACCTCAGGCGGAGCCACCGCTGAATTGTATCCGTATATTGTCAGCTTTATAATTGTCCGTACATTGTGCACAAACAGAAATATCTAACAGCAGTATATTGTCTACTGTCAGCTTTATAATTGTCCGTACAGTGTGCATAAACAGAAATATCTAACAGCAGTATATTGTCTATTGTCAGCTTTATAATTGTCCGTACAGTGTGCACAAACAGAAATATCTAACAGCAGTATATTGTCTATTGTCAGCTTTATAATTGTCCGTACAGTGTGCATAAACAGAAATATCTAACAATAATTTCTTAATATTGTCTACTGTCAGCTTTATTATTGTCCGTAAATTGTGCACAAACAGAAATATCTAACAATAATTTCCTAATACTGTCTACTGTCAGCTTCATTATTTTGTGTGGGTATTGTGGACGAACAGAAATATACAACAGTAGCATATTTTCAGCAAAATTGTAAATTCGAAAATATTCACCAACCCTATATAGTCAGCTGAATTGTACCTGAACATACATATTCCTGTATGATAGTGAATGATAAATTGTACATGAAAATAAATATTCATCGGCAAAATTATTCTTTCATATTTTGAATTTTTAAAATAAATTTTTCTGACGGAAACAGTGATCAAGGTTCCATCAGCAAGAATTTGTTCACAAAATGCAAGTATGGAATCCTCTTCGTGGAGAACCATATAACCTATTATGATTATCTGTCGTAATAAGAAAATATGCTTAAATGTTTTACATAATTTGATGACGGTCTTTAAGTCTCAATCTCTGCGACATTCAAATGTATTATTATAGCACGAGTTTCGCTTAGTATGATTTATTTTTACATGGTTTAGGTAACATTATGTAATGAAGGTTAAATGACTGACCGGCTGGAGCACAGGAGAAGATGTTCGTCCAGCACGGATCCTGACAACACTTTTCGTTCAGCGAGCATTCGAAGTCAGACCGGCACCACTGCAAAACAACTCCAATCAAAATCGACAAATTTGTAAATATTTAAGAAATTTATTTATTATTCGGTTTTCCCGGATTTCGTTTTCAGAAACCGAAAAAAATGTTCTTATATCATCGGGTCAAGTTTTTGTTGCAAAACACAGTTGTTGTGAGAATAATGTACCTATCGATATTCACTGGCATGCATATGCACACAATTTCATTACCTGGCGTGGTTGACTTGACGACAGGGAATTACATTGCCTGAGAGGGCAGGCACCGGGTCTGGGCATTAATGAAGTTGGGAAATTTGTGGCGGTTGAAGAGACTTCGCTTGCCCTCACAGGAGGAACATTTGAGCCAAGCGCC
Organism: Hyalella azteca; assembly: GCF_000764305.2. NCBI lineage: Eukaryota > Metazoa > Arthropoda > Malacostraca > Amphipoda > Hyalellidae > Hyalella > Hyalella azteca. The sequence goes on along the minus strand of NW_025943639.1, from coordinate 225,627 downwards.
CCAGCTGGAGGCGCAGGTCTCGTCAGTTGCAACAATTCCTGAGGACTCATGTCGCGGAGGTTCGTACTTCCCGGAGTTTGACTTGGTCGGGAATTTGGTTTCAGATAATTTCCCGGTACTGGAACTTCAGGCCTCAAGTTTGGTCGTAAATAGTTTCCTGTTGCTGGCAGTTTTGGATCAGCTGCGAAGATTGGAGGTATAACAGGCGGTGCGACGTAAGGGGGATTTGAATTGGCCGTCCCCATCCCGTATTGGCTTATTGGCTGGTTTGGATAACTTTCGCCTTGAGTTGGCGCTAAGTCAAGCACTATTGTCGCAAATAGCCATATTTTCAACATTTTAAAACTTATTTCTTTCACTTTTAACATTTTGTTGCTTGGAGATCACATCAATACTTGAAGCAAAAAACTCTGAATGATTTCGTATATTTTTGATCAAGTTTGTTTCCGCACGCCGAAATATCAGTTAACTACCTCTCCAGAAAAACATATGTGACAAAAATAGACACAATTACCTACTAACATAATAAAAGGTGTTTAAAATTTTTTCTCAAAAAGTATTTCCAAATGCTATAAATGAATCTTCGTTGTTTGGTTACTTATTTTAACGCAGTTAGTACTCGTAAATTAATTACAGTGGGGGGAAATAAATATTCGTACACTTGAAAAATCGTATTTTAATGTATGTAAGTACACAAACTTCACAGGAAAAGTGATTTAAATTATGTATAGAGACGCATAGTATTCAAAAATACTATCAAAAGAAATTAAATCTCAATGCAACAAAAAACAATGCAACATGTTCACTTTTCGGGGTGAAAAAAGTATTCGCACAAAACAATAAATCCGCATTATTTTAATTTAATACTTGGTTGAATACCTACCCTTTATTCAGCTCAACAGACACCAGTCTATTTCTATACGTCTCGACCAATGATTTGCAGATGCTGACAGGTATTTTATACCATTCTTCTTGGCCCACCACCTTAAGATTCTCAATGTTTGTTGGGGACCTTTTCTCAATTTGAATCTTCTAATACCGCCACACAAACAACTAATTCTATCGCGTTGGAAGGAAGGAGAAAGTTATAGGAAGATTGCTAGCCACTTGAATGTTCCTTTTAGTACAGTTGCTTCGTTCATTGGACGCTTCAAGACCCGTGACAGCGTTGAAAACCAAAGACGATCAGGTGCCCCTAGGAAGATTTCTTTTGATAGTATTTTTGAATACTATGCGTCTCTATACATAATTTAAATCACTTTTCCTGTTAAGTTTGTGTACTTACATACATTAAAATACGATTTTTCAAGTGTACGAATATTTATTTCCCCCCACTGTATTTACCAACAGCTTCGCCCGTTGTTACTAAAAATGGTAAATTATTGACATTTAAAACTCTCGTACTCATAAACTGCATCAACAATTTTCAATTTATAACAGTGTTAATTAAAGAAAAACCCATTAACATTCGGCATGAACCATTCATCAACCTCGTTTAGAAATTTGGAGGAAAATTACTATTTTGGTTTTTGAATATAATTCACATTTAAAGAAATTATAAAAACACATTTAAACATTTGAATCAAACACTGTTATATATTTTCTACGTATAATTATTCCATCGTTTCTGGATAACAAACGTACAATAACTACGGACCATAACAATTCGATATTAATTCGATTAACGATAACGCTTAACAGCCTCAACATACGAGTATTTCCGACGTACAGTGGAAAATAGCGAGCGCTATTGAATACTGGTATAATAACTATGATACAAAGTGAAACTACAGATATCACACGCGATTTCTTTTCAATTTTATTAGAATATTTCAAATGAGGTGCAAAGAATTTCAATCATAACCATCCCGCAACACACAAACAAAATATAAATGTGCTATACATTCATGTCTATTCACTGCATTGTAATTGGAATTCATTAAAATATAGTAACGTAAGCAACCCCGGAAGGAATCTAAAGTCCCAGCCTTTACTTCTCAAGGCCCAGAGACGCACTGGTCACGCTTATAAGAGACCTCGTTGTTCGAGGCCAATAGGGGCATCTCTGTTCTCCGCTAAAAGCATCTCGACGCGAATTCCCTCCAATGAATTTGTTCAAACCTTTCGAGTGTCATTGATTGTGATGCTGCTGAGGTGACCGTGGACAAGGTGCGTATCGCTACAAAAATAGAAGTTATTTATTTCGTTTAAAATAAAGTAGTATTTTTACGTTTTAAGATTATCGTAGTCGTATGTTTTGGTTGATATCTCGTGAAAAATATTTAGTGTGACACAATTGGGTAGTACAATGTCACAAATTTCAACTCGTACGTGAAGTAAAACCGGATGCTTTGAATGAATAAATATATTTATAATATCCACATGTCTAAATGTCAGCTAACCGTCTCCCACAACTATCAAAGAACTGATGTCACTTGCTTGCTGAAATCGCGAAAAATGTAAAAGCTAAGAATAGTTCACAAAAAATCAGATCTTTATAGAAAATGTTTTGGAGACCAGCTCCATCGTCAGTTCATAGAATCTAGAATCACAAATCAGAAGTCGATCACAAATTAATATATTGAAAGCAAAAAACGAAAACCTAAATTTACAAATAATAGACGGACCACAAAAAACTATCTATTCACAATTTCAAGGGGATAGGAGCTAACAGTTGAATTCAAACTGGGCCTAAGTTTAAAGATGTACAATGATTCTAAAATACGCAAATCTGAAGTACCAGAGGTAGAAGCTAGCTTCCACCTTTATTCTGTGCTTGCATTGTATTAATTTGTGACTTCTGATTTGTGATTCTAGATTCTATGCACTGACGATGGAGCTGGTGTCCGAAATGTTTCCTATAAAGATATGAATTTTTGTGGACGATTCTTTGCTTTTGAATTTTTAGAGAATAATCAAGTGTGGTCTTTTTTATGGCACCTAAGCAGTGAATCTCCACTAATAATTCAGTAAAAGAAAGTTTTCTCCCACAGAAGGTAATATAATGAATCAATATCAAGAGAATGTACTGCAAATTAGAAACGAAACTGTTGAAGATGAATATTTTTCTTGATCAAATGAGGTTTGCGCACAATCAAAAGGGTGTCAAATTAAAGAAATAATCAACGGAACTTTAATTTTAAGTTATTCAACAAAGTTTGGCGTTTTATTTGAATGCGTAAACAATAAGTTGCAGGTGGCGGGTTGACAGAACACGGAGACGAATGGGTAACGTAGGAATAAATTAAGGCCGGCCGGTCTCAGGATCGGATTACGGTATTCTGTAAAGAAATAAATTTAAATTATAAATCTTTCAAAATGCCCGGGTAAACAAATTACTCTTAAAATAAATGATCAAAATATAACTTTTGCGCTGAAAACACTAGGAGGCTGAGGTTTAAAGGCCAGTTTGCTGAACACTTTATGAAGGAAGAATAATTGGAGGAAAAGAGCGGAAATCAGTTTAAGGGGTGGGAAGTTGGACAGAAAATATAGGAAGAACAGTTGAAGGTTTTGATGCTTTGAAAACTTGAGATAAAGACTTAAGGCTAAAGTTTGAATACTGATCTTTGCAGGTAAGGTAACACAGTGACGCACTTCTTGGGCAAAGAACACAAAAATTTGAACGATTTGATTTGGAATAGTAAATAAATAAATTTATAACGAGAAAGTTTGAATTTGAATTAATTTGATATTGTGAGTCTTAAACTTTGTCCAACTTCCCAACAGTTTAAATAAATTAATTTAATAGAGAGAAAAAAAGAAATTCACACGACATTCATACAAACCAAGGAATAAAGAAACAGGTTTATAGCAAGATGGTAGAAATACTTGGACGTTGATACAGGTGAAATGTCAATCTGTTGAAATGGCTGAAATTACTGGCAATTGGCAATAATAACAACAGGAATGACAATCTTTAAAATCGAGATTCAAATTGAAAATTGAACACCCCTATACAGGCGATAACTGCTGCAGATGACGACTGTCTGAGCCCGCAGCCGAACCCCTTATGTAGATTAATACTAATTCTTCAGGTGAAGTTAGAGAAGCGGATTCTACAACTTAGATAATTCAGAATAAATAAACCCTAGCCCTATACAAATTGACGATGAGAAATGAAGAATTTCTCGCAATCAAGCAATAAATTAAACTGATCTTCGTATATAATTATATCCAGACTAATGAAATAATATATTATAGGGCAATTAAGGCGTGGCGGTCACGCAGGCAGTAATATTAAATGTGAATTTGACTGAAGAGAGAACAGCAAAAAAACTCTGATGCGTCTTCATTTTAATAATGTGGAGCTTCATTAACTAAAAAAGATGATATATAGTCAAATAATATTTTCAGGAAAAAATAATTCACCAATTCATAAACCTGCAGTTTATAAAATATATATAATTATATTATATATAATATATATATTTATATTTATAATTATATAAATAAATTTTACTGTCCGTATAATATCGCGGAAAAGGATTTCGTTCAGAAAATCTCCTAAAAAAATCAGACAATTATATGACGTTGGAATAATAATAATTTTCAGCGCAAGAATTTCGGCCTGAGAAAACACTTGGCCTTAGCGGCTGTGTGGCATGAGTCCGACAGCTAAAATTTATTAGATTCAATGCTAAAAACACAACTAAAAATGAAATCCCCAAGTCATCAAAATTCTGGGTAAGTCACACTATTCTAAGCGTAGTTGGTGGAGTTGGAGGTTGTTCCCTGGTGGAATGTACATATACGCTCATGAAAACACGTGATTAATCAGTTATATTGTAAATCCTACGCAAATATTGCTTCTAATTTCTTAGAATATTTTTTCAATAAATATAGCGCGCTGTGAAATATTTTAATTTTTATTACTTTCATTGCGTACGTGCATAGTCAACTGAAATGCATGATGAGCAATAATGATTTAGTGCTACGAATAATAACAACTAATCATCTGAATGTATATCAAAGTAGAAAATACACAATTCAGAGAGATTTCAATACTACATAATGCTTCTGCTGACAGTTGCTTCTATTGAAAATTACAAGTCAATTCTTGTAATACAGCACAACATCCTTGAATACACAAAGAGACATAACATATACTTTGAAGCACATAAACCGTAGCGTTTGATGCTGTCAAACGTCGCTGTAACCTAGAAAATATTGAAACGCAAAATGGTAAGGATGAAAAAGTAATCAAATGTCTTCAGGGCAGCGGCAACGAAAATAGGTTGCACTTCATAAGATTGTTTGTGTGCGGTTCGACCTCCGCTTGGTGTTAGCGTCGAAGACATGGGCTTGGTACAGTATACTTCTATTTGTACATATGGAGCAACAGACACTCCTTGTGCGTGTGGCCTCGAGGTGTAAAGACGAAGGTATACACGATTTATGAACAGCAGAAAACCAACAGCTAAACTATTATTATATGAAGGATAATGAAATTATATAGTTCATGTTTTCATATTTAAGGCGCTATGCCTAATAAGACTATACCGGTAGATTATTTATTTAGAACTATTGCATTAATTCAGTATTACGGTCATCAGTGGGAGATTGCTTTTGCTCTTTGAAACGCATTTTTGGTGATAAATAAGATGGAAAAGTACCCATACGTTACATATTGGAATCTTTCAACCTACCGCAAGGCGGCAATTGGCACTATATAGGGCACTTGACTTGGACTTAACCAAACTAAAGACCCAAGTTGACCTCGTCTGGTGCCAGTGGTCCACGCGTCAGTTCACCTTGGGGGCAGAATGTAACACAATCTGAATATGTAACCATACCAATTGTTGGGAAGGTCACTCTACGAATACGTAGCTCTCTATTCGTTAACTCTGAGAAGTGATGTCAGAACTTGAGTTTAGTTGCTCAGGAGTAGGGATACGTGCAGGTTAGCTCTTGAATCGTCAGAATGAGCACTAGGTAAATCGAGTGAGAGAACCATAAACACAAGAAAAATTTGTCCATTAGTCTTACAACTCATATCAGCACTATAAATTAAACTACTGCGTTGTAGTACGGTATCACCACCATGATGATGACTTGGGTAAGTTTCAAAATTCGCACAAGTCTATAGATATTTGTAATGAATGATTATCTCTTAAATTAGTCTGTATTGTCAAAGCTGCGGCTATGAAATTCCAATTAATAAATAGGAAAATGGCGGGAAGTTTCTCTTCTTTACTTGGTTAGAGCATCAACGCTTGTAGAACTTTGTGAGGCAAATCGGTCAAAATTTCCTTTTCACCGAAAAAATTAACTCTTAGTTTTTAAAACTTGGCACATGACTATAAAAAATTGGATTCATTTACATGAGTTTGACTGATTAGAAGATTATTCTGACATTCGGTACTGTGAACATCAATGTTTACAGGAAACGAATAAAGCCTTAATTTTTCTGACTCTCAACTTGCGAAATGGGCAGCGGTGTGACCGATAAACAGATAAACTAAACTAAGATCAATAACTATTATACAAGACTTATAAGGAACTCAATTATGAAGAAAGCTTCAAACAAATAATGTTGATAAAATATATAATAGACATTTGATGAATTAGCGCCTGGACTCTGGATGATAATACCTGACCACGGCAATCCCGTTCTTCCGGATACATAAATATTTTTCAAACTCAAGTAGGTTTTCAAGATCCATCAAAATCTACGGTTAAGATACAAAGCAGAGGTCAACTCTGACTTTCTCAGCATAATAATTTCTGCTATACCAAACATAATTTTTGAATAATCATTAAACAATGCATTAATTTTTAACAACATCCGCATAAATTGGTAAGGTTCATCAAATTGACCCAATTTTGGTAACAAAAGAACGCATTATTAAAAAAATATTCCAAGCAAAACTTAGAGAAGACAAAAAGAGATAATACGTTATATTTACTTAAGCTTGTGAACAGCGATCTTTTTCCTAGATCTGTAGTGTACGCTTTAATTTTATAGGTTGCTGTTGACATTGACGTAATTGGGCTCCACCGTTACTAATCAATGTTAATTGAAGAAATTGTAACCATATTTATCATGGAGAAACCAACACCATATCTGCACGGGTGTGTGGAAAGAATGTTTTAGGCGTAATGTTTCTGAACAAGCAAAAAAGAGCAGCAAACTTTAAACTTTCGAAGTTTTGTTAGAATACTTTAATTAACGTAATCATATTTTTAAATGTATCATATATATTGCTGATGAAATTTTTAAAATTAGTGAAATAAACAACGCATTTTCTACTCTCTTAGCTCTTCGTGGCTACCCTGCTGATAATCCGGTCTTCACCGAGCGAATCTCAGTCAGGAATTGCGGTGCCGATACAAGTACCGAACGGTAACAATGGAGGTCAGATTGGAAATCCATATGGATATCCTGGTCCGCAACAGAGCCCCTATTCGCCAATTGGACCAGATCCTCAACCTGCTCAGTACTACCCAACACAAGATCCCGCGTCATATCCTGCAGATGATCCACGTGCTGCGATACCATACGAACCCCAAGTTGCCCCGCAACCCCAGCCTTACATGCCATACCAACCCCAAGTTGCCCCGCAACCCCAGCCTTACATGCCATACCAACCCCAAGTTTCCCCGCAACCCCAGCCTTACATGCCATACCAACCCCAAGTTGCCCCGCAACCCCAGCCTTACGTGTCATACCAACCCCAAGTTGTCCCGCAACCCCAGCCTTACGTGTCATACCAACCCCAAGTAGCCCCGCCACCAGATCCTTTGATGGGATATCCCCAGCCTCCAACCCAAACACTTTGCCAAGCACCTGCATCTTGCCTACCCTCTCCGCCTGCTCCCCAGAATGTAATGCAGCCGTACACAGTTTACATTCCTGGTACAACACAATACAGGCGAGTGTGTGGCAATGTAGTTCAGTGCGGCACGATTCCAGTTCCGTCTCCAGGACGTTATGTAACTTACTACAGATACGTTACTATACCTGCTCCACCCATTACTATAACTGCTCCTACACCTACTCTACCCGCTCCAGTTGTCCCTACTTATACGTGTCCAGCGCCGCAGCCAACTTACTGCCCAGCGCCAGTAATACCTCCAACACCTGCGCCAACCAGGCCTACAACGTAATTGATGCGGGTTTTATACCAGTAGAAAAAGAAAGCTCACTTCCGGACTGATTTGAATAAGCGATGAAAAAATTATGATCATATGAAAAATATAACTATTTGCATGATGATCAAATTCTCAAAGTACTGCATTATCCTATTTATTTTTCTATTTTTCAGTTGCATCCCCTCCTACGCACCACCACAAACTGTAAGTCTTTGTACAAAGTTTGCATGAGAAACCGTAATCAAGCATCATCCTTCGTTATTCACAATTTAGCTTCTTAGGAATACATACAAGCGTCAGTCATTCAGTATTACAATGCATTTGTTTACCCAAAAATTAGATGAATTAAGTACGAGAACATTTGTTTACAAATAAACGATAAAGTATTTGAACTCGTAGCTCATCACTAACGCACGAACGCTTGTGAACATGCTGCTGTTGTTGTCCTAATACAAGGCGAGTTAACACAGATAATACGTCACAAACTTATTCTGTATTAAAAAATTGAAATTAGGTATTATTGACGGAAACTTAATTCCAAATCAATATTACATTGTCTACAGTACTATCTTGATTACAGAATCCTTGTGTAAGCCATGCTCAATGCAGCCAAAGCCAGCTATGTTGCTATGTTCCGTCATCGAGCTGCAATCAATGCCTTCCTGGAGTGCCGACATACACGAGGATCATACGGCAGTCTCAGGTAATATACACGAGGATCACACGGCAGTCTCAGGTAACATACACGAGGATCACACGGCAGTCTCAGGTAACATACACGAGGATCACACGGCAGTCTCAGGTAACATACACGAGGATCACACGGCAGTCTTAGGTAACATACACGAGGATCACACGGCAGTCTCAGGTAACATACACGAGGATCATACGGCAGTCTCAGGTAACATACACGAGGATCACACGGCAGTCTCAGGTAACATACACGAGGATCATACGGCAGTCTCAGGTAACATACACTAGGATCACACGGCAGTCTCAGGTAAAGCAACATTTATACTTTTATCATCCAAGACATTGCATCAGTTCGGAGGTCTTTGAAGTAATCTCTTGCTATAATAAAATGTGAAAGGTGTGATAAGGTTCTTTCATATCAGAAACTCGTATTTTGAAAAGTTTTGAACTGAAAAGTGGACAAGAATGCAATCAAATCTTCCGGCGGGAGGCGTTCTAGACCGAATGACTTCTGATGCAACCATCAGTTGAGGCAATTCGGTATTAAAATAAAAATAACCTATTTATGAGCGCTCATGAACGAAGACCTAGGGAAATCTCTATGTGTAATAGAATAGAATAGAAGTATCGGCACTGAAGAAATAGGCCCATGGCCTATTGCAGATTCTTTTACTTCTCGTGACTTGATTCCACAAAGGATCTAGCCTTTGGAACCCGATCTTTCCGTAACTGACGATTGTTAGAGATAGCTGCTGGACTTATTGCCTGGTCGGTAAGGTGCTAGGCATTTCAAGACTGAACATATGCTCCTGCATAATAAGGCAGTAAATAATTATAAAATAGTATAAGACAATTCAAGCTTAATATCTCATATTGCCGTCTAAGGCATTCATGAAGTAAACTGTGTATTCAGGCACAATCCACATTACTGGAATTTTCAACTCGTGTCGTACCAACAGGTGCATTCAAACAAAAGTGAAGTACTAAACGTGAACTCCGTGCGACTCTTGGTTCGTAAATGGGATAGCAAGAACGTCACCGATTTCCTTGCCAACACTGTGCTGCCTCTCAAAATGGACCTCACAAATGATCTGGAAGTAACCTTTGATACAGCGGTAAGTGACTTTATGGTGAGTTTCTATATTTTACCAAAATATGTCCTTACAGAATGATGATGACTGTGATAATTTATTTATTTGTAAAATTTATTTTCTTCATCTTGAAAAGTATAGCTAGAAGAAGCATTTGCGGTAACGTTAATCGTAGAATAAAATTCATACATGCACTACACCTGAATAACAGAATACGACGCTAAGGGATTGAGCGGGATCAAAATAACTTTTAAATTGATGGAACTAATTTTTTTCAACTACTTTTCTTGAACACTGCCCTATTGTCAGTATGAATGAATTAGATGCTGTTGTAAAAATTCAACTATTCATTTTTCATTCATAGCACCCGGTTCATGTATAATACATTTTCAATCATTTAGTAGCTTTTAATTCTATATTCAAGTTTTAAACTTCATTTAAGATATTTATCACCTAAAATCGTTATGAATGTTTTTTTATAACATTGCGTGACACAAGTTGAATTTCTTTACTTAATTTTAGTTATGAATGAGCTCAGTTTGTGTTATTTTACAGGAACGACAGAGATGTGATCAAATGGATATCAATTGCGTTGGCGCTCAGCTACTGACGTGCGTTATCAACGAGGAAACGGCAGTTTTAAAGACTAAAGTGCAAAACATCCTTGATAATTTCAACTTGACGAGGTCTGCCGAACAGCCAGTCATGGATGAGATGAACACTCCTTCCGAACACATTACTGAACAACCAGACATCCAAGAAACTATCAATAATACAAACGCCGACAACAATCTGCAATTGCATTTTTTGAGCGTACAAAAAGAAATCGACGACCTACGACACGGCAGCGAAGTTACGCTCCTCAGCTTTGCCACTTGCGTGCTTCAGAGCTTCCAGTCTGGCGTGATTCAACTCAAGCATAGCGCCCTGATCGCTACCAAGAGGGTACATCGATTAATGATCATTGGATTTATATTTTTATTCTGGAATATTCAAGGCGATATCTTTGATCTTAGCGACCTAAGCTGAACTTTAAAGAGTCATAGGTGATGCCTATGTGAATACCATCCATACTTTGAATGTGCTATTTAACTCAGTAACAAACATAATATTGTACTTTAACCATATCTCTCGCACTGTTTCAGTGCGTGCGGCAGTACCGTTATAACTGGCGTTCAGTCCGTCAATGCGCGGCGCCCAACACCAGATCGCAGAACGTGTCGGTGAGCGTCGAAGCCGAGTCCACCCTGGGACCGGAGTCCAGCGCTCTGCATATGTTCGTGAATGGGGTGAGTGTACAAGCGACTCCCGATGCGACGAGATGAAAATACAACTCAATTTATAGTAAAACTCAATAATTTTTTATATAAATGGATTATATTAAAATACAACTCTCAGCAATAGTATTCGTTGATGATAATGAAAGAAACAAGAATGAACCAAATCCCTTGACTGTCTGTTATTGAAGTAGGACGTGTATATACGTATAATATATCCAGAAGGACATGTCCAGAAAAACGTATGGACATGCCCATACGTTCTTCTTGCAAAGAATAATTGAAAATAAACGGCCCGACCGACGTCTCATGAACGGGCTAATAAATTGGAAATTGCAGGAGTAATTGTACGAACTCCAGGGAATAGATTCAGAATGCTGTAATTGAAATTACGTCCCAACTATAAAATTTCAACTGTTAATTGAATTATAAACTTCTCACAGTTCGTTTGCAAAAGATTGTAACGCAAACTATCAGTAAAATTCATACTAGTATCGCTAGTAAATTCTTACTAGTATCGCTGGTAATTTCTTACTTGTATCGCTGAATAGACGATAGGCGTAAATTGGTTACATTATTGCATTATTGAGGCTGTTTCATTATCATGTAGTTTTGACGACTCACTTCTGATTGCAGGCTGCGATCCCAGAGCTGGAAGATCCTCGAGTGTCGCTGTGCATTACACTGAACGCCCTCGGCAGTGAACCTCTGATCTGTGAACTGGTGCTGCGACCATTACTGGAGGCCAGCACCTCTGAAGCTGAGCAACAAAAACTCTCAGGCAGTAATGAAGAAATGGCGGCAAAAGAAGCGGAACAAACCCATGAAGATATCATTGATGGGAACGAAGAAACACATCAAATCAAGATTGATCGTCGCATCGCGTCTTTCCAGTAGAAGTTAGTAGAATGTTGTCATTCTTCTGTTACACAACGTTCCATGGGGCTATTCGCATCCTGGCTTATACGGGTTACGGTTTTTCTCATTCCTAAGCTTTTCGATAAAGAAATTACTTAGTTTACTTCAAATAAACTCCACTGAAAAGGTATGGCCAAGTAGCACTGGTTTGTCTGTGAGGTTCTCCTCAACCGGTTAAAAAATTCTTTCAATAAAATTACAGCCGTTTGACTTCAACAGATTTTTTTCATTACTTCTCAAAGTAATATATTTTTTTTTGTCCGCAGTGAGCAGCACGATCACTGCCGAGTCACTGCCTCTAGAATAAAACCAGTCGAACGACAACGCTGCTCTACCTGACACTGTTTTGCAAGAAAATTTTTGCATGAGAAACGGAATGGAAGTTGCACTGTGGATTTAGAAGTACTTGTGCGTAGTAAAAACTATTCCTGCATTTGATACAGAGAGAGTTTTCAGATAATTATTGTAAGTTTAAGTACTTTGTACAATTTAAAAATATTTCCAAGTACCAAGTTAAATTTTCGCGGTATTGCTACGGTGGTAATTATTTCAAATAATCTTTATAGTCTGTTATTGAGTGAATATGTTTTCATACCCGAGTTCGTGGCGAGCTGCTGAGCCACGAGAAGATAAAAGTTAGATTGATATACATGATAATAATGAATACTTTTGATGAATACTCCAGCCATGTTATGCATGGTACATCTTAATAGACGTTGTCTGGGGTACAGTGACTAGACTTGGATTTATCCCCGGCATGCGAATTTCCATAAGTGCCGTTTTTCATAATAATATAAGAGCGAAAGTTGTGTCAACTAGACTACCTGTAGCAATGTGTTCATAGAGACTAGCAGTAATATTAGTATGTTACATTCTTTTCCTGGGAACTCTTTTGCACGCGATACGCAGTTAATTAATGTTCATAGAAATTTGTAGTCTAATGTTATCGATGTTAGATGTTCTATTAAAATAAATTTAATTCATTTACTCGACTAGACTGAACCAAATTTAGTGGATACTTTCCTATGTGAAGGTTATATAATACCTGGATAGAAACCTGGCTCTTAACGATAGAGAAAGCAACAAATTCCAGAAGACATGCAGGTTCTGTATCTTCATACGAGATACGCTTTAGGATCAATTATTATGAGAGAATTTAGAAGAGATAATAAAATAGAAACAATTGCCATTATAAATCTTTGGATCAAATCGGCTGACAAAATGAATTTAAATAAATTTCGTGGCATTAATTCTTGCCGATATTTTTTTCATAATGTTCTCGTCCTTTATATACTATGCCATATATGAAGTAGCAAATAGAGTCAATGAAAGTCAATTCATTGTTTTATCCAAAATTAGGATAGTTAAAGAATTTTATTATGCTTGGGCTGCCAGGTGGAATTTATATTTGAACTTAATAATTTTCATTTATTGTTTAAGCATATTTACAATAGAATTTTAAGTAACCACTAGGAATCCATGATTTTTAAAATCAGTATATAACATATTCGACCGTTTTTTGTTTTATTTTTCATTATTTTCTATCGCTATACATTTGCTAAGAAGAGTAATTAGAATAATATCACAGATTATCGAGTGCAACAATTAAATATATAACTTTTCAGTATGATTTGGCACTCATGTTAGGCGATCTAAATCACTAAGTAAGATGATTGTCAGCGCAACTTATAATAACATGCATTTCTAAACAATTTAGCGTTATCCGTGGCTAATAGGCTAATTAACCCTTCAAATTAATTAACGTCATTTATTATTAGATGTAGAAACTTAACTCTGTTGAACCTTCTTTTTATTGACGTTAAATTGCATCAAATTTTCAAATGACATTATAATTGGGTTTGAAAATGAAAATTGCTTGTGTACTGCTACCAAGCATCTTAAAGTTAAAGTTGAACGTGCAAATTTATGACAATGGCTTATGATTAATGGTGACGGAATTATATTTATCTGGTTAAACTATGATCATGGATGGGCAATTTCCCGATCTTGCAGATCAAGATCGAGAAATTGCCCATGCATGGTGAGCACAATATACGAAGAAATAAGCGTCTGCAACGCCTATCCTACAGGTGTGCAGGTCGTGACGATGGTTGCAGAAATGTTCAAGTAAATACTGCAGTCAGTAAAGTCGAAGCCTTCTGGTAGACAATGAGCAATTATAGGATAGAATTGATGATACAAGAATAAAGTGAGGATGTTTGCTATCACCATGTAGGAGTTGGGGCAAACGCTTGCCTTCTGCGCGTTGTTGTTCAACTCTTTTGGCGTTTCCGACGACTGGATCAAACCCATGGTGAGATAGTTGGTGAAATTCGTGATGAAGGCGAGCAGCGGTGGAATTAAATCTAATGACTTCAGTCAAGGGACGGACTTCAATTGAGATTCATTCGTAGAAGTTTGTTTTGGCAGATCAGTCCGTTCCTGGAGAAAAATTGAATTCAGAATATGAAATGTGTAGACCAAAATGAAACGCATTTCATACTATGTTATATATATAAATATATGAAAAGATAATATATCATATATATACTACACACACAAAATATGAATAAGACAATAGTCACGAGGAAAAATTTATATGTAATATATCAAAGCTCTGGTACTTGTAATTAAAAAATATTGTTACCTCCGAGTCCAAAATATACGGAAATTTTTCCGTTTGTCGGCAAAAGCTCGAAACGTTGCAATGTTCTGCTGAGGCTGCGAGGAGGCGTTCGTTGTGCGCTACTCACATCGGACGGTCTGCACTCAAGCCTCGGGTCAGGGGCCTTAAGTAGCGTCGCGCTGCTGCGCTATCAACAGCTCTTATCTGCATCTTCAGAACCTTCGTGTAGAGGGTCTGTGGCAATGACGAATAAGATATTTTTCAAACTTTTGTTATTGCGCATACGATTTGGTAGTATATTCGGTCGTAATTAAAGTTTCATGGGAATAACGAACAATATATTTTTTCAAACTTGTGTTATTGCGCAAACGATTTGTTAGTATATTCGGAGGTAACTGAAGTTTCAAGGTTTATGAGGTAGCGCTCATGCCAACATTTTGAAGTTTTTTTCTTTAATTGAATAATGAACTCGATGTATTAGAGGTAATTATTGAGAAATAAGGTAATTCATTGATATAAATACGAATTTTTTATATTTCTATAATGCCAAGTCCATAATTATTGCTGCTTTTAAATTTAATCACAATTATTTTTTTACTAAGTAGCATATAAAAATCTAATCACACATTTTACTAACCAGCATTTAAAAGGGAAAAAAAAGCCTGACCATTTTTCGGAGGT
Source organism: Hyalella azteca (assembly GCF_000764305.2). NCBI lineage: Eukaryota > Metazoa > Arthropoda > Malacostraca > Amphipoda > Hyalellidae > Hyalella > Hyalella azteca. Next base: position 210,247 of record NW_025943639.1, on the reverse strand, counting down.
TAAGATTACCTTCACATTGCCCACGCCACGATCACGTGATTAACTAGATTACTAGACCAAGAGATCTTGATCAGATCTCGCGATCAGATCTCGGTCTATTTTGACATGGAAAACTGTAGAGTGGATGTATTTCAACTCAAATGCGATGAAAAAAACAAATAGTGTAATTTGTAACTTTTCACTATATTTAAATTTTTTGTAGGATAGTTTCGAAATAGTTTGCTCAAAAATTTTCATCAAAACTATAGTTGTTATAATTATTATTATGTTGATATTGTTGTTATATTCATTATTATTAACATTTTGTTATCAGTTTCATCCGAGGCTAGATTATGAGAAGTTTTAAGTGACTTTTCGTTTACTCTTTAAGATATTCTAGTTTTTCAATTATATAGACCAATTGTCGTCTGCAAAGCTTATTAGTTGACATGGGTAATCACTATGAACCTTTGTCATTTTTTTGTCATTTGTAAATATAACTTTTATGGATGTCATATCATCCCAGAATAAAGAATTTTGACAATGATGGATAATTCGTTTGGTTAAACATAGTTTTATGTAATATATTAATGGTTTATTTTCTCATCTTTTACAGACATCTTTATTCTCATTATTTCAATAATGAAACATGAACTGTTTTGTTCTGTTTGCACTTTTCGGCGAATACTTTTAGTAGTAGACCAAATAAATAGTTACTCGTTCTAATGAGTGAAGACGTAGATGACCAGAGAGCTAAACAAAGTTTTAATTTTGTAACTTCATTATATCGATGGAAACTTGTGCACTGTATAAACTTTGTTTTATATCATTCGTAGATGCAATGCAATGTCGAATATTACGAGTACGTGAAAATAGCTATAAGCTTTCCATGTGGCAGCGTCGTCCTAAAGTAACTTTTCTCGTTTAATCTCTGTCATTTCTTGCAGAAAAATAAAAATGAAGTGTAGTATGCATGTAAAGAGAAGAAAATGGGCGTGATTTACAATTATATCAATAAGTATATGTTATAAATATCGATAAGCGAAATTAAAATTATTATTATTACTACTATTATTTTTATTATTATTATTATATTATTATAATTATTATATTTATTATTATTATTTTTATTATTATTATTTTACGAAGAGATTATCGTGGCGTCTCGTTCAGATCGAACTTCGAGGGCACGTTACAAGTGGCTAAATAAATAAATAGCGACGTATTTCAATGTGACCAACATAATCACGCATGGCAGTCTACGGATGTTGGTCAAACGCTGGATAACCAGCATTTTTGATACCATAAATTTATTATAAACGATCAATATCCGTTCCTGGTGAATTGAGTATGCATTTTATGTTTTAAATATAAATCCCTTAACTCTAGTTACTTGCTAATATCTTTGCACGAAATAAAATCCTATAATAAACCGGATTTTGCACTAAGAGATCGAACAAAATTTCGAGAGCAACCGCAAATTACTTACGAAACTTGTCGTTATAATACGACGTTCTACTTGAAACTCGCTTGCCGATTCCACCAGCGCTAAAATAAAATATTGCAGTCAAAAGAGGATATGCAAACAGATTAATTTATTCACAGACTTTTCGGTCAACGATTAAAAATATCAGTTCTTGGAGGTAATTTTTAACGCGACAAGACTTGCAGTCTCTCGCAATAATGATACGAGAAGTCAATGATTCTCAAGCGGTGGAACGGTGCATTGAGATTTGTTCATTTTATTCACGAACTTTCATTTTAGAAGACGATAGTAATCCGAAAATAAATATCGTGTACAATTATTAAAAGTAAGCATAATTTTCCAATGAAATCCTTTCACTCGAAGGACATTCACTATCTTCGCACTCAACATATTTTCCAAATAACCAATACTCGATTACAGCCACTTGATTTCTGAGCACTCGAAGATACCGAAGATTGCGGGTCGTCGAGCTGATCAACGACCCTAGCGAGGAGCACGTAGCTGAGGCCGAAGCGTTCGACTGACCAAGAGGCGACCAGAAACTAGAAAATCTCCATAGGCGTGCGCAAAGTGCGGTGTCGTGCGCAAAACAATTCTTCGGTGCCGTGTGCATAATAATGTGGTGCCGTGTGCAGCTTTTTTGCCTCGAAACCGCGAGCAATACGATAACTTAAGAGGCTTGTGCAATGTAATCACTTCGTTGCCGTGTGCAACACAAGTACATGAGCATCGTGAGCAACGCGGCTTTTTGATGCCATACTGAGAATTGAGCAAAAGTATGCTTCCTAAAACTCGTAAATTGAGGTGGCAATATATTACCTATGTCATGAGAACACGACACATAATTTCATATAAGGAACGCAAACTGTACATTCCTATATATTAGATCGAATCTTGTTGCCACAGATTCTCTCTGCGTAGATTGTATTTTCTTTTCACTGTTCTCAAATAATTAATCTTATGAAATTTCAAAAAGATAAACGACACAAGATGGGATCTAATTTCTTGCTGCGTTTTGTATACGGTGTGGAAAGTCATTAAATAATCATGGAAAGAGTAATTAAATTTCTGAAATTTTGCAACCATTCAAATAGTAGCGACGTGTTGCCTAGTCATAAGATCAACAACGGTTCCGTGTGTTTATCATCGAATTATGATTGCTGGTGATAGGTGCCGTGCGCAAAAATGATAACTCTGAAGTAGTCCACAAAACTTGTAAGTTGTTGTAGCTGTAACTCAGAGCAATACAGCAAATATGAACAATGAAAGTGCCGAGGGAAAGCGAATTAACCTATAATGTATTGGTTTCAGTATCAGTAGATTTTGGAAAATGTGTTTAACAGTTAATAAATAAGCTAATATATAAAAAAAACAAGTTTACAAATAAGCACCACGTACTTCCAGCCAATAGCCCTCAGATGTGAAAAAATTATTTTACTGATCATGGGTATGATAGTTTATTGTCCACTTCGTACGTTATTAAACTCGTTCATCGGCCAATTAGTTTTGTTAACCAATATTTAATAATTTCATTGTTTTTCAACTTTTGTTGAAGAATTCGGTAATGCAAAAGTGAAAGTAAATTATTAAAAGTAAAAAATAAAGTAAAAATACCAGTATACGGGAAAGACTTGAAGTTGGAGGTGAATAAAACAAGGTTTCTATGCAGCATATGTATTATCCATTCTTCACACTTACTATAATATTTATTGGAACTTTGCCTACACAATTGGCAGGGAAGGTTCAAGTCATTTACTTGTATTCAATGGTTTAGTGCTCTGTAATTCTACCAACTTGTGTTTGTAGTACAGCGGCTAGATTTTATTGCCTTGGACTGAAAACATTATTTTTGAATGTGAATTTCAAAGCTCATAATGAATGTACGAGGTTGTAACACATTATAAATTTAACATTTGAGGGCCTGAATACATTAAGCGTTTCATATTTTTTAAATAATTACTTAAACCGTGTATTTTGGCTGATCTCAATCACCGACCGAAATGAAACCAAAGTGGTTTTAAAACGCGACGAAATATCTATAATCTTGAGCTACTTAACAGAACATTACGATATACAGTGAAAGGAAGGTTTAATTCGAAGCCTTATTTTTTGTTTTGTTCACTTTTAGCTTTAACATTTATCCCTAGAAAATTATTCGTGTTTATTTGATTGCGTTCTGAATTTGCGTATAAGTTTTCCTAAAGAGTGAATGAGGATTTGACACAATTGTGTTTCAACTTTACTGTAATTCATTCAACTGTGTTTCAATTTGATACTTTGATTGACCGCTTCCAATCGGTAAAAATTTCCTGTGTTGCTTTATGTATCATTTGAGTTTTAACTGGATTAATTTAATTGTGTTTATAGTACCTGAGTCATGTGGGCAAAAAGATTTCCTTTGAAGAGGATCTAAAAGCTTCGTGAATATTCTAATGAGATTGTTCATTAAAAATATTCATTTATTTGCTTATCTCAATGGTATATTTTGAAATTTACGATGTCGGCCAAAAAATAGTAAAATCTTAGAAGTGATCAATGCATGAGAGTTATAAAAAAATGTAATGTTCTATATGTAAGGTTCAGGATCAGGGAAAATACCAGCAAGAAGGAATGAACCTGCCTTTCTCTACTGTTAATTCTTCAACAGTTGGAGACGCAGCAAAACCGCAAGAATATTCTCTTTTTTAAAAAGACGGAAAAAATCTTAATTAGCAATTGATTCAAACTTAACACCCTGATTACTTTTAAACCGAACATGCTGTGATCATGATCATGGCAAAAAAAAGAACTTCTTTTTATTAGCGACTGAGAGTATAAAGGTAAATAATGTTTTTATTAAATAATGCATAAAGCATGCTAACTTTCAGCTTCCATCCCTATACCAAGGAATGTTTTAAACGGCGACATAATTTTCTTAAAAGAGTCCTTGTCATTATTGTCAATCGTAGGGTTGTTCCGCCAGTTATTTATTAATTTGACTGCGTTTTCGTTGTATAGCTTATTGTGTGATTTATTGACTTAATGCCATGTATTAATTATAAGTAAAAAATTGTCACTTGACCAAATGGTAATAATTTGTTTACAGAAACATTGAACATAAAATGGATTGATGCGTGCATTATGGAAACGTGAAGAGTTCCACAACGTAATGTTCAGCAGCTTTAATAAACGGATTATACTTAACAGATTATTTCCAGCACCTTTCAAATTTAAAAACGCCGCTCTCATATAGGGCGCTAATTCCAGCTTTTTATTGTAATTTTCAGATCAGCTGTGAATGTTGATCTTCCCGAATGCGATGAAAATTTGATAAATAGGGACGTGTGTTGGCTCCGCATTCAACTGACTAATGGTCGTGGATTTTCCTAGTGAGCTTAACTACTTATTGTCATGTGTGATGAAATTTTCAAGCACTTTAAATTCAACATTAATGGAAATATTGAACAATCGTATAGAATGCTTTCAATTTAAAAATTTCTACTTGCGAAAAATTTATGATATAATTTCCTAATGTTTTTCTTACTAGGATTGCATTATTGAAACATACGAAAAAGTAACCACAAGAGGGATTTCCAAACAGCAGGATACTCGATTAATACTCCATTTCGTTGGCAAAATTTCTGGACCAGAAAAGCCTGCTTTGAAGTCGAGTGCAGTCAACGCCTGTAGCAAGTCCCATATTTCTTTATACACATCTGAAAAAAGGGAATAATGTGAGACACTTTCTATTAGAGTAATCTGAATGCCTATTAACCGTTTAGGATTAAAGCTACTAAAAGGCTCGCACTAAAATCTTCCGTTAAACAGAGATTCGCTTCGCGTAAATTATTTGTTCTCTATTAGTGTTAGAGTCCAATGTAAAAATACTAAAACGTCAAAGTAGAAATACTAAAACGGCAAAAAACTCAAATTAATATAATGACCTTAATCTCATTAAGGCTTCGATGCACTGTAGTTCAGTGTAAGCAAACGCTTTCAAAAAATTATTAATTGATTGCTAAACACCTGAAAAAATGTTTCCCCTGTCGATCGGCGAAATGTAAACCCATCAGAGGTTTTGCGAGAAACAGGTTCGATGTCAGTGTGAAAAGAATTTGGCTTTGTTCATGACAAAATATGTTGAAGAAATCTATTATTTTGATTTAAGGGTTGATTATAAGAATTTTCCAGCAAATGAGCTTCATATCTTTGAATTTGTCTGTGACACTACAAGATACTGGAATCTCTTCAAAATAATTAAAATTGCTATTGCCGCACAACTTTCTGAATAAGATAATTTGGTAAATAAGTGATGGTAAATAAATAATCTTTGCTCAAGGAACGGTATGCAGAGAGGCATGCCAGAGAACTGAAATTACAAACCATAGACTTCAGTAAACTCTGGCGAGAATGGGTGGAATGTGGCGCGGCTTAACAGAGCGTGTGGCACTGTATGGGGTGCAGCTTGCCTCCTTGTATACAGTTCTTAATGCAGCTGTAGTGCTTGCTCTCTGGTGCTCCTGAAAGAGTATAAGTGTAAATAATTTTAGCAAACCTTTGTTAGCTTAGTTTTAATAGTCTATTTTTATGCGCTCCTATGATTTACTTGTATATCCAACCTTTAGAGTGTGAAGATGGCCGACAACGTAACACTAGTTTCATGCTAGCTCAGTTCGTAGTCCGCGTCAAAACTGCTCACAATATTTCGGTGCACTTTCGATAAAGTGCACTACAGTGCACTTTATCAAAATTTTTCAATTAAATGGAACTTTTTTCATCCATAGATAACAGTTTTTGAATTCATCGATAACAGTTTTTCTATATTGTTCTGCTCGGAAATTTGGCAGTCTCGTCATCTTAACACGTTGAAGTTTAACATCTCTTTCGGTGAACATCTAAACGGTTTTATATTGCCTTTAAAGACCGGACACTCTGATGTCGATTGTAGATTTATTTTCTAAATGGCATAAGAAAATGGTCCTCATGATATTTTACTGAGGTGACGCTGGTGTGGTTGACCATTGAAGTTTCTGAACTTCCTGGTTGACAAGCGTTGAAATTTCTTGTGCTCAGTCTAATTTACTGTAAGGCAAACTAAGATGCATCACATACTTATTAAGATGCAAACTCAACTGCAATTGTGGTGAAAACTGCAGTTAAGTTTGCTCTTGTTAACTGCAGTTAAGTTTTGTTTTGTTTGTTAATAGTCATGTTCCCTGTAATCATTTGATCGTTACGCTATCAGCAGAGCTGGGCAGCGCTACTTTGAAATGTAGCGGCGCTATCGCTACCGTTACATGCTCCAAATGTAGCGGGCGCTACTGCTACCGCTACATCCACTAGATTGTAGCGAGCGCTACCGCTACAGTAAAATGTAGCGCCGCTACATTAGCCGCTACAATGGCGAAAATTATTGAAAATCTCTGAATATTTATTGTTCTGATATTGGGATTTACTCATAAACCTTTAATCAGTGGTTCCCAAACTTTTTCAGGCTGGCGCCCCCTTTCGCTCCCTAGTGAATTTCTAGCGCCCCCCACAGTCACATATAAAATCATGCGCCTCTTGCTATAAAATTTAGTTCGCTGCAATTTTAAAAGATAAAGGCTAAACACAAATGTGTATTTCACACATAGGACCCTTTTAGTGAACCAATGTGTTTTTCAGCTGTTTTAACCGTTTCAACACTAGAAACCTAGGACGTCTCGGGCAAATTTACGGCCGGACTCGTGGCCAGTCGCACGACCAATCTCCAAATTCAATTATCAAGTAATATCACCCAAACTAATGAACGCAACTCAATAAAACTTGGAACATGTATTCATCAGAACTTAACGATGACGTTTAGCTAGCAAAAAATTTTTAAATATCACCTTCGTTCGTGAGTTATATTGCGATACAGGCCGAAATTCGCAATGATCAAAGAATTTCTTCCAAACTACCGGTACCAAACAGATTTGAACGAAATTTTGAATATACATTCCTAACCACCAAATGGTGTTTTTTAGATTGAAAAAATATATTTTACCGTCGTTTGCGAGATTTTTTCATTTTAACGTCATTCTTGGTTTTGCACTTCCTTATTCGCTTTCGTTCGCAAGTTATACAGATATAGGACAAATGATCGGCCTTTCTACCGGTTGGTTTAACCAAGAGCCGTTTACTGATAGCCGTATAACTCACAAACGAAGGCAAAACGAAAAAATTGTAACGAGCTAAACATCACCGATGCTGAGGTCAGGTATTAAAATACTAAATTTCGTTCAAATCTGTTCAGTAGTTTGCAAGAAATTTCTTGCATACTGCGAATTTAAGCACGTATTGCTGTTTAAATCACGAATGAAACTCGCGAACGAAGGCACAATCGAAAAATTTTTCATGAGCTAAACATCACCGTTCGGTAGTTAGGACTGTAAATTCAAAATTTCGTCCGAATCTGTTTAGGAATTTGGAAGAAATTCCTTGATCACTGTGAATTCGGCCATATAAGTATGGCAAAAACAATTGAAGGCAAGATTAAAAAAATTTTCACGAGCTTTACATTACCGTTAGGTCCTAATGAATACGTGTAACAAGTTTCATGGAGTTAAGTTCATTAGTTTGATCCCCTCTTCTTCTTTACCGCCCCCCCAAAATCTTTCCATCGCCCCTAGGGGGGCGATATCGCCCACTTTGGGAACCACTGCCTTTAATGAACATTTTCAAAACATATCAATGTAACTTTATTGCAATTAACCTAACTGAACTAGTACGGGTAAGATACAGAAAATAAAAGTTACAGTTATTTCTATGTTTTACCTTCCCTACATGGATGTGTAATTTAATCTACAAATCTAAAAAATTATCCACCTATACATATAAAAAATCAGTCATTTATTTATATATATATATATAGGTGGATTATTTTTGAGATTGGTAGATTAAAGTAGACATCCATGTAGGGAAGGTGAAACATAAAAATAACTGTGTAAAAATAACTGTATGCAAACTGAAACATGAAAAAATACCTGCAAGTGGCAACTGGTAACAACTTAACAAGTAACAACTAACATGTTGACACTAGTGACAGGCTGAGGTTGACAACATTACACCGAAAACCTTCGTACAGTTTTATTCTGTAATTTATATTATGTATGTATCATGCTGGTTTTTAAATAATATTTAATACTATTAGGTAAAATCTAAAGGCTTTATCTATAAATGTAGCGGGCGCTAACGCAACCGCTACATTCCCCTTAATGTAGCGCCGCTACCGCTACCGCTACATGTAGCGCGCTACTGCCCACCTCTGGCTATCAGGCACAAAGAAGTGAAAATTTTTATTTATTTTACATTTCTTATGACGATTACAACGACTTAATTTTCGATTTTCAAAATATATTTTGATGGACGATTCTGGTGACAAACCGAATCTCTTAACTACTGCAAAGATACTGAACTTCAGTTTCAAGCTGTAATTAAAATCTAGATGTCAGAAAAGACGAATGGTGAATAAAGGAACTACATAAATTCATTTTGTCCAAATTGTTCATTCATAGATTGTGGCTGTTAATTCAGCGCACATGAACCATATATATAAATCGTGTTATTTCTACATAGCCTATATATAACTTGGCAGAATTTTCACAAAAACCATGAGGCTTCTACATGTCACTTCTACACGTGGCCAATATTGTTACGCCACCTTGGACCAAAATGGGCCCCTTAAAAAATTGTTACTAGGGATATTAATCTTTAGAAATCCTAATGATATTGAAATTGAAAGCTAAAGAAATAAGTTTGCGATCCTTTTTTTTAATATTTCGTTTTTTTTTGGTAAAAGTTGGACATAATTCTTTAGGGAATTCTTAGTAACTACGGTCAAATAATAAAATTTGTAGTTTGCATTAAATGTTTTACATATATTACTGTCAAAGTTTGTGATGTGTGTTTGTTTGTGTTCCCATCGTTAAAATATATAGAGGCTGATCAATCGTGTCAGGATATTAAATGAAAATTTATTTTTTGATGGTGGAATCTTGCAAAATTGAAAAACGGGGAAAAATTGAATCTTGATTGAAATTTTTTTTTCGCTAAGGGAAGTGTACACTTCAATCAAAAAAAGGAAAAATTAAATTATTAATTTAAGTTTCAAAAGAAGATTTGAATGGGAAGTTCGTGCCGGATGTTGGTTTAGCTCATTCTTTCTTTAATTACTGGATTATTTTGTTTTAAAAGTTATAAATTCCAGGCAACGCCAGACTTACCTGCTACTTTTTCATAATTTGATAGAGTAAAGCACAAATAAATACAATCATTCGCAGTGTAATCACTAAGTCATTAATCAAATCTTTGTAATGTCAAAAATCAATATTATGGCTTGAGGCAAATGAAACATTCCTTAGATGAAACTCACTGCGGTTGACAACCGGTCTGTGGCGCAGATGGTTGTTGTTGCCAAACCAATTCTTCACGCCTGCAATTGTGTCGTAGAAACCACGCTTGACACTCGGCTCCTCGAGCTGCTTCAGCGGCTCCATCTGCTCAAGATTGTGTTCTGCTAGCTGAGCCTTCTGGAACGAGCCCGCCGTTTGGAAGGATTTGTAATCGCTTGACTGAAGTTTTGGCTGAATTTGGTTCGATTCTTCGTTGTTGGGATACCGGCTTGGTTGTTGTTCGTCTTCGTTCATCTCAGTGGAGTCCAAGCCTTGCTCATTTGCATTTGAAGTTCCCCTTTAAAATCAATAAGGATATTAAAACCATGAATATTATCGTAATATGTTGTGAATAAAATGAAGTATCCGAATTTGATCACAAGTCAATTTTATCAGCGAAAAAAAAACTAGAGAAAGTTAATGGAACATGGCTAACATAAAATTCACCATAAATGGGTATTTATGCCTAATCGTTAATTCCTTACTTATCTTTAATAACCTCTATATTTTGTCGAGGAGATAGAAGTTGAATGACACTTAGTAGTTTTAAATAACTTGCATTCTTCATAATAACAATTCGCCTTTTGAAGAAGTTATTTAGGAAATCATATAACACAAGATTGAATTATATAGAAAAAACACAATTTTTTATGAGCTAGAGCCGCTGATCATGACTCTAGCACAATTTTTTCTCGTTTTTAAGACGTGATATTTCTTTCAAGGCAGAAGCCGAATTTGTCAGCTTTTCGATATTTCTACGGCAAATTACTCAATTTTCTCGATGATTGGAGAGGAGCAGACAATGACTGCAAAATAGAATGACGAGGGAAAAAATGACGAGGAAAAATGACGAGGTTATTACATCAGAGACTCAACGTAAAATCAAAAAGGAAATTCTCAAAATAAATATTCTTTTCCAACAGCATTAAAACATTTTCTGGTAATTTATTATCTACTTGTGGGTGATAGTGTACATTCATATCGTTACAAGTTCTAGTTTTAAGAGACGCGTTTCGGTCAAAAAAAATTTTTATTCAATGACGGATCACTTTGAAGCTTGGTACACATCTAAGACTTTTTTGGTCATGTAAATTTTTCGAAAAAATTTATGAAAACGTGAAATTCATAGAAAACGGCAAAAAAGGGGTACTGTAGAAATCAATCTCCTCCTAGGATTTTCAAGCTACAACATCGTACTACATATAATTTGATGCGTAAAAACTATATCTAGGGATTCGTCGTAGCTTTTTTCGAAATTCTTATATTTAATTGGGGCTGGGGGTGTGGATTTTTCGTCCGTTTTTCGGTTCCCTTTCCCTTACCCCCTTTGTGCAAATATTATCCAAACTATAGCGAAATTAAAAAAAACTACAATCATTCTCTATAGATCTTTTTTTCTTTTGCAAATCGAATGGTATATCTCTCAATGTTGTAGCTTGTAAATCATAGGAGGAGATAGGTTTTTGAGATTGAAATTTTCACTTTTCAGGAGAGCCAAAAAACTGAAATTTGTGATCATTGAAGGTATAGGTTTTACTTGCGCTTCGACGGCTGTGGTGAACGAACAAAAGAACGCACAAACATGGCTTTGGGCTCTTTAGATGCACAATTTTGGCCCTTTAAATGATACTAAAAACCGGGAAAGCCAAAATTTTCAATTTTAGACCGAGACGGTCAAAAATAAATCTCCGTAGCGCTAGAAATCAACTGCGAGACGCAACCTAAACAGAGATAAAAAACTATGATGTGTGAAAAAATGTAAAGAATACAACAAAACGAGCTATTTCATTAAAAAATTTGCAACCCCAGTTCTTGATATTCATTCGTGTTCACATGTGATACTCAGCCCACCGATATTCAACAAATTATCCGATAGGGTAAAATTATTATATAAATAATCAACCATCTCACCCTTGCGCTGCCTGCTCTCTGGATTCCATAAACTCTTCGTCATTTGCCAATGGGAAAACACGCAGCAGAGCTTTCAGAAGCCGAACACCTTCGGGTCCCGTAGACCAATCTTCGGCTCTGGAGCCCATGCGGCTCGGTAAACCTACTCGTGAAAAGCCAAAATCTTCGCCATTTCCAAATGGTGCCACTCCTCTCTCCCCGTAATGCCTGAAGCCTTCTACCCCTCCACTTGCGTATGGACTGCCAATTTCTTCTACGTTGGGTCCTCTTTCACCTTTCAGTTCTTCTTCTCCTCCACCTCCGCCGTACGTACTTCCACTTATCCCTCCTCCTTCACCAACTCCAGCCATCCCGCCATTTCTAACGACTAAGCTCCCTGCGTCGCCTGCTTCTTCGCCCTGGAAATACCCAGGAGGCCAGATATGTGTCCCGCCTGTGTACTTGAACAAAGTCGTATCAAATGGTGACGACCTCGACCCAGACGCAATGGAAGTCAGTGCGTACGGTCGCGATGAGCCATCTGTAAAATTCACGCTTGATTTGACAACACAGCCATTTCGAACAGTTCTATCATCTTCACTGGACTGGAGAGATGTACAAGATAGCATATGACAGTAATGCTTGATACTCGTATTTAGAAACAATGGGACCCTTAATTGACTGAAACCTGATGCCATGGAAGTACTCGTAAATGATTATTTTGATCAGGCCCCTTCAGTGGCTGTACATTAGATACACTTTATTTTCGGGCTTCAAGTGTAAAAATGTTTGAAGGGAGCAATTTTATTTTTATTTTTATGCACCATTGAGAATCCTAATGCATAATCTACATAAAATGCGCGGTTTGAATTAGTATTGCAGTACTAATATGACTTTATAAATGAGAACGACTTCTTGACAGATCTACTAAATTGCGATTATAAACCAAAAAAATTAAGCCAGCTCGAAAAATACACAGTAGGTTATTTCCTTGCTCATTGACCAATAAAAAATAATAAAATATATACATTTTGACTACGAAAAAGAACAATCATCTCATCAACAGCGCTGTTTTATCTTCTCCCACGTTATTCATATACATGTCTCGCTAAAATTACAAAAATATGATACATCCGTGCTATATGGCGCCCGTTTTCAAAAATATCAGTGCATAAAAAGTGATCCCATTGTTGCGACTGCCATCACGATCCATTAGCAAGAGTCGAGAACTGCACTTTAAGAGGAAACCAGTTGTGAACTTGCATCAAGAAAAACCGAAATTAGGGAACTTCCCTGTTATCCTACCTCTCAAGGGTGCTGGTGGAGGCAGCAGCGCTGTGATGGGTGCGTGCTGGACACCTCCAACTCCGTCTGTTTATTATCAAATGGAAAATTAACCTGTTTATAATGAGCAACAGACGGAATCAATACGATTATTTTTATCAGTAACTACAGGGTTGGCCCCACGTTACCGTGATCGATAATCTTTGCAATTTAAAAATCGTGCACAACCGAAGTAACAATAAATTTATGAATGCTTACAACAGAATTACCCATTTAATTCAAGGTTATAAATTGAACTATCATTTGGATATTGTTTAAATATGTGAAGAAATTATTTGGCGCGATGAAATTTAATTTTAATATCTGAATTTAAACATTAAATATCAATTTTTACCACGGGTAGGCAATACGCCTTGATACGAACATTCTACCATGATACGTACATTCAACCATGATACGAACATTCAACCATGATACGTACATTCTACCATGATACGAACATTCAACCATGATACGAACATTCAACCATGATATGAACATTCAACCATGATATGAACATTCAACCATGATATGAACATTCAACCATGATATGAACATTCAACCATGATACGAACATTCAACCGTGATATGAACATTCAACCATGATATGAACATTCAACCATGATACGTACATTCAACCATGATACGAACATTCAACCATGATATGAACATTCAACCATGATACGTACATTCAACCATGATACGTACATTCAACCAGGATACGATCATTCAACCGTGATACATTCAACCATGATACGTACATTCAACCAGGATACGATCATTCAACCATGATACTCACGAACAGCTCCCATATGAATCCTTTTAACCTACAGCTGTACATACTATATACATGTAGCCTTTCAAAATCTAGTTTTTTGTTCATGTATGAAGCTCATTTGTTCAATTGAATAAATAAATCGCCTTTAATAATTGTACTATGACCAGGTAGACATTTTTGTCGCCTGTCAAATTTATTTCAATGAATAAACTTCAGAATGGGTGGATGCAATGATGTGTTTTGCATTCGAAAGAAAATTGATGGCTAATTGAAAATTTGAGGTAGCAGGCTTCAAGCAAACAGACCCAAACGCAAAAACAATTTTGGCTATATCTTTTCTGATTGATGAACCCTAATCGTAAAAAGAATTTACACTGGTAAAAAAGAACGTCTATAGGTATAGTGATCTAGTATACACCTCCACATTTATTCTGTATAATTATCACAATTTCAAAACGATTCCATTTATCAATAAATTAGTTCAATTTTTTGATGAAATTTATCCATAATAAGGAAAAATAGGATCAACGACGAGAAAAAAATGTACTAAAAAACATGTAGTAGTGAAAAAAAAGTTCAAACCATTCACTGACCCTGCGTTCATATTAATGTTATTAATATTAGTTTTTTTTTAATATTATTTTGTTTATAATATTAACTCATTTTTTATTATTCCATATCTAATATTATTTTCAAATAAAAATTTTTATTTTTATTTGATATTACTCGAAGCTGCTCTTTCATTCACTCCAAAATTTTTTTGTTTGTATTGTAATCTTAGCGAGATCAAGACGATTTCACTCAACCTATACCGAATAGAACAACTTACTCTGTAAGTTATTCTACTCTACATACATTCTACATTATTCCACTACCTCCACTCTACTCCATTTACTCTACATCCACTCTAATGCCTTGATGATATTAGAGTGGAAGCTTAACCAACAATACGAAACAGCACAACGAAATGATGGAGTTAAACAAAGAATGTGCAAGCACGACTGTCTTATTCATTTTTTCACAGTTATTTGGGGGATATGTTTTGAAAGCTCAGAGTAGTTTTATTTTGATCAATCTACTAATTGTTTACCAAAATTGGATATTTGTAGAGTGTAATACTAACTCTCGGTCAGAAAACGGAATTTTGTAATATTATATTTTTCGAAGGCATATAGAATTTTTTAGATAGGTTGATTTTATATATAACTTTTAGAATGATGTTAAATGGAGAACTACATCGTAAATAAAAAAATTTTAAGGTTTCCAGTTCTGTCTGAATACATTTACTTTCTCTATCCATAGTCTTGTAATTGTACCAGTAATGCATTTAATTTCAAATGGGGTTGTTTACAGTGGTAACTTACAAATCTTGCCCTCTCATTCCTTGAACGCCGAAACGAAAGTCAGCAAAATTTGTTTTACGTGAAGGAAAGTTGCATTTTCCAATCTTCTCGAGTCTAATTTTGGAGCGTGCCGAGAAACGAAACATGCGGTTGCTTTTCCGTCACTGAAGCTTAATGCGTGCACACTGAAATGCCGACCATGAACTGGGATATTTTTGGAAGTAGATGTAGCGCACAGACTACAAAAATCTCTTATGTTGATTTCCAGAAGCGCCACCCTGGCCATAAAACACTCCAAAAAGAATTGGATATGACCGCGAATCTTATGTTCTGGGATACTTTATTCGCAGGTATTCGCTGCGTCATTCTTCCGTGAAAAATGTTCGTCAGTTCAGGCTGACCATCCCATCCCATGAATTGATTGCCAGATTTATCATATCTATATACGCTTTCTCTCAGCAATATTTTCTTCAGGAACTTATTTCAGTGCTATCAGCATAGAAAAAAGTAAATGAATACAAAATTTGCAAAATTTTATCTGCAAATTAGTTAATATTTTTATAGTCTGAAACATGTCGGTGAAAATTTAAATATTGTAAAACAAAATCAACATGATGCACACCCAGCAAGTATGAGCGTCATTATACGTTTCAGTAATTATTGAAAGGGAGCCCAATATACTGAGCTAAAAATATTTAATGCTACTCCAAAAATATTCTAATAAGAGATCTTCAGTAAGCAGCACATTGCTAAGCAATTGTCACGGCCTAACTAATTGTCTTTTGTCATGTGGTTGTATAGATTCTAATGAAACACGCTACGAAAAACATGAAAGCAAATCAAAGATCCTTGAAGTTAATCAAAATCATTGAAAATTTCAGTAAACCTGATACATTTTTGAAAATTATCTTTAATGATAGAAAGCTAAAATTGCCAAGTAAGCTTTAGAATTGTAGCCTCAATTGCACACAATTATTCTGTTGAGTAGGGAATAAATTGGAAGAACTTACTTGTCGCCGAGGCGGTATTCAAGATGATTCCCGCCGCGCATAAGTAGAGGATCGGTCGCACGAACTGAACAGGAGAGTGAGTCACTCTGCAGTTCAATGTCATCATTCTGTGCTCTCTTGACTGAAGTTTCAAATAATTAGCTATAGTCTGTTTTCTTGTTTGAATGTATCAACATAAATTAATCTTTAACTGAATTGGCAGGAAGAAGATTATTGGTTTTTAATCGAAAATACTGTGTTTCGCTTCAAGGAAAATATTTCGATATAAATAGTCGAAATGATCAAATTAAAATAATTTTTGTATGTTCATCAAAGCATAGTTTCTGGAAAACGAGAAACAATTTCATTACTTTATTGCAAAAGGATAAAAAATGATTAAATAATCAAAAGTTGAATGAAATCGAGAGACATGAAATTAATAAAATTGCCAAGTAAACAAAATTAAAGTATAGTTCTGGAGAACAGTGGTAGGGAACAAAGGTTAGGATAACCAATTTACACCAGCAGTCTTGCACTGGCGGATTGCGCCCGAACTTTTCGGCTAAAATAACAAGCTCTGTTCGTCGTGGCTTGCACTCCCTCTTGTCTGCGGGAAAAAATATTAATCATAATATAAAAATAGTAATATTTTCATGTATTAAGATTTTTTGCATTGCTAATCATAAGCTAAGTTCATTAGATGGAAAAAGGGCTATATAGAAAGAAAGGGCACTATAACATCCTAAATCTTCAACTAATCACGTTAGCCTAGTAAAAGTACAACTAACGATTTCTAATTTGCAGAAATTTTCTCGATACCCTCCGTTCAATTCGCACTATTTATGAATTAGATTCAGCGCAATGCGCTTTTCTTCTCACTTTACATAATAGTTTGTCGAGGTTCGGGACAAATCAGGTACAGTTAGATTGAGGTTTAAGATTTAGAACAGGCAAACTCCGCGGGGCGCTTGCGGCTAACCGTAAGCTGGGAGCTTTAGAGGCTCAGGCGGCAATGTTTACGTGCGGTAGCCCGACAGCGCGCGACGCAAGGTTCCATATAACATAATAGGAGCCCTTATTGCGGGAACATGCAACGTACAGCGGTAATGCCAAGAAAGTGGCACGTGTCAGACTTTGATTTACTATGGCAGAAAGAAATGTAACCAAACAATTAAAAAAGTCCTTTTTGTAGGCTACGGGTTTGGTGTGACAGTGCCCATGAAATGGATTATGATAGTATAACTATGGAAGGTATTTTCAGTCAAGCCATATCAACCATGCGCCATAAATTGTTAGCGCACTATTTATTTACGATAAATGCTAAAATATATATTGCCATATGGGTTCATTGACAAATAATATAGCGTCTCAACTTATTTCCGGTGAGATCCGAATACAACCGCAAGTTTTACAAATATTGCTTGTCTATGGATGTTTTTTGTTTGCGTCTGAAAGTATTTTTGTTTCAAGTTTCATCATTCATAAATTGCAACCAATAAATTTTCGAAAATCTGATAAATTTTTATTTGAATTTAATATATTTAAATAAATAAAATATTTATTAGAATACAAGTTTTGCCATACTCTGAATTTGAATGGATCTTGAGTCACAAATTTTTTGACCGTGAACCGTGGCATGGAATTGATGAACTGTGATATGTTTGCTTAAAACTTTACTACTGAAAGATTAAAATGGAACATGCATAGTAGTACAACATGCCTTAAATTATACTGATCTTTCAAACGTTCAGTGAAATAGATTTACTCGTACTTCAGATCTTATCTGCTCAGCTTACAAATTAAATTTTTTCAAATTCATGAATGACAAACAAATCTTTTTGCTCATTCATGGATGCTTGTGTCATTTCATGGTTTTGGTGTAGTCAGTTCCCCCAAAAAACTTCAAATGCTCCATGAACTTGACAGTGAGCAGACATTCTTCCTGCTCTCCCTTTCATGATTCTAAATTGCACGGTGGACAGCAGAGAAAATCCCTTGAGCACTTGATAAAAATGGAAGTGTTTCATCACAATTCAAAAGAAAGATGAACTTCACTCACAACAACATTTGCCAGAGAAAAGCTTACTCTAAACTCGCCAGAACATTTGGTGGCCGTCTAAAAACACTTTAACGGGAATGGATACGAAGAGGTCTCCAAATTGCTGCACACGCCTGTGAAATTTCAGTGTAAATAAAAAAATTTAGTGTTTTTTCTCTGGAAGGAAGATCGCTGATTTGCTGGGAATCTTCTGTGCTTATGACATAACAAATCCATATCAATTTTGAGTAACCCACTTTTGAGCTGCAAGTCACACTTTGGTAAGATTATTTTCAACTTTTTGAGATAGCAATTTGCAGCCAAGTCAGTAACGCGTGCAAGAAAAATATTCGATGAATTTTGCAATTTATTCTTTTTCATTTTACAATTAGCCTCTGCAGAGAGAACATCATCTAAAATGTTCAAAAACACATGTTTACCAGTCAAGCCTCACTACAGTTACACAAATATAATGCCACAATTTTGAGTGCATATGTTTCTACAACCAACACTACAATTAAATAATAATAACGATCAGAAATATCTTATTTCCTCTTCGTTGTATAGGAGCAACGAACTATGACGTAGAGAGCAAGATTTATTGATCCCATATTAGGTAATCTCTAAATGGCTACGTTTATGCATGTTCACCAGCTTAGAGCAATTAGAATCATATTATAGAATTATATCAGAGATTAGATTTGAGTTCACATAATTATCAAAAAAATCTTTGCATTGAGCATTTGTATAGCTAGTGTCATTTTGGTGCTTGATTGCAATGGACGGAAATAAAAGAAGATAACACAGTTATATATTAGAAAGTTCACCACATGAAAATAAGGGAAGATAACACAGTTATATATTAGAAAGTTCACCACATGAAAATAAGTGAAGCAAATCTGTAACCTCCTGCCACGAGTCTGTACGACAAACAGCCTACAGTTTGAACTCATAGTGTGCCACTGTGCCAAGCTCGTTTATAATTATACGTCGATATTAGAGTGTTTAATGTACATATAAACCATCGATTGGTCGCCAAACAAAGTCTGGCCTCACGCTAACATTAATAATTTTGTTTAATTATCCTTCGTGAGAACTACTCTTTAACTGTAATAACTTCTCCTCAGTTGATGAAAACAGAACGTATTGAGAAGCAAACGAAAACAAACTTTAAAAAATGCAAAATGCCTTCGCTGACGCCTAAATCCTGTACGTTAGCAACGTTGCAGAATAAATTTTTTCGCTGTAACTCAGAGGAGAAGAAATGCTCTATTAATTTTATAAATTATTTTGGATAACATGCATTAATGGATTTCAACAAAACGCACAAAAAGAAGTAATACTACATTCCTTATTTCCGATTTTGCTTCTAATATCAACTAATTAATAAATTTTTAAACTTTAAAAATTTACCGAAACCAAAACAGAATTTAGTAATGGCATATTTTAAACCGTAAAAAAATGTTGGGTGAAAAATATAAATGAGTTCATGCGGCTGCTCTCCGCAAGCTTTAGAAATTTTGAATAGTTCCATAGAAATTAGCCTCTTGGTCAATGCTAACACTTCCAAATGAATGAAATGATCGTGTCAATAAACGTCTGTAATTTGCCAGCACCTAGAATCATTGCAGAATTTTGGGCTGTGTGGCCTTCAAGGAATGTTTTTTTTTGCAACGACCCTCGTTTGTGTGTCTTTTAACCCTGCGCTCCTCCCTCGATTTGCAAATCCCCGATATCGACTTATTTAGGCCTGCCAAATTTCTCTAGCAAACAGCGATTGAATTTAAGGAGGATTTTCGGCTTGGGCTAGAACTCGAAGGTCTACGCGATGTTTTGGAACTAAACTCTATGAAATTATGAACGGAAAGGAACTCAATGTCTAATAAATTAATTTTGCGTATGTGTCTGCTTAATTTCAAATGTTTACAATTGTCTTAGCTTCTTTACTTTTTTTAAGAGCCATGGTAAAATTTTTTGGTGCCTTTTGTGCTGCAGTCTGACCACAGCAGACTTCCTTTCATTATAGAAAGAATTGAGGAAAAACTCTACGGTAAATTTTCTCGTATTTCAGTTATTATACACAGAAACGTCGTCAGTGCAAACGCATGTTCTTGATTCGTCTTATATTTCATAAATTATGTTTATATTCAATAATGGATAAATTCCCATACTTAAAAGTTAAACCACCCGAATGGAATCTATTACTAGCAAAACGCCATTATTTTCATATTGAAGCCGCGGAAAAATCTACTTATTATGTAAAAACGCTCATACCTACAAATTAAAGCCGCTGTGCAGTTCTCAACATTAAATAGAAAAAAAGCATGCGTCGATTTTAAGGCGGTGAAATAAATGAAAAATGCTCGCGCTTACAAATTAGAACCGCAAAAAAAATATTTCCCTACTATAAGAAAACATGTTCATGCTTACAAATTAAAACCGTAAAGCAGATCTCCTAATATGAAAAAAGCTGTGGATGACTGACAGTCATTGTACAGGCGGCGAGTTCTGGACAATGGAAGCCACTGCAGATTCCAATGACCATTTCCGAACACGACACAATTGGAAATATAAGACAAGTGGGAACTGAAACCAAATCGTCTATTTTTGTTCTTCAGAAGTTCTATATCATCTATTTAATATGAACAGCATTTAGAGAACCATCAATGCAGAATATTACCCAGAAAACTTACGAATCTATTATTTAGTTAGCTAAGTAATATGCAACTATCAACGACATCAATACTGCAGAGGAATA
Organism: Hyalella azteca; assembly: GCF_000764305.2. Lineage (NCBI taxonomy): Eukaryota > Metazoa > Arthropoda > Malacostraca > Amphipoda > Hyalellidae > Hyalella > Hyalella azteca. Next base: position 189,270 of record NW_025943639.1, on the reverse strand, counting down.
GCTGAAGCATTTTATTAACCAAATTTTTTGGCAAGAAAAAAATTTAGACTGGTAATATGTCACTACATTGCTGAGTATTCAGGATAGCAGTCTGGCTCTGAATTATAGCGAAAATTTCCATTACTCTTTCATTTTTTAATTTAAGGGTAAAAAGATTTTTATATTTTCGAAAAATAAATATTTAAGATTACTTTTTAAGATTTTATTCCTGTATAGTTCTGACTTTAAATCTGTTACACGCCGGAGTGCATCTCCGGAGTTTAGCTTGAAGCAAATTAATCGTTCGTTACACGATACACGAATTGAACAATGTAATACAACACGAGCAAAAAAAGAACCTGGACAAAAGAATGGAAGTAAAACTAGGCGTTCGATTGTCTCTTCAATATTAATTGAACAGATAATATTTGAATGATATACGTTTTTCGTCATCTGTTTAACTTCACGGCAAAATGACAGTATTTGATGCATAATTTGCTACGAAATAATTTTCTCAGTTTAAGCTCATAAGAAACCAGAAAAATAAATCGGTTGGATTTACTTGATCGTAACATAAATGAAACTGGGTAACATGCATAAATTTAATAAACATAACATAACATAACGTAACATAGAAGTACCGATGCATAAATTTAATTACTTTATTCATGTTCGGGCCCAGATAAATTTTCAGCAATGTTCAAAATTTTAAATTTGTTTATCTTCACCGTTAGATTTGCGACCTAGATGTCTGTTCCATGTGCGTCATAGCCTGCTTCATTTGGGATTTTCAAGCTAACATCGCTCGATCCCACAGAAGACTTCGAAATTTGACCGTGAAAACGTAAATTTGTGGCAAGATCTGCCATTTAGAAGGATTACAGAATTTCACCGTCTATTGCACACGAATGACGATCGTTATCTCGCAAATGCTGCACGAGCGGCACCACGGAACTCGCGCAGCTGCTCAGTGGTGTTAATAGCCAACGCTAATGATGTTATTTGGCCAGGTAAAAGTGGCTTGTACTCTGGCTTACCGCTGTAACGGACACAGGATTGCCTCAGCCACTAAGTGACTTAGGCTCTGCGTGCTTCACAACGGGCGCATCCGCGAATTTTCCAACGAATGAGCTCTTGCAAGCCACTCAACGGAAATATAGAGCCAAGGAGAGCTTTTCTTGGTAGCTATTTTATAACTACAAGATCTAGCTCTAACAATAAAATTCTGAGAAAAGTTGAAGTTTAAGTTTGACATGCAGTGCATTGTTATTAGACACAAGCAGCTAGTGTTTTTACTTGTGCGAATGTATTACGATACACGGAGAGATTTTAGGACTTTTTAACTAGCTAGAGAGATCCATGCAGCAGAATGCTATTTATTAGATAATGCTACTAATTAAACCGGAAGTTCTTGTCTTATATTTTCGACTTCTGGCTGAAAAACCTCTAGCCTTTAGAAAACATTTGAGATACTTGGCAAATTTTTGGTGTGAATTTTGGTGGGTGTCACATATCAGTTGTGGGCACCTTGCAATCGGACGGCAAGTGTAAAGCAGGAAATGTTTTTACGACTTTTTCTGCCATATTTCATTGAAATACGTCGGCACAGTCATAGTATTGGAATTATATGACAATAATATTAGTTCAAGTTTCCCGTTTCCCCGTTACTTCTGCATTGTACTTATGCAAAAATGTGATATACGAGGGTGCAGCAGTAATGTTGTGATGAGTGTTTGTATTTAAGATATTAAATGCGATGGGTCGTAAATTTCAGAAGGTTTTCGAGAAACATTGAACATAACCGTAGAACCTACCCTATACATGACCGCTAAGTTGTCGTAGAAGTGAGATCTTCAAACGCTGCATTGGAACTTTCGGTGCCTCTTCAGCATTGACATTAAAAAGTTCTCTAATGCTTATGAAATTCAAGTATACTCTCGAGTGTCTCTCATGCAGAAGTTGGGGCTAAATTTAATGCGCGCTGTGATTGGACAAAGTCATTTATAACGATGTTGCTTTATGGCTTCAATTGAAAGTCCTCATCAACCAGCGAGTTACATTGATACATAATTATTATAGTTTACTATTTATTTCCTTCACATTGAATTGCCAATACAATCATTGAATATTGCGAGATTATTTTGTCTTGGTTGTATTGATTCAATGATGGTATACACGGGAAAGAAACGGACAATATTCATCACTGGCGTTAAATATGTGTTATGCCAAGCGATGTTCTACATTTTAGTTAATTACAATTTATTTTTTCGTTGTTCTTTCGACCATGTTGATAGCCTTAGATCCCTTCAGGAATACGAAAACTTTTATCCAAAACTTGCTTTTTGAATGAGGTTTTATTTGTCAAGCTGAATGGCGAGCCAAGCAAACCTGTAGAATTTCCTTCTCTCATGCAAATTTGAACCCCAAATTTTCCAACTTAGCAATGAGAGCGAAAATTTAAGAGGATGAAAATTTAAACCTTAATCATTCCAATATAGTACTTTGGCTATGCATGTGAAGAAGAAAATATTTGCAGAAGTACTCTTCGCTGAATTTTAAAAATTGGTTTAGGTGTGGAACGTTTCGATAAACAAATGCTGAGGTTAATTTTTCCTCTTGCAGGCGTATTAGAAAACCAAATAACTTCCATCACAGTGCAATTTTGCTTTCTTAGATAAAAATTCGATGAAACGATGGCCAAAATTCCGCCTATTAATCAAATAGTAATTCATTTTTTTCATTTAAATTAAAATATTTTCAACGCCGATAATTCGAATGCATTGAAACTACTTTCTCATCATGCTTGTAAAAGAAAAGGAAATGAAACTTCAAGTAGATGGATTATAATCGCTAAAACTAAAACTGATTTTGGGAACATTTAACAAAAAAATCATGGAAACATATATTTTATTATCACTATTGAAAATGGTCATTTTTAAATTTTTTCGTTATAACCCGAAAAACCACACGAGTATCAAGTTCTATATCAATTCTTCTCCCAAAGTCACATCATCGAATATATATTGTTTAGGTATAATTGTCTTGTTGTTGTCAGGAATTGGTCATTGTAGAGGCAATTGATAGGCTCTGTTCTATCATGAATTCTTTTTGTCATGAATTTGTCATTAATGTCAGAAATTAGCCTTCAATATCAGAAATTGGTCATTTATGTCAAGAATTGGTCATTGATGTAAAGAATTGGTCATGGATGTCAAGAATATGTCATTGATTTCAAGAATTGGTCATTGATGTCAAGAATATGTCATTAATGTCAAGAATTGGTCATTGATGCTAAAATTTGTCAGTGATGTCAAGAATTGGTCATTGATGTCAAGAATTGGTCATGGATGTCAAGAATATGTCATTGATTTCAAGAATTGGTCATTGATGCCAAGAAATTGTTATTGATGTCAAGAATTGGTCATAGAGGTCTGGAATTGATTAATGTTTTCGAGATAAAAATGAAATCACATCAAGTATTAAAAAAACAATTTATGCATAAATGTCAAAAAAATATATTTCAAATATTTCCAGAGCAATAATGCTTAATATAACTGACATTTACATATTTAAATTTCGATAAACGAATAAGGAATTTGTTTGAAGGGACTTAGTTGTAAAAATAATCACTTCGAGATCTCGAGTAAAAACTTTTATAAGTTCATTTTTAATTCGTACGCCACCATCAGGTGAAATAATATTGTTTTTCACAAAGTGAAGGCTAATGTTATCAAATATTTCTCAAATAATCTCTCTCCTCCTCTTATAGGCGCGAGCTCTTTGAATTACTGAAGCGATTCCAGGGAGCCCCGGGAGTGCATTGAATTCAAAGGTGTTGCTCAGGCCTCTCGGGACGGTTTGCCATAGAAAGCTAAAACGAAGCTCTACGTTGTGGTGGGGGTTTTAGAATAATATTTTCCGTACAACTATCTTATATAGTTTTGGGAGCTAGACACATTAATCTTCCCGGATGTAGAGAATTGCTTAAATGCTTCACTGAATGGAACAATTTTTTGAGTTCTGGAAAGAAATAAATATTGAAAATATGTTATCATATTGATCCAATAATCGCCGTTTCTCATTTACAAACTACCAGAAAATCTACAATAATAAATGAATCTTATTCTATTAAGAGGTTTCTCGTGAATAACGCCAAGCAATGAAATCATCTTCTCACAATATTGGAATCACACAGTATGACGTCATTGCAATGAAATGAACACTGCATGTCTGCAATGTTTAATAACTGCTCGGTTTTGCATGTGCGATCTATAGCCTTGTTCGCGGTAATGGACTCGTGTCGATAAACGGGCTATAAAAACTCATGCAGCGAGCAATTAATCTGCCGAAGTGATAACTTCCATAACTTTATCTTCTGTATTTGTGTGGGAGATGAATGAGCCAGAGTTTTTAAGCGTCGCATTAAATAAAACTATTTGGCGCTTTGATTGTACAATTTTTCCGATACAGATCAGAAAAATCTTAACCTCGAAATTTACTTATAACTTTCACACTCGTGAATTTTTCAATCGATCGGTCAAGTGCTTTGATCGATCGTTCTGCTCTTAGAAAATGACTGTGTTTTTTCTTGTCGCAGCATGTATGATTTTTTAATAGTTAAATCAAATAAATGGCTTGCGATATTATTGTTGTGTGAGAGTTATTGATATTGCTGCCTGAAAGATATTGCACGATTTATTTACCCTACAATGTTTATGGATCCTTAGTGATTTTGACTTCGCGTATATACAAAAATTTTGCTAATGCCAACTACTAATTAAATAACAAACACTTTGTAAATAGTCCCTTTATAGGAACCAACTATGCATATTCATTTAAAATCCGCAAGTGTCACCGCTTAATGAAACAACTATTTAACAGAGATTTATGCCCTCATAAAACAAGCCATGTAAGCTGTAGTTACAAATTTTCTGCTTGACATGGCTGCTCTGAGGCTTCGGAGGTTTTTGCATTTGAACTTTGTTGCATGGTGAGCCAGGGGAGGGAACAGACGCTCCATGTTAGAGTGGCAAAGAAAACCGATAACTCCAAGCTAAGCCGCGCTGGCTTTCTTGCTCGTTATGGTGAGAGCAACATGAAAACGAGGCAATATTTGCGCGTGGCCGCGTGATAGCCATTCGATTTTTGATCGGAAATTGTTATTGCACAGATAATATGTGGGAAAATAGAGATCTAGAATGAAACATTCTTTCAAATTTCGGTAGTGCTCGTTAAGTAACTCGGTGACTCGTAACGGATGTACATGTGTGGGGTTAAGTTGGTTTACAAGGCAAGATCTCAGAGATTATTATTTTGGTTTCAAACCATTGGATGAATCGTTGCGTTAACTGAAGAGATAAATTGTGCTCATATATATTATTTATGATGAAACAAAATGGGTTTCACACACGTAAAACGTGATTATTGTAGTCATTATTCATGTTCTGTTCGTAGTAAGTGGCCTTGCATAGGAGTTCAGTTCAGCCATAATTTGTAGCGGAGGCGAACGAACGGAGCGACAGGCACCAGAGACTCCCCAAGGAATCAATTTGCCGATCAAAGATCGGGTCGTGATTTCACCATCAAAATTTCGGCAAATTTTAAGCGTGATAGTCAAGAATAATTTTGAAAAATTTAGCTGCTACCAATCCTACCATAAATACAGATAAGAAACAGATAATATATCGAAGTACTCAATTTCTCCTTTCCTACTGTTCGACCGGCTCGATTGCATTCCTGGAACAAATTTTCAAATAAGAACTGGAAGAATTAGTGAATGAGTACATAGAAATGTACTCATTCGATGAACGAGTACATAGAAAATGCTACTGAAATGGCCATGAATACGAAACGAAATGCGCTTAGAAAGTACCACTTCTTAAACGATGGAGTAAATAAGTTATACGGAATGATTTTCATATGATATGCTTGTATACTTTCATAAACAAATCTGAATGATGACAAATATCTTGTAGCTTTAAATTTAGAAACTCTGAAAAGCATATCGTATATTATTCGGCTTCTCTCTGTCGATTTAAGCCAGAAATTGGGCCCGCGCTGAAGGTCAGCATTGCAATTGGCAGCGAGAGATCACCTCCCTGAAGTGGACATTTCATATCAGATGCATTGTATACAGCGAGAGTCAGTGGGACGAATTTAAAACGAATATTGGGATGGTTTTTAACATATCTCGATCTATTGCTTCATTTCACCGATGGTAACGATAATTCATAAAATTAGTCCATTTTCCGCAGTATTATCAGACAAACAGATAACTAATATATTAACTGGAAAATTTTTGAATACACGCTTTCAGTAAGGTAGAACTCTGAACTCTCTGAGGTGCGTTAAATTTTTCTCATTGGATTGAGATGACTCACTAATAATAATAATAATATTAATAATAAAATAACAATAATAATAATAAACATAATAATAATCACAATAATAATAATAACAATAATAATAATTATAATAATGAAATAAGTTTTCTTACGAACAATATTATTGTAGATGGAAATACAAATATGTACTGAATAATAAATTTATGTTAAAAAGAGGGCTCAAAAATCAATACATACAAACGGGAACGACGTTAAGGATGTAAATTTAAAAAATAATCTTAAAGCGATTTAAACCGAGTACTTGATATGGTGAACCGCCTAACATATTCTTCCATTATAGACTCTATAACCACTTTCAACCCCTTGTTAAAACCAAAGTCGCCGTTCATTTCGCGAAAAAAACTGTTTTGATGTAATTTTTCTTATAGACGCTTTTTTATTTCTCTGCAACGTGCGCGCGAGAAGGAAGTTCCCAGCGAGCTGTGGAAGCTTCGAACCTCGTCGCTAAATTGTAGCCCTTCTGGCACGCTTACGATATTGGGTGTCGATGTGAAGAGGGTAACAGTTCCATCATTCCAGCTGTGGAAAATTTCTAGCGCATTCCCATTACAGTTGGAAAAGATTCAATTTTCTTACATATAATTGCATTGGAGTTTTTGGGGGCAGACGGTTACGTATAATAACGATCGTGAAGTAGATCATGCGAGTTTATCGCTGTTCTAATTCTTTCGCAATAAATAGGAACCAAAAAAGACTACACTATCAATTATACCGATGTTTTTTAATCCTGCAAATTCGGCAGAGGACTACAAACATTATAAAATGTATCTTATATACAGTCACAATCCAATGAACAGAAAATTGTTCAATAGTTCTATCACATACTACATTAAATTTTTTTTATCAGATGTCCGACGGACTAGAATAGTTTTATGTTCTTTTTGGAAAACAAATCAATATCAATGATACTTTTTCAAAAAAGCATAAAAAGTTCTTCCGGTTTCGTAAACACCCATACCAGAGAAGCTCACCTGTTTCGTTGATAGGCGCGACTGATTTCGTTATGGACACGTTGCCAAATATAACCTGTGAGGAGAAACTGTCACGATCTAACACGCGTCAGCTTAAACTCTTCTGGTGAGATGGATCAGCTTTGGGAAAGTTCAAAGCCCCCGCTAATAAGGATTACTGCCGATACTTTCAGGACATGACTTTGGCAGGAGTTTTCTGTAACACAATAGGTATATATAATCATACAAAGCAGGTTGTTTCATAACTCGAATGTCGACATTAAACTGTGTCATGCAAATATTGAACATGTATCTGTCATATGCATTGCTTTTCCTATGTAGCCGAAGATTTCTTCGGAGCTACACTATTCTTAAACACATTGGTAAAACTCTGCTCTGGACATTCATTTGATTTTGCAACGACTAAACGGTTATGAGTTTTAAATTAGACTCACTATGGTGAGTGACCGAAACGGCAATGCGTTCATGTAAATTATTCTCTGTGGTATTAATTAGAAACCGTATGTGGGACGGGCTTTAATTTTAGTCTTCTTTACTCATGCTCAGCAGATAGTATTATTCGAGTTGCGTATAAGTCCAAAGTTTAAACAACTTTGGCGTCTTGTTGTTGTTAGGGGCTCAACAAATTTGCATTTCTTGACTTTTCGTATTAAAAACATTTCCAAGTTTCGCGAATAATTAGATTGTGTTAAAAGAGCAATGCTTCTAAGTAAAGGACTTAGGTGTGGAGCTGCCCATTAAAATATTGAATGAATATATAAGAACTAGTTCATTTTTTTTCACAGCATAATTCTAAATAATTTTGAGTTGTACATAAACAACTTTATAGAGCATATCATCATAACACTGAACGTTTTGCTGGGAATTCATATATACACATAACACACATTTTTCACAGAATATTGTAATATCGTAAAATCAAATGATATTATTCCTTGTGCTTATAATAATCATTGCGATTTAAAATAACTAAAGTTTAGTTCATTAAGATTGTAAAGCAAAAGTCATTTCATTGCCTGAATCTCTTTCTATAATTGGTGCAGATGTAATATTTAATGGATCAACAAGATTTTTGAGGACTGGATTTGAAAAATTGAAACCATCCGGGGCGTGAAATTCTCATTACTTATAATTATAAATGACATCATAAAAAACCTAGAATGCTTGAGTAAAAGAATACGCGGGGCAGCCAAAAGGTTTACTTAGGTTAACTTCAACATCGAAGGAGAATAAAAAGTTCTATATACCCTCTCTGCAGCTCAAACGAAGTGATGTAAATTCCTTGCACGTGAAATATAAACAATTATTCTGTAACAATGAACCAGATGACCATTATAAATCCAAGTGGAATCCAAGTGGAAAAGATAGCGTACATTTTTTTAACAACTGTTGCAAAACCCAAAATCTAGAATGAAAATGAACCGAGAAGAAGTCAGAACTGAGTCACGGTCTAGAGTCGCGACGACGCCTCTCAGGGCACCGGGCACGTGTGTTCTGGTCAGGGCGGGTTCGCTAAGGTTAGTCGCGCTAGGCCCAGAGCTCCACCCTAACTTATAGCCACAGCGGGGGAGGTCGCGGCCAGCCAAGCAGGCATGCAGCTCAGCAAGAGACCCAGCAGCAAGCGCTCTCTTCCAACACCCACTCACGTGAACGCTAGCGCCTCCACCCACAACACGACGCGTACACACGCTTACCGCACTGCCGTGAACTGCACCTGGTGTCGTGAACTGCAGCTGCTGCCGTGAACTGCACCTGCTGTCGTGAACTGCATCCGTTGTCGTGAACTGCACCTGTTGTCTTGAGCTGCATCCGCTGTCGCGAATTGCACCTGCTGTCGCGAATTGCACCTGCTATCGTGAACTGCATCCGAGTTTACGAGGAATAGGCATTGGGGAACAGTGACAGTTAGATGTCTGTGTATATTGACGTGGAGGGGTTTGGTTAAATATACAAAACTGCATTTTATTAAAGTTTTGTTAAAAACTACAAAACTGTTTTTTATTAAACGCGTTTTTGTATTTACATTAAAATCTTCTAAAACTTTGTATGTGATTAAGTAATATTCAATTGCAAATGTGATAATTAGCCAATTAACTACATTGATTTACGAGTAAATATCGAACGTAGCTCAATTTTGCAGAGTAAATACCTATCCGGAGACACTTAATCCTTACATTAATTCGCTGAATATTACAGAGTGAATAAATATTCGAAGAAAACTTCGACTCTTAAGTTGTTTTGTCGCCTTAGCTCAACCGCGGGAGTTCCAAAAAGTACTTGCAGAAATATCTCCGATTTTTTCCGAGGTACAGTTAAGCAAATTTTCCACAAACTTAACTTATCTTCTTCTTGTATTGCTGAGCGAGAAAGAGCACGGCTCCTGCGGGAGATTAACCTGGAAGAAATGTTAAGACGGGCTGTAAAATTTGTAATGAGCAGCCGCACGTTCATTCATGACCGTACGTGGCACCAAGAACTTGTGAAAGGTCGTATGCTGTCTTTGCATTTTGCATGCATCTTGACTCTTTCTTGGCGATCACTGGTCGGTCAAACTTGAAGCAAGTATGAATTTTGAACCGAGATAAAGAAGTAGAAGATATAAGAATATTATTGTCGTAACTCACCAAGTAAGAAACAATTAAACAATTCTTCAGCTGAATATAGGAAATTAAGCCGAAAACCTTATTTCCAACTATCATTTTTCATTTAATCATCAGTATCATTTTAAAATTATAGTGCGGTACTAAAATTATATTTTTCACCTATCTTCAAATCTTAACACCTATAATTTTTGCATGCCCCAACTTTCAAGCTGCGGAATAAGTAGGTTTTCAAATATTTTTGTAAGCTTCAAAGGTCCGGCAACATAAGAGGGAAGTGAGAGGCAGTGTTTGAGTTACGGCCGCTGTGTTGACTTACATCGGTTGACCCGATATTGACGTGCGGCGCAGAGGAGGAGAGCTTCTCCTATATTATCGCGCCTCGGCGTTTGAAGCTTCAGTGGTCCGCTTCATCGTGCCTTATTGCGTCATTTTCTGGTGCTTATCATGTGTCAACGCGATGTGACTCATGTGCATTGTAGTCAAGTGTTATGAACTTGTCGCAACTAAAGTGCGGCGAAGAGAACACGAAAATATTGGATTTTGAAGTGCGTTCAAAATAGAGCCTAAAAATACACAGGTAATCTAAGTCTCTACACATATTACGAGTATTTCCCCAAGGTTGAAACGAGCTAGTCTCGCACGCACATGAATTTCCAGTGAGATCAAAATTTGAATGCAATAATTCAGCATTACCTTTGTCATTTAGATCATAATTCTGATACGTCCAAACAATTCGATTGTCGTTGTCAGATGAGAGGAAAGTTGACAGCCCCCATACGCAAACGTCGTATTATTTTGTAGAGAACGGTTTCTTTGCGAATCTTTCTGTACTAAAAGAAAGATAAATAAATCATAAGCCCACTTAGATTTACCTACCCTAAGATTTAGCCTCATAATTACACTTCAATTTTTGATTTATTGAGAGATGCCAGCCAGCGCCGTTAGAAAACTTGAGTGCCAATTGGACTGAGCCAACGGCAATTTGTGCAACGCTTCAAAGGAATGTCGCTCCGAGACGTGACCATTTGACGCTACGAATCTCAACGAAATTCGAGGGGCTCTTGCTACAACGACCGGATTTATACGGAAAATCGCGTTCAGACTCAAACGCTAACAAAAATAAAGTAGCTAAGCGATGATTCAAGTGGATGAACAACCTCGAACATCTGGAAGGTTAAGACTTATATTACTCAAAGCAACGGCAAATTCCTAGGCCAATCACGAATTGCAGAGACTTTATATACCAAGTATTTTATTTTTAATTATGAGAATAACGAACGCTGTTTGTAAACGTATTGTAATCTTCTGCAAAACATAAATATCTTAAATGTCAATTTGTAATCTAAAATTCTCTTCTATATTTTTTAATTGAAATACCGAGGACAATTAAGTGGTTTGGTTCCTACCAAACATATTAAAACTATTAAAATTTTTAACTTTACAATAATATATAATAAACTGAACTGGTTGTCCGGAGAACTAAAAATAAATCTCAACCCTATTTGTTTGCCGGTCAATGACTTTGTGCTGGTTCCTACTAATGTGGTTAGTTTCTCTAAAAAACCTTCGCAAAAAGCCAACCGGCGGCTAATACGATAAAGTTACGCAGTTTAGTGCATCGCCGCGCCATGCTCGGCTCATGCATGGACTCCGTACGGCCGAGTGAAACGCCGCGCCATTGTTGGCTCAGGGACTCCTTATGTTGGAGTTTAAACATGGAGACTAGTGGTTGCAATGGTTTGAATAAATACTAGTGTACAGTAATTATGCATAATGCAGGAGAGTTACAAGGGATATTCAATTCGAAGGATTGCTAATTGCAAGTCAGCAAAAACATTATTGACATGCATTGAGTTCATCTGTTGATTTTCAGAAAGGTAAGAGAAATCGAAGTAGCGATAAATCCCTCTAATGCACGTATAGACAAAGTTTTTTTGTGACTGAGACATTCAGATTTGAACTGAAATAGTCAAAAAATTAAACGAACATGAATATTGTATGATTTGCATTAGATCTTTTCCCCGTTCCAGCAAACATCAAATTGCTCGCTTGATTTTAATTTGGAAGCAGCAGGAGACGCTACAGGAGAATGCTCGTCAAACTTTATGCTTCTTTAATTGTGCCACATGGGTCATAATTGAAATTTAAAGGGTCAGCATGATCCACAAATGGAGCAATTAAATAAAATGCATCTTTATTTGGACGCGATTGACTCATATAAATGGGTCATCCAGACCACTCATTTTTCTTAGTGTAGTTTAAGTGACATTTAAAATTCAAACATCAGAAAAGAATTTACTTCAAAAGAATGACCGATTGGCTGACCGATTGAATTAATTACTTCGTTCCAGTATTCTAGGAAGTGAAATTTGCTTTTATGTCTATTATTTTCAGACGGGGATGAAATTACGGGATTAGACGGTGATTAATTGCTTGATCCAATTGATTTGATCCAATTTATGTAGTCAATATTTTCCATAATATTATTACGAATAAATCTGACTACTTATGCAATACGAATATACATATATTAAAGTAAAATTTACTCAATGCACTGGCAACGTACGGCATGTTTTAAACATAAAATATAATTTACAGTAATGATAGTGGAATAAGAGGGGTATTCGTGACATTGTCATGGGCATTGCAATAATTTAAAATCTCACATAATCGTTACACAACGGAATTTCTCGTAAGCATCCAAGGTGAAAAGTGCAGTCATCGAGGTATTCATCGGTTCTGGGTGTAGAATAATATTGAATGGTAGAGGATATATATCTCAATTAGCCAACAGTGCGTATTATCTAGCCTCAAGATTGAAAAATAATCAAATTTTTGTGACACAAATGGCTGATCTCGAACTCTACGAAAATGGCCACAAAAATTAGAGCCCTCGATTAGAAAATTTGGGAACCTTACGCATTCTCGACGATAGCAGGCAGGAAGATCAAAAATGTTTTGAACACAAAGAGAGAACTTGTTCATAACCCTTAACGTTGTCCTCATATCGATTTTCAAGAGAAAATTTTTCCAGCCAAGCTTTCGAAAAACACCGGAGGCAAGATCGAAGCAAGATTTTACTGAATGGCTTTATGGTTGTACTTTGTACAATGTACCGGCGCTTGTATAAAACAGTCTATAAACTGAGAGAAGTTATCAGGCGGTAGCGAAACATCGAAATGTTTGCATGATTCCCCGATAATTATATTCAGCAGATTACACAGTTATGTCCAAAAGTTCGCCAAAGCCCAAGAGTGTTTCAAATTTTGTGTAACAAAATACTTGATATAATCTATCTATAATATAATACTTAATATAATCTAGTGATATAATCTATATCACTATTTTCAAACGCAGATATATGCATGGTAGTGGGTCAACTAATCAACGATAAAAGGGCGTTGTCAGTGTTTGTTCAGTTGCAAAATTCTAACGCATTGCTACACGAATATTACGCCTGCTCATCAAGGGAAGAGAATTTATGTTGAAGATTGATACAAATTCTTTTGGTGGAGTAGAATAAAGTGAAGTAACTGGCAGGTAACGCTGGCTAGCAAATAATACTTATTTCAAATACATAATTGAAATTCTTTTAATTGAGATATTGGAATGCGTTCGGAAATGGAATGAAACTACAGGCTTAGCGCTTTCCGACTACTACAGGCTTAAATTAAGAATACGCTCAATGATTTTTATGCTCCAAATAAATTGACACATCATTTAAGAAAGACTAAAGATCGTCAGATTTAAAAAAATTTCAACGTTAAATTGTGTCAATTTGTTTTAATCGGCTCTTCAAATTTTATGAAAGTTCAACATTAGGAAATGCAAACATGGATCAGCCTGCTAGTGTAGTACCTCTATAGAATCTAAACATCAATCTGTTCCAATCTTACAACTATTTTTGTACCTGTATGAACTGCTAGGAACTGAAATGTTTTTTAATGTTTATTATTTGCATACGGGGACTATAATTTGTTTATTCTCAGATCCGTTTTTTGTAATCAATATTTTCCATACGATTATTCCGATTAAATCTGAGTACTTATGCAATACTAATGTATATGAAAGTATAATTTACATAATATACACCGTGTATATTACTTTAATTAGGGTAATATACGCAATATACACCGTGTATATTACCCTAATTTGGATAAAGTAACTCATTTAAGTTTAGCTGTAATACAATTCAGAATAATTTGAATTAATTCTAATTCATTCTAAATTTCCGTAAATTTATATTCCAGGTAATATAGCAAGCATGAAACAGAGTGACTATATTGTCATACTGATCTGTCCGAGATGCATAATTGTGGCTACTGGAGCCTACAGACGAGATGATTTTTCAATTTACAGAAGAAAATTTGCTATTTTTATTTGGAAACATTTGCTTTAACATTAATGACGGTCATAAAATTTTTTTGTCACTCTCCAATGGCAGAAATGTTCACGCTGCCATCGACACATTATCTAGTGACACAGAGATAGGATGATTTTTTACAGAAGAGGAATTTTTTTTAAATTGTTCAATGACAGATTACTTCTAAATATTTAATTAATGACTTGAGATAAGCCCATTAGACTGACAGCGAATAGATTTATGAACTACTATTTCTTTTCATTACATTTCAAAATTAAATTTTGAGAAAATTCGGATTCTCATAACAACGCAACTTGTACTACTACTGATTGCATTACACAATTATTCTCACAACAACGCACCTTGTACTACACTGACTGCATTACAATTATTCTCACAACAACGCACCTTGTACTACACTGACTGCATTACAATTATTCTCACAACAACGCACCTTGTACTACACTGACTGCATTACAATTATTCTCTTTGCGTATCAAACGAATTTAGAAAAAAGGTCATCATATCAGCAGGTGTCGTCCTTAAGGAGGATAATGAAAACACGCCACTGATTACAATGCAGGGCGGCGGACTTGTTAATGTCTCTTCTGAAACTAATTGCTTCGGAACTTTATTACCTGAATACGAAGTGCCAATTGAAAACGGGCCAAACGAAAGAGCAGAAGCAAGTAATGACCTCGACAATCTTATTTGCCGAATCAGTCAAAAGTTAAAGAGCTGGTGATCGAATGGTGGATCTTAATGAGGAATTAAACTTGTTAGTGCGCCAATTCCATCCACATGCCTTCTATTGGAAATAAAGAAATTATATTGCATTTACTCAGCTTTTCAGCGATAAAGTATACAAATTTGCTTTCATACTGCTTTTAGGAGGCTGAAATTCAAGTTTAAACATAAACATTTTGTGAATTAGGAAATGCTTTAATGATATTAAGCAAAAATATAATTACAGTTAAAATTAGAAGCAAAAAATTATTTTGGGTACGCTATTGGACTAATTCTGAAGACGGCTTAAATTTGAATTAAAATAATCTCTGTTAAAAATTTGGATATTATTCCTGTGAATTAAAATAGATCAATAGGTTAGCATTCAAGGTTATAGGAATTTTCTTTTAATTTTTCTTTAGTTTATTTCAATTTTTTATGAAGTATTAGTTCCTTTACATTACAGAGATTTTTCCCTATCTCGTTGAAAAATTCTTGTCCGTGTAAAGAACATGCCGAGAATCAAAGGATTCGGCATACGGCAAAAGGATTCGGCAAAGGATACGAATTTCCAAGACGTAATTAAATGTGATCCTACAAAATCTCGGTATATCTGAAGTTTTTTCCTCAAGCGCCAGGGTGTCAACAGCGAATTTCTTGGTTAACTAATTTGTTTTTTTTTTTTGCGCTCGTGTACTAACTGATTGCAGTTTTTACACCCTGGAAAAAAGGGCAATTAAAAGAAACAGAAATTTCACTGATAAATTCTTTTTCGTTTATATATTTTAATATATACAAATTGTTACATATGATGCTGAGAAGATTCCTGATGAGTTTTCTTCAGTTTTACTGGAGAATTTGTAGTACTGCATTTCGTACTACAAAGTACTCTTCACTACGCGAAGAAACTGAAGAAAATTGGCCGTCCTATACAGAGAAGGGTACAAGGTAATGCGAATGTTTCGGTAGGCTTCAAAGGGATTCTGTTGGCTTATCAGCTTCTGTCCGCTGAATGTCGCTGCCAAGAAGTGCGTTTGCCAAGGACAAACGAAAGTCTCACGTTCAAAAAGAGTGATCGACTTATCACACGAGCTTCTTATAAAAAAGGTATTAACATTAGGACTGAAATGAGACTAATATGGCCTACAGTGATGTTTATTATACGACCTGGTGCTTCAGGTGCGCCATTTGAATCAGGTTTTCCCTGACTCGGTAATATTTAATTTGACCAGGAAAACTTACACGTGACATTTTTCCTAATAAATAAACGCGGTAGTTTCTTAATATTTATTCCAGAAACTATTCACGTATTGAGGCTTTTAGTTGTCTAAATAATTTCATAATAAATTAATAATTGAAATACTTAACAAAATAGTGACATGACTGGAAACGTAAAATAATGTATACTGTATCTATACGTAGTGTATATAACAATTTTAGAATCACAGTCATTTTCGATGAACATAATCAATAAAATTTTTTCATGGATATTGTTTGAATTTTGTCTATGTAGTTAGTAGCCCTACTAAAAATGCGAGTTTGCGATTCATTTAAAATTTAACTCGTTCATCGAAAATCAAATGCACCCTATTGTCGTAATGCTTTGTGTGGTATATAATAACATCACGGAAATGCAATATTTTTTCATTTCAGTGCACAAGTCACAGTCAAACTAATCACATGGTGAAATACCCAGATATAGGATATTATTAAATGAATGTACCACTCCGAAGCTTGTCGGGATAGATAATCTGTGAGATCCGAGAATCTCTTCGTCACGCATGACGCCTGTCGATATAAAACTGCAGTAAAATGCAAGAAGCTTCTCGACTATCAGATGCCAGATCTAGAATAATCTAGATCTAGAATAAAAAT
The DNA here is from genome assembly GCF_000764305.2 of Hyalella azteca. NCBI lineage: Eukaryota > Metazoa > Arthropoda > Malacostraca > Amphipoda > Hyalellidae > Hyalella > Hyalella azteca. The sequence goes on along the minus strand of NW_025943639.1, from coordinate 172,349 downwards.
TTTTCAGCAATTCCAGTTCTTTACGGAACAGTATTTAAAAGGCAAATAAAAATTGACAATGCCTCGTTCTGCTTCAACAAAGGAACAATCTTTCTTAACGCGCTTGTCCAACAGTCGTGTATGTGTCGGGCGCATAAAGACCAAGATTTTTATGCTAATTAATTTATTTATAAATTTTTGTAAATTGTAGTGTAATTTATTACTTAGATCAATCAGCTCTCCGTTACATGTGTATTCGAACAGAAAGCTCCTCCGATCACAGGCGTAGTGTTTCAAAAAATATCGGTACTATTTTACGGCCGAAGAGATCACGATGACTGGAAGTTTATTGCTCGATATTATTTAAATTGTTCTCACTTTGAGTGATGCACTGAGTTCAGATAACGTTCAAGCTAACACACGATATCATTGATGTCGTCTGATGATGTGCGTTTTTTAAAGTTATACAAATGGATAAAATATTCACACACGCTGTATAGCGCATAAATAATACAGCATTTCAATGATTCATGTTTCAACAGAAATTGAGAACAAGATTTATTTACCGCCAATTTATAGCACACCACTCAAAATTCTGAGTGGTGTGCTATGTTTTAATAGTAAGCCAATCGCATGTTAACGTCAGTTTTATAAGCTCCAACGTACACTGAGAAGCAATTATTATCTTTATGTTAAATAATGTTCTAATTTTACAGACATATAACATTTACCACTAGCGACAGAGGTACTGTTTTATTCTTATGGTTTCTGAAAATATAAATTAAAAAATTCTCTACAAATGTGACGTGGTAACTCATAGCACGAGAAATTAATAAAAAAGTAATAAGTAAAATTGTTTCAATTTTTATCTTGGACTAAAAATTTAAGGCAACTACAGGTAGTTAAAGTTCCTTGAACTCTTCCCGGATAAGATCAACCGAGAGTGAATCATGACCTTGAGACTTTGCTATAAAAATCTCAATACAGACTAAACTAAATCCAAGGATGATCTCAGTTATACACACGACGATGCAAGGGTTCTTACTCGCATAAACAGTGTTGCAGTCCCCAAGGCCATCTAAGGTTTGGCGGAGTCCCCCCCCGAAGACCACACTTGGCACCCGCACTGCGTTTGTTGCCACGCTGCCTCGAGGCTCGAGCTGCTCGCTACTCAACTCATCAGTTACCTCCGCTGCGGCCGGCAGGAAACCCAGCAAGCCGGCTTGCTGCTCACGCCGCGTCACCAGAGTGGCTGAGAGGTGAACAACCCTCCGATCTAGCACTCTGGAACCGTCGGTCCCTCGGTGAAGACTTCAAAAAATTGTTCATCTAAGTGTTCAAAATTGTACATCATCGAGCAGGGGTAATATTTTTACTGGCTGAAAAAAGTTAAAGCAAAAAAAAAGAAGACTGCAAATAGTTGAAATATGTGCTTGAAATTTGAAAATAGTATCTGCTTCTGCGATTATAGAATATAATCATAGAATATGCTGCTGCAATTACGATTTTCGAGCTTTCAGCCCAATTTAGGCTGAAGTGTGATGGTGAACGTTAACTGAACTGGACGGGCAACCTCGACATTTTTTCAATGCAGTTCACGATAATCAGTTGTTCAAATTAGATCTCGTGTGTATTATTCCCAAGAAATTGTTTCATGCGAATTCGACCCAACTCAGAATAAGAATATCACTCAGTGCATGAATATAAAAACATGTCATACGGATCTACCCATTATCTTCATAACCATTTTATGCAAAACGTTTATCAAGTTCAAGTTCGTAGGTAACAAACATTTCATATTGGTCATACATTCTGACGTTCGCAGTTAAGCTTACTTTAGAAACAAATAAGATCTTCAATTCATCGGCGATTTTACCAGTACATTAGGAAGCATTGCTGTTTGTATAGAGCAACATCGAGCGTCTTCCGGCTGTCAAGCGTGTACTTGAGACCAGCAATGCAGGTTATCATGAAGAAGCTACACACCAGTTCTGCAGAATACAGCTGGTGACGACCATACGCCGCTCAGTGGGCAGGCTTCTCCACACTGCAGGATTAGGTGCTATTGACGGCAGAGGCTCTTGAGGTCCTTCATCGTGACCCAGTCCCGAATACGGCTTCTAAGAACCGTCTTCTTGCTCGGTTAATATAGAAAAAATATACGTCGTGATAAAATTGAAACGTATTTATTACGAAGATTGGCTGTTAAAGAAGTGATCTGATTGGACTTGGTGAACATTTTTCTTAATAACACCTTCCTAGAAAACCTAGATGTTGGTTAATCTAAGTGCTTCCTGTAATCAAAAAGTGGTTTTTAAGAAGTAAGTAGTTCATCGAAACGAACTTGAACCCGAAAGTTTTTCAGTAAACCTGAAACTTTCATCACTATATGAGCTGCAAAAATTTGGATTAAAAGTGCAATTAAAGAAGAGAAGGTGGTCAGTTGCTGTAGAAATGTTGATTCCATGTCGGCAGTTTTTGGTGTTGTGCTTCGTCCTCCGAAAATCATCGGAGCCTTGATTGGCTATAAAAATATACTTCTATGCCATAATTCTTCGGTAACTCGAAAAAAGTTTGAGAAAGCATAACTTAATTTCAACATTCAGACCAATAAACAATCAAACACAATCCAAAAAATCTCAAAATTACTCGTTTTGTTCTACAATATCAGGAAAGACGAAGGTAAGGCCAGATTCAATAATATATATTTTTTCTATGACACTTGTATTCCAACAAATTTTGAAAAAGTACCTTAAATTTTTTATTTCACGATTATATTTAATCTATTTATGTATTTTTATGATTAAGTACCCATGAATATGCTTACGATGATCAGACATTGAGGTCGCAATTTACTGATAATCGATCTGCAGCGGTTCTCAAGTTGGAAGTGTTTCACCACCTGTGTTCTGCAAAACGCTTTAATATTTGTGTTGTTGAAAATAATTTTCATGGAGGTACTTATATTATCAGTCTGCTTATATCGCAAGTTCACAAGGAATTTAAAAGTAAAGAAAACGCCAAGAAAATTCACCATATCGATATTAAAATGTTTAAAAATATTAAAAAAAAATTTTAGTTTGTCGAACTGATGATGGAGCTGGACTCCGAAACGTTTTCGATATCGATATGGTGAATTTGCTTGGCGTTTTCTTTGCTTTTAAATTCCTTGTAAATTTTCATAAAGATTCGAGTTTCGATTAGAAGAGCTAGTCGTAACTCATGGCTGAGGCTGATTTCTACGACAGTTTTCGAGTGTGTTTGGGTTAAGCTGCTAAAAATACAGGCGTCCTTGAGGCATCCCAGACGGGATATAGTCTCCGTAGCTGCGACTGCGCAGGCGCGGCAGCTGAATAGTGAAAGAAGCACGCGGCTCTTCTAACTGTGCATGGCTGAAATGCTTGCTCTTTTCTTTGAAGCCTTGGCACAGAATCTATACACTCTAGAGTAATTCTAGTTCTAATTAACAAGATTGAAATACCAACAATGTCCTAGATTGTTTATTCGGTCACTTAGAACTGAAGGTTACTGTGAAACTTCAAGTTCACATTCGCAGCACAAAATATGTTACACAACATGCGTCTCTGCCAACATTAATTTTTGTTTAGAGCTGAAAAATGTTTTTAATACCTTTTATAGTTATATTATTGCGTAAAATAAAATAAATTGCATCATTTCTTGTGACGAATTATTCACACGTAACATGCGATGCATAATCATTTATTATCCACCAGGGCGAAATAAATTTAAGTGTTTTCACAACTTTTTGTTCGTTGTAACGAGGATAAAATGTAATAAAAACTGAAATGAACGAATTGGAACAATCGCGCATTTCAAAAGGCATGTGACGTTGATTAGATTAATCAAAATTATAAAATGGGAGTCAATCAAAGTAATCATTTGAATAAAGTAATCAGAAAAAAAACCTAATACCTATCTATGAATTTAGTTAGCAATATTTAGATGGTTCATGGAATCGAAATTTTACTCGCGTTTTGAATACAATTTCTACTAATATCTCGCAGCATCGATGATGTTCTAGTCGCCAATTGAGGAATTGACCTGCGACTACTTATCCCTACTTTCAAACAATTCTTGAACGTTATGAACAGCAAGGCACTTTGAGTATTATGGCATCAGGCCTAGTGCATTTTCATACAATTCATTTTTTCTGCTCCCGATAATGAAAGGCATCAATACAGTGCTATTTCATGCATGTTTACATTGCTTTAATTCAGAGGACATAAGAAACTAAATTGTGTGGGGTGAATGAGAATTTAGGAATCTTATTCTACGATAGTAAGCTATTTCCTTGATAAAGTAAAGTTCTGTATCGTAAAAAAAACAGATAATATCCTGGGTACAAATTTATTCTGTAAATTATGCAAAATAGTTATCAGAACACGTTTGAAACTATGTGTCAATGTAATTGTACATGAGCATTCTTAACCGTTTGAAGGTCCCTTATTTTCTCCATATATTTTAAACACAACTGAGTCTCGCCCATACGCATATGGAAACAATGACCACCATGACAGCTGTCACATGATCGGAATAATTGATGGCATATAATAAATTATATAACATACCTTTATGCAGGTACAATTATGATTATTGTGCATACCGGACACAATATCCAAGCTAACCATCAGGCTGATTGTTTTCAAAGTAAATTTTTCTATTTTAAGCTTTTAAGAATTGTAAAATTTGTTTTTCGATATTCCTTAGATACTTTTGCTTGAGACATTCAAGACTTCTAGTATCAGTAGAATATTTTTACATGACGATTGTATAAAGAAATATATATGAAATTTTTTCATGACTATATACATTACATAATTGTACATCACTGCATAATTTCATCAAGCGTAGGATGTTTAGATTTGCATCTCATGCAAGTGACGATTATAAACGATATGGGGACATGGTAGAGAGTTGGCAGAGACAGCGTGAACAAGTCTAAAAATACGCGAGCCTCATGCTAAAGCTGGCACTCCTTGCTCAAGTGCATGCCGAGACATCTATATTTGCTGACAATATTGGTCAACATCTTTAAATCAACGGGATAACGTCCGAGCCATCATCTCTGAGATCTGCATGGAAAGCCCGCGGTCCTTCCAAAAGTACTTTTCGACTCGCTCAGCTCCGTCCACAAATTTTTGAAAGAAATTTCGTGTTGGCAGCATAATAATAGTCTCATTTCGAAATATGCATTTGGGATTTCTTCTCAAGTTCTCAGTCGAGTACAATAAAAATCTTAAATTTTAACGAGCTTATTAGTAATTTTAACACTACATGATGAAATCCCACGAAGATTTATACGCTCGAAAAGTTAACAATATTTGCAGACAATGAGGTCCATACATTTTAATTTAACTACCTCTGTAGTAGAAATTAATCCTGAGTAAAATTCGCAAAAATTCTGCACAATTAATTTGGCCCATGATGACTCAATAGAACCAAGCATTTCCGCTGATGAATAAGCGGAATCAAAATAAACTGTAAAGAACAAGTTAGAAGAAGCTTTATGTTAAATATTATTATTTAACTTCAAGTTTGCACTAAATTTTGAATATGTAGGTATCTCTATATTTTATTGTTTTCGCCCACGTTTTTATAGCTCGTGATGTGATGAGGTAAAAAATTCCTGAAACTATATATACTAGATTTTAAAATTTGTCTAGTGTGAAAACTTTATTTAAGGAATCTGATACGCGTATAATTAATCCATCGAATTAAATAATTATACAGCAATGTTCTAGTAAAATTAAAATCATTTTCTTTTCGACATATATTTTTGTAAGCTTAGCTTTATTGAAGTAAAACGTGCCCTACAGAAATTTTCTCATTTTTTCTTCTATTTTCAGACTGGCGGCCAAGATGAATAACGAGACGAAATTTTGTGCAAACTGGTAAGTAATTCTTACTTTTGCGGAGAAATATCCTATTTTCAGAAGCTCCTTGCTTATACTTTTCATGTCTTAGTTTCATCTGTCGCAACTGTAGATTAGTAAGCTTAGCAGATGCAGTTTTATAGAGTTGATGTTAATTTGAAAAACATGACACGATTCAACATTACTGACGTAAATAACCAATGCATATTGCATATTATTGTTATTGCATATTAGTTAAGAACTTATGACGGCGATAATACTTTAATTCGTGCAATGGTAAACATATATTCAGATCAATTATAGGTAATTACACATGTCGATATTGTCCACAATATGAATAACTGTTTTTTCCCCATTCCGGATCACTAAGATTTCCAGTTCGAGGAGAATGTCGTATTCTGCATTCGTTCAATGTTTGCAACTCTATAATTTTGCCGTGAAGCCCATTTTTTCAAAATTAGATTCTTTCAAAATAATAAAAAACGAAAGAAATCTCCCTCAGACAAATTGAAATCGAAGAACAACCTCGATTACAAGTAGATTTTTTTTAAACAACGTTTAATCATTATTATTTCAACGTCGGATGCCGGGTGCTATTTTTCAACGTCAGATACCTGGCTTCAGATGCTTAAAACGGTCCCCGAAAGCCAAGTTACTGCCCAACCCATAAAGCAGTGTGCATTATCATGTTTAAATTTACCGTCCCCTTGAATTCTCTTTCATAAATATTATCAAAATTATGTCTTATACAGTCTCATGACTCACAGTTTTGTTTAGTCCCGTTTAGGTCTTCGCTCAGTTGTATATTGAAACTCGTCCTGCTCAAGCTTCACTAACGCGGACTAACATGCAGCCTCAACACAGACTAGGCATTGTTTGTGATACTCTGAAATTCAGGAAATAGGAAATAATCCTTAAATCACTGCCTCAACTCTGACCTGACATTGTTTATAATGCCCTGAACCAAAAGCATCACTGGCTTTTAAGGACCTGAAGGGCTATTCCTCCTAAGATTTAGGATTAAGATTTTTTCAAATTTAAGTTTAAAATGACTGGTTGTATGACTATTTGTTTAGACCTGTATTCAGGCCTCATATATTGAACTTATCCGTTTTTTTTTAGAAAAATAATATTAATATTTTTAATAAGTGAATATAGGAATGACCTGATGATGCTACTGCACTAAACACAAGAAATACTGCTTAACTCCCAGCCAGAACACGGACATTGTGTTTGTTATATTGCACGAACTAAACTACTTTTCTGACATCTCCAACACTCGCCGGCAATTGTCTGTTTACCATAACCCTAAAATTTATTTCGAAGTTCAATGTAAACTTTAGCGGATGCTGCGGCAATTCAGTTTGGCAGCTGGAGCCATGATATTCAGGATGGCACCAAGACAGAAGATGTCATGTGTCGACGCAAAACAAATTGCCTCTGGCATGCGAAATGCTTTGCAGTGGCACAAAATAACAGCACGTGTACGTGACCTTCAAGGGTAGCCAAACTTGTTACCGCGCTGAGATGAGTACAATAAAGTCAGATATTTCTGAACGACTCTTGATGACATGTCGCAAAACTTCAGTGGCCATGGACTTCTCCTTTCTCGAGCCGCTTTTTGGCAGAGGGTTACGGCATTAAGTAAATTTACATCGTTTTATTTTGCTTTCACATTATAAATGTGCTTCATACGTAGCTTTTACAATAAGTTTATAGGACAAATGATTCAACAAATAGGTAGCAAATAATCAGGATAAAACATCACATGTTTATCAGAATTTGACGATTTGGCAGTTGATAAAATAATTTACTTTACGATTTAATTTCAATTCAACGAGATAAAAAAGAACTAATGTAGCTATAGGTGCTCTGTGGCTCAAAGTTTTCACGAATTTATCGTCGAGAAAACTTGAACGAACGAACTCCGTATCATACAGTCCCTTTGACAGCTCAGTAAAATGGTCAGCGATCGATCCCGTTGACGTATAAATTCATCAGGCAATACCAACTCTTTAGAATTTGACTTTGCATTTTCATGGAAATTTGATAGTAGGTGCATCTCAATCATCTTCGTATTCAAAATGAAAAAATATATACATTTAAAATACATTCATTAAATGTTTTGTAACCCTACCAGAGCCCCTTACGTAGTAGCTTGCTCAATGCGATGCCGAGACAATCGACGAGCTCCAAATTTAAGTATAGGTTACCTGCCTTAGAGCGAAACTTAAGATATTGGCAATTTAATACATCCTTCAAATGACAAGGAAACGCACTTCGCTTCTTATGTATGTTCAGTAACTTATTGGTATATAATGAGAACAATTAGAGCTAAACTTCATCCGCTTATTAGAAGATTTTGTTAAAATTATCGCTTTCAAATATATTAAAAATGTAAAATGTGAAATGATCACGTACTTGACACATGGGTTTTGAAGCAAATTAGTAAGGTTCGCGTGAATTATATGGGAAGAGAACTTGCACCGTTGAAGATTGTTCTCAAAGTTACCCATGTATAAAGAACCTATCAATTATGAAAGTAAACTGAAGAACACATATAAATTTTAAATTGTGAAATTGAAACTGAACTGCAGTCCTCATAGCCCAAAAAAATAATAATTCCTGCAAAATTTTATTCATATTGACCTAAAGTTAATTCTCGGCTTCTCTCAAATAAACAAAAATCGACTAGGTATATGAATATTTAAAGGCTTGCTGCATGAAAGGCACTGAAAGAACAAGCGAGTCGCTCTGAGCGAGTTATGCGCCTTGACAGCTACTCCGAGGACGATAGTGACGGCACGCTCAGGCTGTAACTCAAGCCTAATATTTAGCCTGCATTTTAAAATGGACTGCATGAAGACGTATCAAAATACATCATTTGTTCCTTTCACGCTAACTCTTAAGAATTTTAAAAGTGGGAGACGAGATAGTCATAGAGCATCGAACATCTGACATCATGTTTAGCTATTTTGTAGCAGTTGTGAATGTGGTGAAACCAGTTATTAGTTTGATTAAGAACGTGTTTCAGAAGTGGCTTCATAGGTCCTATTTAAATTCTGTGGGTTTTTAATGGGTTGTCAATTTATTTGGGTTGTCAACATAATAATTGAAGACAAATTATGATATTTTATGAGTTGTCGACTCCAAATGATGTTGAGATTTCTAAAATGATCTTTTTGTGAGCGTATGTTATTGAGTTTAATCTTACATGAATGAAATTGCATGCATTTCTCTGAATTATTGCCGCCATATTGAGCCACGCGTCTTGCTCAAGCAACTCAACTCTTGCACCTGCAGGGTAATATCCTCGGGTCTATATTAGCGAGTGGTAACAGCGAGCTAGCATCATGCCAGAATCCTTAACCAGCATATGATTTTATCGGCACACGCGTCTAAATTTTTTGCTTACTTGTGTGTATATAAACTGATTATGTCATTCTAAAAATATCATGTCTGCGCTACTTGCGATCACGCGTAGGTTTGGCGGTTACCTTGATTTGTGGCTATCTTGGGTGATGATGAAGCTGAAGAGGCGAACTGAAAACGTCCCCCTCGTTTTTATCGATGTGTATGGCAAGGGACCATTTCCTGATGTGTCTCGTTGCCGGAAAAAACATGGTAAGGATGAAAATATTGAAAGGGTATAGGTTTGATAACCATTCCTCCAAATTTAATGATGATGACATTCTCATTAAGAATTTTGCATTCACGTCTGAGCTTGTCATTGAAATGTCTAAACTACAATGGCATCCTTCCTTCAGATTTCTAATCCAAATTAAGAACGGGATTCACGTACAATTTTTCACGCCAAGGTACTGATTATTTTCCATAAAATTTGTAAGAGAATTTTTAGTGCAAATGGTAAATACCTTTTGACCGAATAGTTTTACTTCTGTATTGCTGAGCAAGTATAAGATCTTCATTATTAATAACGACTATAAATAGTTATCTTGACGGCGAGTCATATAATTTGCTTTGTTTCTACAATTGCGTCATATTTAAACGGTAATTAATTTCAATTCGCTGTGTCCAAAAAAAGTGCATATATTGGGTAATTTTCGTACGTTACTGCAGTCAGATATGAATCTAATACTTTAACCTTCATATATAAGAACACATTATGAGGTGTTAGTGTGACAATATTTATTCCCATTAAACATTAAAGGCCAACGAACTTGTGGAAGTTTGTTTGCTTCCCGTGAATTGCGATGGCTTCTCAAGGTCAGTGTAAGGCAGGAGGCACCTGCTGCGGCTATCACAGTCAGCCTCGCTAGTCTATACACACGTGTTTATCTCACTGCGGAAACGTCTTGATGTTCCGTTGTTTTTGTGCAATCGTATTTAAATTAAAGTAAAACCTCTTGGATTTATTTTATATATCTCTACCAGCTTTGCCTACTAATTATCTTTCATTTCACTATCCGTTTAATGAAAACCGAAGCTGGGAGTGTGATGTTAAGACATTGGTGTACCTTGTTAGTTTTACGATTCAGTTACGCAGAATTCTATCAGGAATATCGTTATGGTGTGACTGCCTAACGAAACTGCCCAATTCAGATCTAAAATTCATAAAATATGATCAAAAAGCTCGGAAAGATTTGAAATATTCTCACACGATTTGCTAACGGGCTCGAGACTTGAAAAGTTTGAAAGTTCAAGATGAATCACTATGACATGCTTAAAAATAAATTTCTGTCAAATTTTATGTAGACTTTCATATACAGGAATATATCGCATATTATCACATCATATTGGTAATTCAATTCTATTTATATTTCTATATCAATTCTATTTCTATTGCAATATTTTTTCACTTAGATACTGCGAATCAAGTGCTTAGTAATTTTCATCCATTCTCATCCTTTATTGTGCCTATTTATTTTTTACTTGCTTTAAACTTATGTGTAACGTACCCTCGAAGTTCGTTTGAACCAGATGTCTCAATAACTGCTTCGTTGAACAATAATAATAATAATAATAATCTATATTATGACCACTTGCTTTTCTGAACTAAGGAGCCGTTTTATATCGTTCTCTTACTTTCCGTATGATGAAATAACACATGAATAAGTAGCAAAATCAATGTAACCCAATATGAAAAGCAAAAAAATATACTTCATTCAGTAGACCCGAATCGTACTCATTGCTTATCAAATTACTCTAGCTAGCAGCCTTTTGTTAATTTTGTTCACGGATTCTTTAAAAATTTCAAGAGCACAAACCACGTTCGCCAATCTGTTCATTGGTCACAGAAATTTGATACAGACACATATTTGTGTGGCGATCGAATGAGGTTCAGGCGCAGCTTTGATCTCACGGGGAAGCCTTTGATTTCTGCCTGCATCGCACATCACCTCTAACCAATTACGGACAGCAACGAAGATCGGCGCGGTTTTAGCCTTTGAAGTTTTGGTCTTTTCTTGTATTTGTTTTATCCGTTCTGACACAAAAGCGCCTCGTAACAGACTAAATAACCAACAATAAAATTACTGATTTTTTTAATAGAATTCCACATTTTTTTATAGCATGGCCGAATTTAATCAGGAATATTTAGTTTTAGAATCAAGCATTTGTCTTTGAATTTAAAAACTGTAGAAATCCTACTTTAGATGATAACAAACAGTTTTGTGTCCGGCTATTTGTTTCATGTTTTTTCACATTGCATGGATATTTATCTTTCCATGATTCGTGTAGTTCTTGACTAAAACGTAAGTGCAGGCAAAGCTTTTACGCTTAACATTGTTTCCGTTCTGAATCACATTTGCATGGTGCAAAATTGTTATCGCGGAACTTTTAACCCAACTAATAAAAGAATAATTGAAAGAATCCTTAATATATTGCATCAGTTAAGACGTAGATATTCCAAGCTGTATTTTGCACCGCCATCTAAATATCGCATCAATAATTGCCGCGAAATGTGTAAAAAAAATCCACGGAATTTGTAACTAACATTAAACTATCTTTCGCTATTCCCGTGCAGCATAAATTTGATCATATTGTTGATCACCTTTGGTGAATTCTACTCATTTCACACTTCATTTTACAGTTGAAATGATTCATTATATTGATTCATTTTTAAATGCTTCAATACAGCTAGTCAGACCCTACAAATCCACATTAGCAAACAAATAAAGCTACTATAGTCAAACTTGATTTGTAGCTCATGAAATGGATTATTATCGTGAGCAGAGCCTTTTTAGGCTGCACAGTCTAAATACTGAAAAGTGTTTTTGGTGATGAATATTGTGCGAATAAGTTCAATGAGATGAATTTTAATGACTCTTATTCCGAAATATTTGAGTTATGAGCTTCATAAATCTTATTCAATATTATTGAAGAAGCAGTCAGTACCTTACGATATTTACGATATTTTACGGTATTCGATTACGATATTTTAGGACACATCAATTCAAATAAATTAATTAGTGGTTACTGAAGAAGCGCTCTGGTAAATATCGCTTGTGTTCACAGGTCACTCTTTTCTTGTATCTATGAGTGTGCCATGAATAATATTATTGATGTTAAGTTAAAGTCTGTTTTTAGACTGTTTTTGTTTTGAATTGTTTTTTAATTTATTTAATTGCTTACGCAACCAATTACTTATATATATTGTAATATTATTCTGTGTAGTTTTTGTGTATTGTTAATCCGTAAATGTTGTATAATTGTTAAGGTTTTTAGTCAACATTATAATCTATAGATACTATACGTCCATTCAGTCTCTACTGCCAACCGCATTTCCAATCACATCCATTATGTTTACGCGTATTTGGCTTATTATCAAGGTTTCAGACTTGAGTGGAATAGTATTTCGGAACTCAGGGTTACAATAGTTCAATGTGAATGATGTTTTAAATTTGTAATTAATAACGACCGTGACTTTTAATTCAGTTGGTATATTTCTTCAATTTCAGGAACACATGCCTGTCATGAAGGGAGTAACTCCTATTGCAATAACCATAACTAGATTCGCACCTGAACTAACTGAAACTTGCGCATTTTGTAATAGCTTTATCACTTATGTTTGGAGACGAGAGTGAAATTTACGTTATATACCCGTCGAAAAACCTCAGCTTGAAATATAACCATGAATATACCCTGACCTACGAGAAGATTTCGTGCACATTTCCAGCGGCAATTTGTAAGTCCTGAGTTACTTGTCTTGGGCAAATAGAAATCATTTGCAAATTATTAGGTGACCATGCAAAACTTATCGCTCCTACTTTTCTATCTACTTTTATTTCAAGACTTAGCTCTTAAATTGTTTTCGAGAAATAATATACTAATGCACTAGAAAGCTAATAGGAAAAAACTGTGCCCTAGTTCACGCAACGAGCTCTGGCTATTTTGAGCAAAGCTTTAGCAAGGAAACACTCGCGCACTGTAACTTCAAAGACCGCAGTGCCAAGTGCAATGTAAGACCACAGTTGCTAACTTCACACGATGACGTCGAAGCTTGCATTCAGTCTTCATAATCGCTTGCCAAGACTGGTTCATTGGCCGGGCTCTTGATGGTGATGAAAGTGTCTCGGTTTTTTATGTAACGCCATTGAAGAGATGGCTGCACGAGTCGCGTTCATAAGGACTTTGATGCAGCGGACAAGCAGAGTCTCGGGAGCATCTCGCGTTTAAAATATTCTCCTTTGATCGAGCTCCTTCTACTGCCCTGCTTCTGAATGGTGTTCATCTATAGACAAATTAAGTGAAATTACGGAATCCTCTTACAAGATCCGAGAAGTTCAATTTCGTTTGGGGTAGTTTTAATGGTTATTGCCCACATAACTGTCAACATCTCTAAACTTAAATAATAAAATTTAACAATTAAATCATTATAATTAATTAATTATACACAAAATTATGAATTATTTCCTTAGTGACACAAGAATTAAATCTGTGGGACTCGACTTTGTATAAGATGCTTTACATTTGTCAGACAAAACGAGCATTTTTTTGTAGAAAATGCAAGTATAGTTTAGTCTTGCATGTTTCTGACGTAATTGGGTTGCATTATTTTTTCATTTTGACATAAATTTTTTTCCCCGAAATCCAAGAGGCAAAATCAATCCTCATTTTTATATGTTTACTTCAATATAAGTTAAAAATAATTTTTCGAGCTTGATTATTTGCAGAAATTAAAGTAATAAATTTCTTGAACTCATATGCTTATCTGCTCTCAAAGCTCATTTCTTTCGCAGCAAAAAAGAAGTCGCCTCGTTGAACTTCACGGTGCATGTGGTGCACTGCACTCGGAACGTGGCTCAGTGCACCGTCTGTGGGGAGCCGGTGTCCCGGTCCCAATACCAGCATCACCTGCAGTCCCAACACGGCTCTCTTGACTGCAACAAATGCGGGGCCAAGGTGGAAGCCGTGAAAATCTTCACGCACCAGGTGAGAATAAATATAGTCATTAATAAATAAATCTGAAAATCTTAGGTAATCTCTAAGTTTAACTATCTCCAGTGGGGACACGAAAATCGTCACGCACCAGGTGAGAATAAATATAGTCATTAATAAATAAATCGGGAAATCTTAGGTAATCTCTAAGTTTTGCTATCTCCATTTTGGACACTAGGAAACTACATCTGCATGGTGAGTATAAATGGTTAGTCTAGATTAACTCAATCCCGTACATTATTTCTCAATTTTCATCTAAAAAGCATAGAAGGCATTTGCGAAGTTTAGAAATGGGATGGAAGACGAAACATCTAAACTTAACAGCTTAGCTGAGACCGAATCATCCTAAAGCGAACGCTTTAATAATGTGCAGCAATTTAAAGCATGTATTTGGAATGCCCTTCTCAACCATATAGCACTGAAGTTGAAATGTCTTTGTATTTATGTCTTATGTGTCTTATGTCTTTGTTCAGTAAACGTTCAGACACCTTCAGCCACTGCAGCTGAATATAATTATCACCACTCAGGCGCATAATGAAACAATTTACGAGTAAAAACTCCATCTCGTAAACCATGAAGCGTCCGCGTATTTGTCTTGCCCAAATGCAGGGAGGCGCAACTGTTGCTCAGACTTATACACGGCTTCGAGTTCCGCGTTATAATTAACATACATGCAAATCTGCGCTGTGAATAAAAAAGCTATTCAGATTCAGAATTTCGGCTTTGTGCGTTTATTAAACCATGTTAATGCTGTTTCATAATTTTTTCATAAGCTCAGGCTAAAAAAGTACATTTATAAAAGTTATTTAACAACAAGCCTATGCATAGGCTTTATTTCCTTGTCTACTTTACATTGGTAGTTCAATATGGCGTTGATGAATTGGAAGACGCATCTAGGTTGCTTAAATTCACAATCAGAATGAAACATGCCATAATTTAAGTTTCGGACCGAAAAAATCTTGCAGCGGGCTGATGAGGTGAGGTAATTATCACATCTATCCATCGCAATCTTGCTCACATCGACACGCCTCCTGAATATCTGGCCTCTTTATCGCTATAAGAAAAGTTGTACGCGTGAGGTACGAGCTGCTTTGATGGAGGTCTGGCAACCTGAGATGCAGATCGCTTATTTTTGTGACCCGAGAGATGGCTGAGATCATGCGGCGTCGGCGTCTTCTTTGATAATATCTAGAAGCTCGTATAAATATTCTAATGTAATTTATTAAGCGAGCGGCAATCGTCCACTAAAATGGTGGCCAGCATCCAAGTACTTGTGGCTTCTTTGATCTCGAATGCTGTAGCCTAGTAGCGCTCACTTTAAAAACACGGGCAATAATCTATTCTTCATAAGATGCACAAAACCCGCATTGCTTCGTTATAAAACAACATTTATGCATAATGCAATGTATTTTATTTGAATGACACTGAATTTTTTGTTTTGTGGGAGACTTTTTGACGTCTTCCCGTTGTTATTTCTCTGTATTCTATATTTTATTAATTAAACTGATGAAATGATCGCAACGACCTCGAGGCTGACCAAGACAAACTTTGTTTATCAGAGTTTGTTTGAGGTAAATGACTCGATCAGTTTTCTCGTTTATATTGTACTAAAAAATAGGATCATATGGGTTTAAATAAAGAAAATGAAATGAAATTAGCAGAACAGTTCAACCGAAAATCTTTGAAATTGAATGCATATGTTACGCATGAAGGGATTTTGAAGGGAAACTTACCGTTGAAGTAGCTTCCGATGTACCAAGCACTTCAAAGACTTCATAATGTTAAAGATAATTGAGTCGGAACATCTCCGGGTATTGTTATCTACAATTCGATCAACAAATTCGTATAGGCACTATTAATTCTTTGACATAATATCTTTCAAATTATAAACTATAGTTTAATCTAAACGAATGCGAAACCAACGAGAATGAGTACAAAAAACGTACCGACAGAAGTTTTTCTTCACTCCCTTTATAAGTGGTAGTTATGCCACTGTTTTGCCTGCAAAAATACCAGCAGGAGATTTCTGGTTGTACAAAACGTCAGTGTTTTAGTGTATGTGTATGCTTAGTGTATGTAGTACTTTTGACAACACCGAAATATATGCTACTGTCTTCCACAGAAAATCCCCACAGTGAAACTCACACGACAAATGTACACGATTTCATCGCAACAAATGTACACGATTTCATCTCCCTGAGACTCTCATGATCTGCTATGCTTAATGCTAATGTTGCTGCAAGACAGTTGCAGCCGTGTTTATTCACGTACAGTCTCAGGTTAAACGCTCTAGAATTTTGAGTTGCCCTCTTCAAAATTCAATAAAATACTTCACATGCAAAGACCGCTATTTAGACACATACATTTTAAATGTCATTTGAAACAATTTTCGGCGAAAAGTTTATACTAATGACTCGGTGATATCACTACGTTTCGGAAAGCCTTTAGAGGTCAGGCAATACATAGTTTATTTTAATTCAACTCAAATAAAGAATATCTCTATACTGCCTTCAATGGGCACATGGAGATCATTACTTACTTTGAAGTCAACCGAGCGAAGTATTGAATTTCAGCCTTAAAAACTATCTTAAAAACTTTACAACTCGACCTATTGCATTCACACGTGAAGAGAAAACTCACAAACCAACAGACAAAAAGCACAACTTATGACAATTTATGACAAACTGCTGAAAAAGCTATCAATCTATCAGACAAACAAATCGACTCATTGTATTTCAGCCCCCCAAAAAAGGCGATTAAACGATACGACTTATTGCATTTCAACACGAAAACACTTGCTAACAAACAAACAAAAGATTACACTTATTGAATTTAACATGAAAAATTTTATTAGGCAGCCAACATTGCTCGTTACATTTCACAAGGAAATAAAATTTCAAACAATAAAATATTTGATTAATTGCGTTTCAACACGAAAAAAATTTTCGGCAACCAGTATGACTTATTGCATTTCAACATGAAAAACTCACAAACAGACAAACAACACGCAGCAGCGTGAAGCAGTCGTACTCGCGACCTCGATCTGGAGGCCGGCATCTTTTCCCTGTTAATCTCTTGGACATTTGCTCATTTACGGGGACAAGTATTTAGTCCACCCTTGACCTAAAAACTCTATCCTGTGACCAGAATTTCTTACAGAGCTAAAGGCCATGTGTCTGTCACGACTTCACTTCTTCAGGAGACTCAGTGCAGCGATTGATGAGGCAGTAGATAGTGTCGAGGTGTACGAGTAGCACTGCGATACAATTAAAGGCTTGCTTCTGACGCAGTTACGTTTTTTGATATCCAGTGCATTCGATGTTGCAGACCACGTGATAAGACATCAACCTTCCGTGAAAGTCTGGGTGCTGTGAACAATCATTCAAAATGGAAGGAGGCTGCGATCCCCAACTGTACTGAGAACTATCAAAAGTCTTGTTTTTCTCCAACGAGCAGCAACAAAAGCCCTCTGAGTAACTTTTGACACCCGTTATGAGTGCCGAATGAAATTCCATATTTTTTCACGAGTGCAATGACCCCAATTAAATTTAGAACCTATCTCATATTGCAATGAATCCAATCAAAGTTAGAACCTATCTTATATTAAGGTTATGTTTTTATCAGTCCACGAAACTTGACTTCAGTGATTTCTTACTGTCCGTTTCAACGGGGATGAATATGTGAATCAAATACTCGTCGCTATTTGCTTATCAGGTGGCAGCTGCTATCGAGTACCTAAGAAGTGCTGGAAGAATTTGATTTGCGCAAATTAGGTTTAGCCCACAGAGTCCAGATATTAAATTCCAAGGCAGTTTTTCTCAAGTTTTTTATGCATTACTTCATAACTTTTACCACAATTTCTAACCTTGCCATGTGCCCAAATTTTAATCGAGGCAATGAATGCTGAACTAACTCCAGATATAAATACCTTAATTCATAATTATTGTCTTGAGCAATAATTATCTACTTCTCCTGAATACAAATAAATTGAAAATGTCTACGTACAAAATTAATCATAGGCCTAATGCTGGAGAGGCTATAAATGGCGATGCCTCTCCCTACCCTCTTCATATAAAAGAATAATTATTAACGGAGGTGCATTATGATCACAAAGGCGTCTTAAAATTCGGAATCTCAAAGGAAGATCTATTTCCACGGAAGCGCCTAAGCATTGCTGTAGCTGAGCAGTCTCGAAGCTTTGATAAATTATGCTTCAGAAACCCGCGTTAATTCCCCCTAGCCTAATTGGATGAGCCTTGTAATGAGTGTCGAAAGTCTAGGCCGCCATAATAAATTAAGCCTCAAGGAAGAATTTCTTAGGTTTCACATGCATAAGATTGCGCTCTAAATTCATCACAGGAAGAAAAGTGGCAAGGAAAATAAATAAACTCAAACTCTAAATGAGATGCGAGTTGATTTTCCTTTCCTTGCAATCTGTAATTTTATAAAAAAAATGTATTTCGCACGTATATCAGGGAAAAATGTATAAAATTTCATTAGAAACAAAATTTTTACTTATTAAACGTTTATGAATCTCATCGTTGGATATCGTCTGCTCTAACCGCAGCTGACATTTACACTCATTGCATTGCCATTGTCAGATTCTTGGCACAAGGCTCTTATGATATCGTCTTCACGGTATGTTCAGTGAATCTCCTACAGCCGCAGGTACGTATTACCTCTTCGTTATGTGGCGACTACCTCACGCCGTTCAATACCGATGTCTGCAATTGAGGTTACGTGTACTCTTTGCGTAACCCTTGCTCGCTCACAAATAAATAAACAAAATTAACCGCTGTCTGGGTCACTAGCTGAAGTGCGACCGCGAGGCAGCAGCTATTACTTACGGAATTATGCCAGCTTATGAAGCTCGGCTTCTGCTACAAAGCAGATGCAGATGCTTTGAAGGCACGAATTTTGTACGAAGCAGATACCGATGATTTGAGAGCAAAAATTTTAGCAAAACTTATGTGGATCATATGTTTTCGACTATGCAGATGCAGACTGCATCTACTTTCGACTATATTTTCGACTTAGCAGATGCAGATGCTTTAAACGCACGCACATTCTATAAAGCAGATGTGTAGGGTTTAGAGGCACGCATTTTCTACAAATCAGATGCAGAGGCTTGAAAAGCACGCAATCTTGACAAAACGTCTGCTTGCAGATGCTTCAATTGAAGACGTGCGTATTCATCAAAAACAGAGGCATATGCTACAAAGGCACACATTTAAAAGAAACAGATGTAGATGCTCCGTAGACATAATTCTTTCGAAAAAGTGATGCAGATACTCCAACGACCCACTTTTTTAAAGAGCTAATGCGATTGTTCCAAGGAACACATAAAAGAAAAAATTATAAAAAGAAAGAACTGTCAATTATAACTGTCAAGAACACATAAAAGAAGAAAAATTATTTTAGTGGCACTCATTTGCTTAAGTGTCTTGCTTAAGGCAGCGTGACTTTTTAATATTATTGTTGCCAGCTGCCAATGCTTTAATGGATCACATTTGCCCGACATGACAATAATGATCAAGTTTACGTCATTAAAACACCGTCATTTCTTAAAGGATGATAGATTTAATTT
Source organism: Hyalella azteca (assembly GCF_000764305.2). Lineage (NCBI taxonomy): Eukaryota > Metazoa > Arthropoda > Malacostraca > Amphipoda > Hyalellidae > Hyalella > Hyalella azteca. The sequence continues at coordinate 152,489 of NW_025943639.1, read as the reverse complement.
TTGAATGGAGACCGTGTTTTCAACTATTTGTGAAAAGACCTGGAAAAGTGATGAGTTATGCTATTTGTTTCTCGAAGGAGTGAGTCTCCAGTATAGCAGGTAGAAATAAATTAGAAATTTCTGTGAATTTTCTTTCTGTGAGGCGAAGTAACGACTATTGAATTTCGTTCTGTGAATTTTTGTTGTCTGACTACACTTATAAACCGAATAAACCATCCAAAATGATTTTTTCTTGTGTTTTGTATGGAGAACATATATAAGACCATGCAACGAAAATTCTAAACAAATAGAGCTTAACCACTCGAAGACTACTACTGAAAGATCAAAGCAAGCACGAGGAGGGCGAGGGTAGAGACATGGTCTAGCTAGCTCAAGACGTCTTGTCTCGATGCCAGCCGCTGCCCCCCCCCCCCTCTTTTGGCAACGCGGTAAGAAGGTTAAGAGGAGCCGCTATGTCGTCAGACCTCGACTGTGCAAATCGGGTACGCGGTGGGCGTAGCCAGCGAGGTGTTTATCGGCTCAGGTGTAGCCAGAGAAGTGCTTATCGGCTCAGGTGCCCCGTAGGTGTAGCCAGAGAAGTGCTTATCGGCTCAGGTGCCCCGTAGGTGTAGCCGTCGAGGTGTTTATCGGCTCAAGCGCACCATAGGTGTAGCCAGCGAGGTGTTTATCGGCTCAAGTGCACCATAGGTGTAGCCGTCGAGGTGTTTATCGGCTCAAGCCCAACATAGGTGTAGCCAGCGAGATGTTTATCGGCTCAAGTGCACCATACGTGTAGCCGGCGAGGTGTTTATCGGCTCAAGTGCACCATAGGTGTAGCCGGCGAGGTGTTTATCGGCTTAAATGCGCTATAGGTGTAGCCGGCGAGGTGTTTATCGGCTCAAATGCACCATAGGTGTAGCCAGCGAGCTGCTTATCTGCTCTGTACGTGGTGGGTGCAGCCAACAAGGATTTTATCGGCTCACTTGCGTAGTTGAGGTAGCTAGAGAAGAGTATGGCTGCTCACATTTTGTGAGCGAATAATCAAGCTGACAACTGCAGTCGGCTTAGGCCTCGAATCGCTGCAAAACTTATACTGTCATCTGCGATGCATCGTTGTAGTGCCATTTGACGCTACATGCGCTAGGTAGTAGATATTCTTAACCTGGTACAATCCCAAGCTTTTCCTATTATTATTTTCCGTTATTGCTGCATTCACGTGATTTTGGTTGATGATTGGGTAATTTGATTTTAATACTTGTTCTTTTATTTAAATTAACTCATTTGTTAAATAAAATCCCTTTTTATAAGCAAATCGTCATAATTTTTAATTAATAATTTTTAATAAAAAATTAATTAATAAAAAATCTACAATTATTTTTCCAATGAAAATTTGCCATATTAAAAAAAATACGAGACGTGGTCGAAAGGTTCAAGTTGATGTGACGTCGCGCATGCCCGAAATTGGCACTCACCAGCAAGCAGCGATTATGCAGCCCCTTTGACGGTTGCCTGCGTGAGCTTCCTCGCCCAGTGAGGCGCAGAGTAGCTGTGGTCACCAGCCATACGACGCCCTCCTGTCACGCGCCCGTTAATTTTAATGGTTTTAATGTTTCAGGTTCTTGAGTTCGTATCGAGCTGATGAATCGCAGAGAGCACAGCGTCTAGAAAGAGTCAGTTGTGAAACGTTGCATTTGAACCCGTGTTGCATTTGTGAAAGGTTTCGTCTGAAAAAGAAACGAATCATGACATTTTCATGTTTTTTAATCCTAATTTGGCTTCTTCAGATGTCATTGGTGGTTTAGTCAACCAATTTTTCGCATTTTAATATTTTCTGCATATTCTGCTTAAATTAATATTTGTTTAATAGTAAAAAAATAAAAATTCATAAATAACGATCATTCACTCAATAAATTTTAGCCTCAGTTTTCGAACGTGGCGTGAAGAATCAACCTCTGCATTGCGGAAATTTTACGTAGAATCAGAAGTTATTTTCAATAACCTTCATAATCAAGTCAGTACATCGAGAGTTTCGCTAAAAGGAAAACCACTTATTTTAGTGCCTGTTTTCCTTGCGTTCTTGCCATGTCGTTTAAGTTGTGATTGAATTTTCATCAATTAATAAGTATTTGAACGTGGCTGATAATTTTATAGAAGGCTGCAGTCAGTTCGAAGATGACGCCGCAGCAAACGGTTCAGCAGGTAATTAATTAAATAATTCTTGGAAGTCAATGAAGGGTCATTTACACAATAATTTAATCTTGACATAAATCCACCTTACAATCAATATATCTACTCAAATACGTAATTTAAGTCTGGTAACTTTTAAATCTGGTCATATTTGCTCATTATATCGCACAAGCATTCACTATCACAAACTGTGACACGTCATCATTTAAATAATGATTTATATTATTGGAAATTCTCCACCTTTGGTAGAAAATTCATATTAATTAAACATCACAAAATTAAAATGTAAGTCCGGAATTTAGGTAATACCCTATTCAGCTAATAAACTTGGCTGGTTATAATTATCCTTTAAACTGTTTCAAATTCTGAAAAAATGCAATATTTTAAAATGGATAATCAACTGCTAAAACATTGTTCAGAATAAAGTTCATTATTGTTTCGGCGGCTTATAAATTACATTTGCACGATTTACTTACTATTTTACGTCTACTTAGACTCGTCTTCCATGGATAGGTACATCGCAGGTCTATGCTGCATCCGAACTCATACGCTACAATGCTTTGTCATATTTATTTTATATCTTCACTATTTCTTTCCTGATGTACAGGATGATTCACGGAAATATCTTTTTGGTATTTTGAGCCAAGCAGCCAGATGTTGTAGGAAAAGGGCGGTTAGCACTTCATATGAACGACAAGGTCATGACGTCTTGTGTCCCATCTAGTCAATTGTCACTATGCATTGGACAAAAAAGCAGCGCGCGTTTGCTGTCGAGCTGTACTTTTCTAATGGTCGTTCCATTATTACTACTCAACGAACAGTCTGTTCTCGGTTTCGTATTCTCAGTTCTCGGTTCCTGGTTGGAAATCGATTGTTACGTTGGTGAATACATTTAAGGCAAGTTATCTCAAGTCAATTGTTTACAATGACTGTCCAAGGACCATAACTCATCTGAAGAACAACATACGCCAAGCCATCGCCAACATACCCATCAATATGCTTCAGCGAAGTGAACGGAACATCAAAAATTGACAAACTAAGTGCCTTGACAATGGGAGCCGTCATATGTCCAATGTCATCTTTCAAACTAAATGATACAAAAACTAAGTCAATGAATTTTTCAATAAAGTTTATATTGTAATGATATCTTTAATAGTTCTTTTTTTTATTCAGTTCTCAAATCAGGTAGTTTCCGTGAATCACCCTGCGCGTTGTATGGTGCCTCAGCCCACAATTGCTCCCAAGCAGTAATCGACTAAACGTCAACGTTTGAAAACATTCTAAAGTTATTGAATTATTTTAGAGAATTGTTGATTTTCGTGAATTTATTGTAAGCTTTGAATGAGATGTGATTATTTAAAGCAAAATTACGTTATGTTTTATATGTTAGCCCCTTTTAAATGTACAGTATATGGTAAGTATGTAAAAGATGGCTCAGGCTATATAGCAAAGTGTTTTTAGAAGTAATGGAAAAACAGCGATCGTATATTTTTCTGTTTTTTAATGCTATAAATATGTATTTATATGTAATTTTATTAATGCCCCAATTGGCATCAATATTACAACACTCTGTTCAGTATAGATAATTTAGTTTCTAGTGCTTGAAAATTAAATTTATTTTGTGTAGTGGAATTACGCAAAATATTTGTATTAATGTTCCACCCAAAAAACATGCTATATCATATTTCCACCAAAATATTACATAAAATAGTTATTGAAATACATATGTTCGCAAGTTGTCCTAACTTTGTTGTGGTACTGATAATTTGTTCACAGATGACCTTGTCTGGAAATCCTAATTTTATGTTAGCGTTTTCCTCCGTACTAAAATTGAGTTCAACATTACGGGTAACTCGATCATAAAGATCGCGTTACTCGATCGAGGCACTTATTAGTTGTAAATTGATTTTACTGGCAGCGTAATTAACCCTGACACGGTGACGGCATTTACGCTCTCGCACGATCAAAGTTAAACGGACTATTCCAATAATTTTTTTCACATTTCATAGACATTCAGGATCATAGAGGCAGACAATGTAGAATTCATGCTGAATTATTTATGCATCCCCACCATTAAGAATAATAAGGATAAACTACAAAGTAACCATTATGTCGTTCAGTGCATCATGATTTTTTCTGTTCATACAATGTGTCCAAAAAACAGATAGCTATAGGGTGCATCAAAAAAGCTTACTTACTTCAATGGAAAAAAGTGAAAAACATGCTTTTTTTTTAGAATCTCGCTCACACTCTTTTGAAAGTAAAGTTAGGGAGAAAGTCTTATCATTTTTTTCGAAAAATTAAACTTCGAGAACCTTTAGCAATTTTTCAAATCACTGACCTTCGCCTAATTGTTTATAAATGTTTTTAAAAAGAATTCTTTATTAATCGCGAAAAAATAGTTATCTTCTTAGGCCGGATTGCTTGCTTTATTTGGTTGCATGTTACCTGTTCCTAGAGGTTTTTAAAAAGCGCTAGAAAAAAATTATTGTGGTGATTTCTGCACAGAGATATTTTCTTCAAATTTTCATATTTCAATCAAATTTCTTAATTAAGTTTGATTTTCCAACGCCTCCTGTTCCTCCTAATATCTTCAAAATCAAACTTATTCAAAGAAGCTAACCGCTGAAAGAGACCCAGCATGATACAGAACTTCCTAATTGAGAGCAAGAAATTTTCGTCTTGTCTTTTGTGTCCGTGTCCCGACTGAATAAGCTCTCGTAACTTCAGTGCTAAAATATTTACATTTTGTTCCCGCATTGATGCCACAGCAAGACGAGTGTCCGCGGCGCATGCTGTCGTGCCAGTACTGCGAGTTGCAAGTGCAAGCGTCCGAGCTACAGAAACACACGGATGCCTGCGGGTCTCGAACTGAGCGATGTAAAGGCTGTACCAAATATGTTCAGCTCCGTCACTTGCAGTTTCATTATAACTCCGACCACAAGTACCTGGCACCTGAAGATAAAGGTAGGAACTTCACACGCATTCACTGATGTTACTTTTTGTAGGTGTGATAGCGTCAAATTTCTGCAGTTCACAGAGAAAAAATATTTGTACAGGGTATCCCAAAAGAACGATACTCAACTTTGAATGGCTGTAACTCAAAAAGTAATAGAGTTAAAAAGTTTTGGAAGGTCAGAATTTGTTCCCTATATTTTTCTCCATCTCTCCACCGAAAATCAGACAGATCGATGTAGCCATAAGCGTTTGATAGAACTTTCAGTGACATATGCTAAAATCGTGCTTGCGCAAAGTTTTAGTAAGATCATTTTGCATAATCATTACGTTGTCTTGACATGTTTTCTTTTCGCTGTTTCATTTTTTGTATCTTTGGTAAGACAAAAACATGGCAATCTTTGGTAAGAGACAATCATGGCAATCTTTGGTGAGAGACAATCATGACAATCTTTGATGAGAGGCAATCTTTGGTTTTGAAATTCCCTCTCACCAAATCAAAGATTGCCATGATTGTCTCTCACCAAAGATTGCCATGTTTTTGTCTCACCAAAGATACAAAAAATAAAACAGTGATAAAAAACAGCAAATAATTGTATAAATAAATAAAACAGCAAATAATTGTTCCATGCCTTTGAATGATGTAGATCAAATGTAGGTGAGTGAAACCAAATGTTCTCAAAATACAATAAATTAGCTGCTAGAATCGTTCTCTGGGATACGAAACCAAAAGAAATTACGATCAAAATCCTACATTGAATTTAGAATTAAAATTACTACTATAACCCTACTCTTTATGTAAATTATCACCAGAAAAGAGTGTGTTATCTATTTTACCAGATTTTTCGGCGTAATTAAAATCTAAAAGTCGAAATTTAAGTCAGACTTAAATTTCGAATTAATTGGTAGTAATAACTGTCATTTATCACAGTTACCTTTATTTTAGAATAACCCAAGTCCCCGGTACTATTATTTAATAATTCAACAGAGAAGAAGTCAGGCTCTGACTCTGGTGATGAGGGCGGCGACGAGTGCCCGGTCTGTCTAGGGCCGGTCACGCTGCCCATCGCCCTCGAGTGCGGGCACGTCTTCTGCATGGTCTGCGTCAAAGGGATCGCAAACACCACCAAGAATTGTGCCATATGTCGTCGTGATATCCCCCGAGACATGCTCATGGACATCAGGTAACAGAGACAATTCCCTGAGACATGTTCATGGTCATCAGGTAACAGAGACAATTATGTGAGACATACTCATGTCAGATATCAGAGACCAAGCACTTCTGACCGTTCACTAGACGTGGAAGAGATGCAAAAAAATAGCTTGTTTAAACGAACACAACTTGTAAAGCAAGGTTTTTTAAACGTTGTTTCTTTACGGAAAATATAATTAACAACGATTGTTCTATTTATATTTCATTGGAAGTTTTCAACTAAAACGAATTATTTTGTTCAAGACATTTGTTGGTGGTATACCTGATGCCATTAATTGAAAACTAAAGTTTATCATGCTAAATTAATTTTGGGATTATCAGAAATTTATCAATTTTTAGCGTGATTGAAATTTTAATTTTCAGTTAATTGAAAGCAGCAAGAGACATTGTAGAGTACATCAAGTTGTAGGCGTTCTATCTCGACTCGTCATTCGACTGAAATGGCAAAACATTCAAAAATATTTAGTGTATATCTTCTGTGATGATATAAACTTATTCAATATCGAGTTTTCTAATAACTAGAGATTGCCAGAATTTTATGCATTTAGGGAAAATTTGTTATTCACATAATTCAGCGTGCCTCAGTCTGCCGATGTAAGCGATAAATTCACGCCAGTCACGTACTAAACGAACAAGGATGCCAAAACAAGGCCGGCGGTATTAAATGTCACTTGCTTGAAGATATATTTCAGTCATTTTTCCTCACTTTTAAATCCAAACAAATTCATTCCTCATACAAGCCATCATAATATAGTTCTCTCTTATTCTCTTAGTTCTCTCTTATTTAACTCTTATTACGTGGAATTTTGAAAGATTTTATCGTTAATTTTTCTCACTTCAAACATATAATTAAAGAATGAGAGCCGTATTATATTAGAAATTTTGATACATTGTGCATTACTACACTCGTCACCGAAGAAAGTAAAACTGAGCCAAAAGCTTAGCTAATAAATTCGAATTGTAGAGCGCAGGCGGTTAATGTTGTCTGCTCAAGTTACGTGCTCAACACTCCTCGTTATTTATTCGATTGTCTGGGAGCATGCTAGACATTTCCTGCAGTGACTTGAGGGCCTTTGATGCTTGCCGCGGCCCTGGCGGCTGCCAACACGCGTATAAATAAATAAAAAACGGACCGATAATGACACAGAAACGCGATGGTAGAAACGTCAAGAATTTCTGCTGGCTATATCTTTCATGAAATGACTTGTTGAAAACTTTATGGTTACGGAAAAATCCCGTGTCACTTGAAATTATTCATAAAAGGGTGTATTAAGTCTAGACTATTCGTCGATTGTATTCTAATCGGAACTTTCCTTGATTAAGCCCCTGCATTCAAAGTTGGTTCATTCTAATGTGTGATAGTAAAACAATTTATTTTGCCTTAATTCGCTTTAACTGATGCTTTATTTAGGGTACGATTATCAAACCTGCTTGCAATTGGCAGGTTCTGTCGGGAAGAAGACGTCATAAAGAACTACGTCAACAAGCCCAGGGATACGAAAAAATCTTTCCGCAGCCAAAGCGTGCCGTCGCGGTCGCAGGCCTCTCTCCCCTCGCGCCGCACCACCACGCAAGACTATGATGGTGGGTTATGAATTAAATAAACACTGCTCAGTACTGCTTCTTATTTCAGAGTGAAATATTAAAGAAACTGCGCTCATGATTAAAAAATGTCCGTGGACTGCATTTTATCTGCAAAAATCACGTAGAATAGGTTCAAAATAACGTCACCACGCAGATTAATTTTAAGAAAAGTACCCTAAACGTAAGAAAAAAATAATAAATGAAAAACCTTTTTAAATTCATGAATAGTTTGTTTTGTGATTATTTGTAATTGAAATGCGAGGTGACAAACTTCATTCGTTGACAGATATGGTGTCGCATTTGCTTTCGAGCCGTACCAGTTCCACCTCGTATCGCTACCAACGACCCAACAACTCCCATACACCTCCTACCTACACTCCATACTCCTACACCACCAACACCTCAACGTGTAACACAAGCACCACAACCGGTTCATCTAACGATGATGACTGCTGCTGTTCATCCATCTCACAACAGTCGAAAAACTCAACCACGGAACAAATATCTGTATCTTCAGCGTCCGTTGAAATGAAAGCACAGACTAACAGCTCGTCGTTACATTCTGCTTCGTCTGATGTGACCACGAGAGCTGTGATAACTTCATCAGAATCTAAGCCAAAAAGGCCGACGTCTCTGGCGCTGAGCTCTTCTCTTAACGAGCCAGAACCTGCCGAATCCATGCATCGTCGAGGTGAAACAGGACACTTCTTGTATGGAAAGAGTCTAGTCACTTTATTTATTGGTTACTTAAAAACATAAAATATTTTTTGCACCATTGCTCTTCGTGAAAAATTCCATCTAAAATAATTAGTCCTGTCAGTAATAAAAATACTTCTGCATATTATGACATATTTATACATAAAAATAATTTGTTTATGTGCTCGCATATGTGCACTAACACATTAATAATTATTCTGGCTACTTGCAGGTCGCCGAGAACCACCCGTAAATGCGACACAAGAGCAATATGACCGATGGCTTGCGTTTCAACTGGCCCAGGCGGACGAGGACATCCCGGCCGCGGAGTTCAATAAGAAACACAGGGCCATCGTCGGTCGATCTCAAAGCATGCCTGAGCGAGCGGTACGTCGCTTAAGTGTCAGTCAACGAATATTGTTATGTAAAAGAACAGTCCTGATCGTATTTTTGAACAATTGCTACATAGATTTCTTAGAGCGGTTCAACTGCAACCGATGTTTTTTCACATGAAACCAGTCAGATGATAAATAGGAAGGTTTGCAACAGTTAAGTGGTCTTTATGGGGGCTCAAACCTCAAAGTCATTATTCGAAGTAAATCTGTCAATTATTCGCCGAAAATTATTTATTTATTGATTTCAAGAAAAATAAATAACCAGAATACTACAATAGGCTTAAGAAAAATACATTTGATGTTAATTTACCAGTACGAAAAGTGATGATAAAACTTAGAGATGACTACACAATTCTAAACTGACTTCATTCTCGTAGGACTCCAATGAAATCTTGGACATTTAAATTCTGCCGCTAATTAATAGGTAGATTTTAATAATCAGATTGCGGCGGTGACGCAACGCACGATGCGGTCATCGGACTCGTCAGACTCGAGTGACGATGAACAGGACAAAGGAACCGACAGGGCCATGAACCGACGTGACTCTCAGAATCGTCCTCCTGCCTCACCGAGAACCACGCCCTCTCAGTCCTGTGGTTCGTCGAGCTCGTCCTACTCGTCTTCTTCTTCTTTGTCAGCCTCCAGCAGGTCACCAAGCTTGACCAAGTCTTCGAGTGACTCTAATACCAGCGGCTCAGGCGGTGGTAGTTCAGGCGTATCTCTGAGTAGCAGCCGAGGCATGGGGGCTCGCCCAAAAAGCTCCACAGGCCTCAAGAAGAGAGTTTCTTTTAAAGAAGATGCTGTGAGTATAACTTTATACTAGGTTAATTAAACTAAAAAGCTGAAATAAAGTATTTAGGAAAAATGTTTTAAAATGTTCGATGAGCATTAAGAATCTCTGTATATATGCAACTTCCAACCATTGACTTTGGCCTGTTTACCGATCTCTTAAAAACTTTTTACAAAAATACTCTCCATCACTATTTGGCAGCCCGAGGAACGAAGAGTTGCACCTATTATGCTGCCTTGCGAGTTCTGTGGAGAGATGTTCTCAGAGCGCGACCTCATGCGGCACCAAACCTCATGTGATCTCAACGAGACTCAGATGCCAAGAACACGTCGAGATTCTTTGGCAACTCCTCCAATGCTGAATTCACCTACTCGTAGTGTAACTTCACCTACAGGTTCATCTCGCACCTTAACAACAGCTTCAAATTCTAGCACAAACTTAGAGTCACCTGTTTCACCAGCCAGTCGCAGGAAGGTTCCACCAAATTTACCCCTAGGATCTTCCAAGAGAGCTGAACACTCTCGCATTGTTACTGCTGATGCTCATCGCACACCTCCAACCAGTCCTCCTCCGCGACCGCCTCATCCTCCAGCTCATTCTACGTCCACGACAAGCACAAGCCGCATTCGGTGCTCACCACAACCAAGTTCGCATGAATTAACTGATTCGTCCTGCGATTCTCGCCCGACGAGTGTAAGCCCCTGTCCACCTCACAGTAACAGCTGCAGTAGCGGTATTAGCAGCATGGCAAGCAGTACCCGCTCAGTCTCAAGTACACCAAGCAGCAGCAGCTCAGCTTCCCCCATCCCGGCCGTTGTAGATACGCCCACTGATATCGAGGCAGATTTTGAGGATGACGATACTCCCTTTGTAAGACCACGCAGAGGAAAACTCTTATCGTCTGCCATTGTTTCTTGGCGAACAATGTCTGGGGCAAAAGATCGATTCAAATACAGCAGGTCAAATACAGCCCCCCTGGAAGATACAGGAGATGAGCCCTCCGACATGAATCCTGTTGTGAACAGTCACTCCGCCTCTCAACTCCCTCCGTTACCTCCTCGTCACGAAAGCGTAGCAACAGATCCAGAGCAAAGTAAGACAGAAAATAACACGAGCAGCAGCAGCAGTACTAATCCACCAAAGTCTAGGCCTCAAGTCTTCATCAAGAAACAAAAGAAGTACAGAGCTCCTCAACCACCTTCGCAATCCCCTAGTCAGAGTCACGCACAGTCTACCTCAATTTCGAGCAACGACCAATGTTATGATTCCTCTAATTCATGCAAGAAGGTAGACAATACATCAAATATGCCCTACATGCGGTTGGACAGCAAGCCGATGATGGATGTTCAAACTACTAGTGAAAGCACCTCTACAAAATTTTGTGAATGCTGTCGAAAAGAAGTAAAAATAACAAATTTTCAATCCCATCAGGTACGCAACATTTAAGACCGTATTTGAATTGATTTTAATCTCGAGTCTTGTTTATTTTTCTTTCTTTTACAGGAAAAGAATTATTTTCTAGTGATTAAGTCTCATTTCATTGCGAATATTTTTTCATATATATTAGATCAGTTTGACTAATTTAGTATGCTTTCGTTTCTAGAAAGAATGTCAGGAAAGTTCAGGTAAAGAGGAAGAAAAGTTATTTCGTGGCGAGCGGGCTCTTGTGCCACACAACGCCACCCCCGCCGCCGAGGATAGTGAGCGTGAAGCACCTTTTTCTGGCGCCGACGAATGTTCGACGTTCTCTCCCCATCGTGCTAGAAGATATGAACGGTAGATTTGCGATCTATTTCACGCTTATTTTGCATGTGCCTATAAATTTCGTTTCCATTTGAATTCCTATAATATTTAAAGTAGCTGAAATTAATGTTTGTTGCTCTATAAAAAAACTGTGGAAGTAAACTTTATCATCAGTTCACCGGCGATGTTTCCCATTTTGACAGAGCACAATCGGTGCTGGACGAACGATGTTTCGACACCCGCCGCGAGAGCAGCCTCATGCGCACCCACAGCATCAAAGAAACTTCGCGTCCGTCCACCCTGTCTTCCATGGGAAGAAGATGGACATCCAGAGAGATGCTCTTTAGCCCACGTGGGGAATCTACGTCGTTTGGCTCGTCCAGCTCGTCCTTCGGGGGAAGTTCGCTCATTGGTGGCAAGTTCTCGAGCCGCGGCTGGTCGGATCACGTTTCCATGGTCCAAGAGGACGTCAAAGCAAAACTGACGAGTGCCAAAGCCCTTTTATACGGTATGATGTTGAAACGCTGTAATCTAATTCAGTGTTAAAATTTAAAATATAAATAACCATCTGAATGCGACGTTTCTCACTAGTTTCTGCGAATGCGCGTTTCTCACTGAACATACTAGTTTCTCTTAGATTTTTTTGCAAATTCCGAGAAGCTGCCGTGATACTATAAAAAGTAGCATTGGTGTTAAATTCTGTTACACTTCTATAATGACATTTGAGCCAGTCAAGAAATCATTACCTACTGAATTTAATCATCACTTTTCTGTTCTAAAGCTGGGTGGAATCCCACACCTTGTTAAAGTACCCATGGATTTTTTAGATAAATCTTCAATTAATAGATACATATTATTCTACCTCGAATTGATTCGTTTATTTTTCTTCGTAAATTACTCCTTAAAAATGTCCAGATTTAATGAAGAAATCGAATCTTATTCGTTTTCTTATTCACAGAACGTGAAACGAAACCAGAAAATGCCGATGCAGAAATTCTAAGACCAAGTTTCGTCGCAGATCTAAGATCTTGGCTTGATAAGACAGATGCTTCTTCGAGGGCACCGATGCTCGGTACTCAATTTGATTTCGATTAACTTCCCTTCGTCGTGCAAAGTTCCGTATTACGTTTTACGTTCTATGAGAGTTCGGTGATCATCGTCTGCGAGCTTTGCATGCATTTGTTCTTTATGTGAAGCCTTTCTGCACGAGAACAGATCTGGCCCTAAAGTTTACTAGCGTGTAAAGGCATATTTCGTATTTCTTGAGAATATGAAGCTGGTGCCGAATTGCCCTTCTCCACAAGAAGATATACACGTTTCATGTTTTACCCTGTGTGTTATGAAAACACATTTTTTTCGCTATTACTTCAATATTTGTTCTTGTTATTTCAAGTTTTGGGCAGTCGTTAATTATTAATTAACCGTCGTCAGGTTTAAAGTCACGTTACACGTTGCTGGATTACTCGCGTAGAAAATTTTTCAGATACAAGTCACCTATGTCACACAGGTGATTATACGATTTTAATTAATATAGATTTCTACTCCTGGGTTTTATTTGAATGTTATATTTATTTCAACGTTTTATTTCAACGTTTTGCACATCTTTGTTTACAGGGAGCAGTCGTTACCGCAGTTCCAGCATGGCTCGCAGCTCTCTTTACGCACCAAGGTACAAGCGCTTAGATACAAACAAAATCTCTTTTGCAAAAAAGGTGCTACTTATTTTGATATCTAATATTAAAATTTTGAAATAGTGGTGGTTGTTTCCTCGTTCATTAGTCAAAATTCATTATTATGATTAGCAGAGGTGGGCAGTAGCGCGCTACATGTAGCGGCCGCTACTAGCGTCCGCTACATTTTCAGTAGCGGTAGCGGTAGCGGCTCTACATTTAAGGCAATGTAGAGGTAGCGGTAGCGCCCGCTACATATTTAAGTAGCGATACGAGGTTTTGCCGCTACAGCGCTGCCGCTACATTTATAGATAAAGCCTTTAGATTTTACTCAAGGGGATCGGCTACCCTCCAACAAAACTTTTTTGTTTACAGACGGATCATTTTGAAACTTGGTACACATATGTAAAACAGAAATCTGATACCTTTTTGTTCATGTAAATTTTATTAAATGAAAGAAAACGTGGAATTAATAGAAAACGGCAAATAAGGGGTACTCTAAAAAAGTTTATAACTTTTGCAAATCACATGCAAATCACAATGTCGAGACACATATCATTCGATTTGTAACAACAATATCTAGCGACTGTAGAGCCCCGATTTTTTATTTTCCTCATCGTTTTTTTCGCGTTCTTCCCATTTTTTTACATTTTTACCCCCCACCTTCCTCCCCCTCCCATGTATAAGTCAAACCATGCACATATTAAAAAAAGGCTTCTAGAGTCGCTAGGTATTGTTTTTACAAATCGAATGGTATGTCTCTCATTGCCGTAGCTTGAAAACTGTTGGAGTTATAATTTTTTTAAGATGGCGTTTTTTGGATTTTTAAATTGTTCATGGGAGCCAAATAAAGTAAAATTCATTGAAAACAGAAGAATATGCCCAAAAAGTCTTGATATTGTAGCCCAAGCTTTCCCATTGCCAATTATTTGCATTCAAGGTACCATCACGCGTCTTTAGACCTATTTATGTTCAATTTAATGTGAGTAATTGGCTATAAATGGGACTTTTTATATATAAATATATATATAAAATATTCATTTTACATAACTTTACAACTGCATTACGCAAAAACTATTGCATGAACATCCATGGTAGTAGCTTTGTTAAACGCGTCTTGTTTGTAGCTTTCAAACGAGTGCAAACACTTTGCAATTATCCTAAATAATGACATATAAATACCATTTATTTGTAAATAATGATATAAAATGATCATTTTATAAAAGTTCAAGACTGCATTACACAAAAAAGTATTGCATGTAATGATGTACATCTATGGTAGTAGCTTTGTTAAACGCGTCTCGTTTGTAGCTTTCAAACGAGTGCAAACACTTTGTAATTAACGAGAGTAATGATCTATATATACAGATTTAATTCAAATAAATCTTTGTACATATTGTTAAAAAATGTTCATATATATATTTTTAAAATTGTCTTACGCAAAAATTATAGCAAGCACAGACATGCGGTGAACTGCGTTAGACGCGCCTTTTCAGCAGCTACAAAATGAGTCAAGAAAACGGTAAAGCCAAAATTTCCCATTTTTAGGTAGCCGGTCCCTTTAATAGTATTAAATATTATTTAAAAACCAGCATGATACATACATAATATAAATTACAGAATAAAACTGTACGAAAGATTTCGGTGTAATGTTGTCAACCTCAGCCTGTTACTAGTGTCAACATGTTAGTTGTTACTTGTTAAGTTGTTACCAGTTACCACTTACAGGTTTTTTTCATCTTTCAGTTTGCTCACAGTTATTTTTATGTTTCACCTTCCCTACATGGATGTCTACTTTAATCTACCAATCTCAAAAATAATCCACATATATATACAAAAAAAGACTGATTTTTATATGTATATGTGGATAATTTCTTAGATTGGTAGATTAAAGTTCACATCCATGTAGGGAAGGTAAAACATAAAAATAACTGTAACTTCTATTTACTGTATCTAACCCTGGGGTAACCCATACTAGTTCGGTTAGGTTAATTGCAATAAAGTTGCATTGATATGTTTTAAAAATGTTTTATTGTCATTAAATGTTAATGAGTAAATCCCAATAGCAGAACAATAAATATTTAGAGATTTCCAATAATTTTGGCCATTGTAGCGGCTAATGTAGCGCGCTACATTTTACTGTAGCGGTAGCGGTAGCGCCCGTTACAATCTAGTGGGTGTAGCGGTAGCGGTAGCGCCCGTTACATTTAGAGCATGTAGCGGTAGCGGTAGCGCCGCTACATTTCCAAGTAGCGCTTCCCAGCTCTGATGATTAGTTAAAAGCTTGCAAATGGGTGACTGAGATAGTATAACTTAATTTAACAATGCAAGGGCTCTTAGTATGACTTCTCTTTCTGTTTCAGTTTTGGAAGTAGCACAAGGATTACATCATTGGAGTATCGTTCACCGTATGATTCCATATCAGCTCGATCTTCCTTCGGAACCCAGGACAGCTTTGGATCTTCTTTTAGAGTGAGTTCATTGTCGTGAAATTCGTTCCCTCAGTACAGCATAATAAGAAGTCATTATTAATACAAACACTATTTATTGAATGAATAATTGACTGACTTGGCAGCACGGTCAGAATTGAAAAATTGATTAGCTTTCACTTCTTCATTAAATGTTCTTTTAAACGCATATTTCATGATTATATGTGTTATTATATGATTTTTCCTAAGTC
This sequence comes from Hyalella azteca, assembly GCF_000764305.2. Classification (NCBI taxonomy): domain Eukaryota; kingdom Metazoa; phylum Arthropoda; class Malacostraca; order Amphipoda; family Hyalellidae; genus Hyalella; species Hyalella azteca. The sequence goes on along the minus strand of NW_025943639.1, from coordinate 136,597 downwards.
TTTTGTAGTTCATTTGCATAATTTTAGATGGTGGCATAAATCTACTTAAATATTAACTTATACTAGTGTTTTAAACACGAGCATCAACACGATACTCTAAATCCAGGAATTTTTTACTGGGACTCAGATTCAATTAACTTAACTCGGTTCACTGAGCATGATAGACGAGCCGAAATGTGCATTAGTCAACAAGTCAGTTTTCATTTATTGGAATTTATTCATGGTTCATTTAATCGACTTTTCAGAGACGATACGTTCCTTGAAAATCTACTAAGATCTCCGATGTCTCAGAAATACTGGAGTTTTTAAAGGTGAGTGTCTAGTTGACTTAGATTTCACACATTGAGCATATAATGTGCCAAATAAACTATGATTATCATTTTTATTAATTGCTATACGCGCGGCCAAATTAAGTGATGTATGTGATTGATTCGTGTCGCAATAAAGCAAATATTCCTGTCTTAATATTTTCTAACTTATCATGATGCAAAAGGCTTGCGAGTTATTTATATTTCTATGAATATGAGATGAAAATGCATGATTTCAATACACTGCTCATTTCTATGAACAGATACGATGAGCATGGAAAGCTTGCTGCAGCTTCAGAATGATACATAAGCGAGTTAAACTTGATGGCTGCTACTACTGAAGGATGAGACCTACTGGCTCTTCAAAACCTTGATTTGTTATGCGATTCATCATTCAACACACTTACTCTAATGTTGGTTAATATGAGGTCATTTTGTCTCTAAATTTGCAATATCGTTCTTTTTTAAAGGAAATTAAGCAGGCAACTTCCGTGCTATAGATAAATTTGGCTACATCTACCCACGACTGGTGAATTCACGTACAAATTTTCTTGTGGAAGTAACTTTTTCTCGCTCTTGTCGCGTAAAAGTTTTGAAATTCCCTCCTTTTTTATTCTGTGCGAATTCCACAGGCTGAAAATTGGTTTGCATGATCTTCGAGTGTCGTTAGGTTTGAGTTAATTCCGGGGTTAAGTTTTCTGAGTTGTGTTTTCTAGTCAACACGATTTTCAATCGTTGTAATATACACTGCCTATCTACTGCCCTACTTGTTCATCATTATGGTTTTTCGTAGTATCAGCATATTGCTGCGTGGACAATTATTCATTTGTAACTAGTTTCTTGTGTAAATAAATCGAATCTGATTCTAATCGTCTAATATTGGCACAATTAAGGTAAAAATCGAAGCTTTAATTGGTTTTTCCAAGATGGTTTAACCGCAGCTTCTAGGAGCTGTTTTTATAAGGTTTCGATTGATGTGATTTACTATTAGCGGATGAAAGTTGATATCAATATTTGTATGTGTTGGCTTGCCACAAAATTATTTTTCCCAACACATCCGGGAACAAGTAGAGCCTTGAAAGTAAAAATAGTCTTTTTTAGGCTTATATTTGTGAAATTACATTCGAATAATAAATGCCTGTATTTATATTCGTGAAATTGCATTCGAATAATAAATACATGTACTAAATTAAATTACATTATCCTAAAACAAGCGCTGACATCACCGAACGGCTGTGCAAGTAAGCCAACTGCTATTGGTCAATTTTATTGCTATTGTATTGTATTGTACTAATAATTTGTAGGTAAGTTCCTCATTTTCCTTCAAACTGTTGAAGTAGGACATATAATTGAATTGTATACTACGTAGAAAAATAAGGTAAACTTTTTATTGAAGATTTTTTCGGTGATTTTGGTTTTTAAGTTGTACTCGGAATTTGGCTGTTGTTTGCTCATTAGAGCACAATGAGATTCAAAAGTCTACTCAAATCCTATATGGATTACATTCTCACATTTTACGAGTTGTTATCGCTCAGGCGTGATCATAACTGAAAATGACTCCTTTTTTACAAATGAAGGCTAATATTTTTTTCCATTTGTGACTCAATTAACATGATCAAATGCGACAAAATTGAGACAACAATCCATTTCGGACATTCACATGAGGCCTGCTCAAATTGAAGTGAAGAAATGTTTGATAAAGATTTCATCCCAAATCCGTTTGGTTGTGAAAATTTGTTATCTTCCATGTTTTGTTTCGAATATTTTCATTCAATTTTACGATAGAAAATCACGTATGATTATTTTTGACGTATGAGGATGCATCTGTATGATTCGCCTTTGTTTGAAAACCGGAAAACAAATTGTAGCATTTGGTAGACAGTTGTACATTTCCTATTAAGGTACGTAAACCTCGCGTTTTAAAGGCGATCTTGTGCTTGATCACTTGTGGTCAAACTTAAATTTAGCGTCATTATGTCAATTGTCCAAATAGCGTGAGTGAAAATCTGAAACTTTATCAGGGTCACTCACTATTACTTGATTTTATTAGTCATCGGGCATAAACGTGGAGTGAACACTGCATTGTTTGTCTTTTTTTTACTATTACGTTTCTGTAATGAATTCTGTGATAAGTAAATCGTGAAGCTAAAGTTCACAAAGAGGAGTGTATAATTCTATGATTCCCAGTTTGTTCAATTCAATTTTTTTTACTTTTTAGCAATTGGTTGAAATGCATACATACATGAATATAAACATATGCAATATTTACAGCTATGTATAATTACTTTTGGCCATATTAAAATAGTTAATATATTATAATATATCAGGCAATCGAGTGTACTACTGATCATTGTCTGAATTAAATGTTCATCAAAATTGAACATAATCCGGTTCCTCACTTAATTATCAAGAAAATCTATGAAAAGCTAATCGTTTCAACCAGTTTCGCATCTAAGTTTTTTCGCAAGGAAATGATCATCTTCACTCGGAACTTCGGAAGTGTAACAATGTTATAGCTTTCATTTCATGAAGAAGCATTTCGTTCATTGTTCGAGGCAAGTAGCAGGCAGGAACTGCAGTCCGGGGCTGAAGCCTGACCAACAGCTGAACTGACTTTACACAAGTGTGCCACCACCTGGGCTGGGTGGACCGCGTCAATAATATTGCTCATAGCGAATTAAAAATCACACATGTGTCCTCTTCTCTCATGGAGTTTCTAGAGAGATAACTGGACAACTTTATACCATTTACGTGATGAAATGGGTTAGCGTGGCATGAGCTGCTTACGTGGTATTGTTTTATTTAATAAAATTTAGCATTTCATTTTCACAGTGCGTATCCCGTTTCAATAATCATTCATTACGATTTTCAGCAATAATAGACTGTTTTAAAAATCATTTGACAAAGTTCACTCTCTTAATTTATACAGCATAAACTCATTATCATGATCGTTGAGCTCTCGCTTTGTACGTATGAATTGTTTCAAATAATAATATAATAACATGCGAACAGTGCACATGAAGTAATGTCGATCACCAATGATATTTACCAGGTACGTGCGCTGCAGCTTCTGATTTCGGTGCTGCGGCAGCAGTACTTCGTGGCGTTTGGTCTGGTGCGTATTGTTTCTGGAGCCCCTGCTGTGAATCGTTGAATCATTTATAACAATAATACTCAAATAATTAACTATATGAATTAATACTGAACAATTAATACGCGAGTCTTTATAATTCGCCGTTCTATGAATTCGGTCGTTGCTTGTTCCAGCACAATTTCATTATGCACATCTGTTTAAATCGATTTGCAAGCCAATAGAGAATGAAGTATTAGAAGGGATTCCGAAGGGAAATGTGGTAATAAGGAATTGGTTTATAGTCATTTGCTTTCATTAGAAGCTTCTTTAGTGTTCGAAAAATTAATATATTAGAGTTTCGGCACTTTCAATTTCACTGGAGTCCATCAGTTATGAGTATCAAATGCAATTTATGATGACTCAACCAGCAGTCTTCGTCAGTAGTAAATATATATTGCGCTCCTTAGAGCTGTTTAGTATTTCTAAAATCATTCTAATCGTTAACCAATTTTATTGTAAAAAGAGCTAATCCAATAAGGAGAATAATGAATTGAAATGTATGTCTAGAGAAGCGAAACCGAAATATGTCTGAAGAAGCGAAATTAATGTGCGTCTGGAGATGCGAAATCCATGTCTGAAAATGAGGGTCGATAGTGAGCTCAGGTTGACGTGTAGTCTCATTCATTACACCAGCTCCCGAGGCCGATGAGGAAGCGGCGTTTCCTTGAAAGATGCGTGCCAGTTCTTGGAAATGCTCGCTGCACTAAAAGTTATGCTACAGGCGCAATCTGGTTGGATACAAGGGAAAATGACAGGTGTTTTTTCAACTAATTCAATGTTTTTGACACTTTCACACTCAGAAGTGTAGCAATAACCGACACTTAACTGGTATATATAGTGGGAATATTATGGAGAATTAGCTTCGCGATTCATGGTTGAGACACTTTTGGTAGTATAATGAGCCAGAGCGAATGAAGATGGACGTTGAGAAAAAGTTGTATGATCGATTACTTAGATCGAAGATGTTATCTGATACCAGACCAGAGTAACAAGGTTCTTGCATTAATAAGGATAGAAAAACCTATCGTTTGAAATTTCATTGCGGGTAATGCGCTGAATATTTTCGTGTTTTCTTCTACTGCGAAAAATATTCAGCGCATCTTCTACTACGTGTTTTCTTCTTCTACTTCATTTACAATAAAGCAAGTAGTTTAACTTGCAATACCAACTGCTGTACGTGCACAATCTTTGTGAAACTCTTTGAACGGTTGAGCTTTGGATCAGGATAACACGTTTTTTCAAACGTTTAACAGGAAACAAAACCTGCTTGCGTAATGTTTTCCAAGAACTTGTCTTTCTGACAAATATATCTTCGAGCTTGCTGAGGGCAAACAAACAAATCGTTAAAAAAAATCGTAGTCACGCTGGTTGTCGGAACCACGAAAAAGCTTCACAGCGATACATATTAACTGTGGATAATTTGAGATTCTCTTTTAAAGTTGTTTAATGGACTCGAGATCTCGGCTTTGAGAAAAGAGCTTGGGATCAGTTCCTTCAGAATGTGAATTTCTAATTGTGCCATCACATAGAACGTCCCCCCGAGCTGTCTTGTAGCCTCAACCAATAATCTATGGAGATCTTCAATATTTCATCCGTTCATGACACAACGCCCATTCCGCCCGAAGGCAGTATTGATACATTCATTATAACGGAATTGCAAGAAACCAGCATTCTTCCCTACAGTAAGGCTAGCATCCACACTGGTCTGTTCGTCGTGAGTCTTCTCTTCTTCATTTTCTTCATACTGATCATCGCATCCATCACACAGTGCAAGAGAAGCCTCAGGTAATAAGAGGATTTTATTTACGAAAAGACAATAAATATAGTAAAGCCTCAACCATCATATATTTTCATCTGAATTGATTTAAAAGAAATGCCTGAAAAAAACTTATAACAATGATGGTCAAAAAGAGTGAAACTGACACTCGATATAATACCATAAGTATGTAGCTTTCCCTAAAAACCAAATGAGTTGATTTTATGTTTAAGGACAAAGTCAAGCGATTTACTTGGTTGACTGAGTTTTTTCCTTGAACTCTGATTTTTTCATTACAGAATTCCTCACGAAGAGTTTGTATTGGTGCAGACCAGCGCCGTGCCCAGCTACATGACCATTGTTGACACTCGATCCCATCCCGGTACTGACTTCCACCTGTACCCTAGAAATCAAAAGCCTTCATCATCAAACAACATTAACTACAACATATATCCTGCACAAGATAAGCCTCCAAGTTACCAGTCAACAGTTCAAAACGAGGATCCTCCTACCTACCAATCTGCAAACGAACACCTGAGAACCCAAGCCTCGACGACAGAGTCTTCTACAACTCCCGACATATCTCAAGGTGCGGTTCCAAAAAGGCAGGTGTCTTCGAACAATCCATTCTTGAAGAAAACTGTCTCTGATTCTAAGAAATCAATTGACGCCGATGCTGAAAACTTCACTGACGATGAAGTGTTCTACGAAGCGAGTTCTTGCACCTCTGCAAAAACTGAAGTACAGTCTTCAGAAAATAAAACAAGATCTAAATAGCCTCGGATGGAACTCATATTGAATACAGCTTTCAGCGTCAATGCGATTAATTACATTTGAATTAACTAACGATAATTTTATGCAAAATCATAGGATAAATATTTTAGCGCGTTTAAAACAAAGTTTGAAAAATTTCTCAACATAAAGTTTTACTCATAAATTTTTTCAAAACCTGTTTTAGTTACTGATTCAAACAATTTATCGCCAATCGACAATCATAACTGTAGGATTAAAAACTTAAAGCTTCTACTACAGCGATTTCCTCTCTCTCACCACTGACCGAGAATAACTTCTCTCCTCACATTTTTAAAGGTAACGGTAAAATTTCAGGCAGCAATTTTTCAAAATTTGGTTAAATTTTTCAATTTGTTCTCAATCAATTCTGAAACTAAATGGCGAACACGTGTTCGATACATTAGATGATTTTGCAATAATAGAGCGTACACCGGCAAAACTTAAACCAGAAAATAAAATAGGGTTTGATTATCGTTTTCATTTGAAGCTGCTAACTAAACTACCCATAAGCTTAGTTACGAAATGTGGCTGCCTGAAGAAGCATGGAACAGAACTGGACTCAACAGCAGCCTTTCTGGGACTCCAGGCCGATACGAGGAAGGCTTAAGCGACCGCATGCAGATGGCCATCGCCAAGCTTGACCATTACGCTAAGCTGTATGATGTCGTCATATTCACCTTCTTCATAATATTGGCGGTCGGGGTGGTCATCACGCAGAGGATATCAGCTCAAAGGTAAGCGGTAAGAAGTTCAAAAGTTTTCCATGCAAAATTATTTTCTCGTTCCGTTAGCAACGGAGCCACTGTAGCGCAAGGGTAGTGGCAGGCATCGAAATGACAGGAGTTTGGGGCTCAAACCCATAGGCTTGAGCCTTCCGAAGCTCAGTTCATTTCTCGGTGTCGCTAGTGGACGGACCATGATGGCCGACGAGTGTGGTACATCAGCATGGTTATGGTTGGAGCTCCCAAATCAGATTCTCGGTACATTTGATTTATTCAGACGTACCGAGACTTTATTCGAGCTTGTAATTCTTAGACAATCTCTCATCTGCGGAATTTACTGAAATTTCCCCGCAAATGTGTGCATCAACCCATTTTAGGTTGTCACTACACAAAAACGAATGCTGACAAACCACCTTGCAGATTAGACAAGAGATAAGAATGGCCCAACCTTGTGATTTTAATCATAATCTAAAATAATTTACATCGCATCAGGTGCTTTTGGAGAATCCAAGTTATTGAACTTCCTTCAAATTTCATGCGTTTGCACTTAGTTTACAAAACAAATATGTATTGCAGGCACCGCGGCCATGAGTACATGTTGATGCCCACGGCGCCCGTGCCTGCCTACATGTCGGTCGTGAGCCGCAACGATGTCCCCAAGACTGCCGACTCAACGTAACGTCGTTCGTGCAGTTAAGAAAACTCCATTAAACTAGTTATGGAACGTGTTAGGGGTCGGAAATCAGTTGATGACAACGGCTTTAAAAACAAAATTAAAGATTAAAAGATTAAGATTAAAGAGAACCTATAAGTAGGCTAATTAATCACAATTCATTGAAATAATTAGAAAAGAAAGCGCTGAATAACCTTAGAACTGCTAACTACCCATCTGCGAAGTGAGATATATGCTCTGCTCAATATAAAGAAAGGCATCGGCGTTGACTGAGTCGTATATATATTTATATAATCCGGATGTAATATTACGTTCCGTTAGTTAGTTATGTAATATTACACTTTTTCCCATCGAAAATTTACTACTGGCACCAGAAGAGTAATACGACAATGCTCGGGGACGGCTCTCCATCAGCAGCGTCGCGAACCGCAAAAATCAGAAAAAGGCCTGAAAATAAATTATGCTCATCTGTACCTTTTTTTAATGCAAGAAAACTTAAAATGGTCTATTGAGAATTGAAAATGATACAGCATGAATCCGAATAAATTCTCTAGAAACTATACAATCGGTCGTTCAAAGTGCATGAAACGTCAATCATTGAATTGGCGGTTCAGAGCTAAAAATGTACATACGAGATGAACAATAGGAATAATATAGAATACGACTGCAGATGCTGTCTCCTCCAGAGTGCAAGGAAACGACTTTTGAATAACTGCAAATAAAATTTTTTCTGCATCGACTATTCTTTGACATCCCTGAGCGAACATCTTTCGAAGGAAATTTAAATGAATAGAATCCTTTAAGCAGAAAAATATAGATTTATTCAATCATGTAATTGGCAAATCAACATTTACCGAGTAGATAATTGCAGCTGAAACTTATAGACGAGAAATTTCCCGAACAAAAATAACGAGGAATTATGACAACGAATAAAGTTATATATTCGGACAATAATTACATCCTGGATAAAATGAAACGTTATAAGACATATTAAAAGAGACGTTACATAACGATGTTAGACACAATACGTCGGTGCAAGACTTGCCATAACGAGTTGAGGCAAGACGAGATATTTTGTACGTACGAATTAGAGATCATCAAGTCGCACCCTTGAATATTAGTGTTCAATTCGACAGATTTGGCGACATTTGGCTGCCAGCACAACGTTGCAAAAGTCGTCAGTAGGATTGGCTAGGCCTTTTAGGAAGTTTCAGTTTTACTCTGTGCAGTCGGTACAACGTATAGCTCATGGATTTTAATTTTGCGCGATTCTTCTATAAACGGCACCGCATGCGCGTATTTAAAATGTAAATCAGTCTGAAAGCTGCCAAGAAGCAAATGGATGCCAGGAAATTGTCTAAGGAGCAAAAAGAGACAAATATAACAAAAAAATTTTGACATTGGAGATAAACTGTTATGACAACTAATGTATGCTAATGCCATGTTGAAAATGAATAAATACCATATATAAAAAATACATAAGAATTTCTTGGAGCTCCAATTCCCACCGACTTGACGCCTCGTCTCCCGTATTGCCGCTGCAAATTCGATGTGGTCTCAGTTCTCACGGCTAATTGGGACAAAGCTTTGAGCCGTCTTAGTTAAAAAATATATATTTATACTCGTACTGTTACCGTTACTGTTTATTAACTATAATATGCCTATGCCTACTCTATATATCACAAACATTAGCATAAAACTCCACAAATGAAAGAGAACAATAAATAACAACGTCACATTAAATAAAATAAAAAAACCCCAACACAATCTTTAGAGCAAAGCGTGAGCACAGGTGCGTGCGGTAACAGAAATGGCAGCGTCTCATCGGACTTGTAGCTTTGGCTTGAGTACAGGACTAGTGAACAGGTAACTTATTCCCTTAATAGGGGATTTTTTTGTGAATTACCTGAACCATAAAATTTTTGTGGTGGATGTTAACAAGTAACTTGTTCCCTTCATTGGATCTTGTGGCGAGTTAACAGCACAATAACCTCATACTAGTGGTGCTAGATAATAGGTAGCTTATTACCTTACCAGGAAGTGGCTGTGAATTACTCGTACCGCAACCTAAACAAATCAAATGTTAGCGTTGCTTTAAACAAACTTGCAGACTTGTTCAACAAAGAGAGATTGAGCATTACAGGGTGAATGGAATAACCAATGCAATTCCAGCACTTAGCTGCCTGAATATCACACAACTAAAGAACTCACAGATAAATTCAAACCACAAATCAAATAAAATAGATACCACACATGAATTACAGTAACTTGAGACGTATGGACGTGAGCTTGATAAATAAATGCCCGCGCATTCAGTAGAACAAATGTGTAACATTGCCCAAATAGTGACGCATTTTTTAGCAACAGAGAGGGCAGAGAGCGGAAGTAGCGCTAATAAGCCCGGCCCAACAGGGTCAGGATGACACACAGGAGTGCAAAAAGTGCACCGATATTTGGACAAGTCTAAACCATTTCTCTGAGAGCAGTCGAAGCAGTGTATTTCACGTATGCTTTACAACGAACTGAGGATCAAGCAAGCCCGAAACCAAAGACATGAGCAAATGCTTGGACTCTGGTCTGCCTGGAGGCCGCGGCGTCCGAGAGACACTGAGCTTGGGACTGAACAAGAAACTCACTCGATCTCTCTACAATCCCCCGGCGAGTATCGAGCACCTCACCCTCTTTTCTTTTTGCCTCAAAATCGTCGTAGTCAAACTCGCTGAACGACTCTTCTTCCTTTGCTCTGAGACGAGCATCTTTGGCCGGGATGGCGAAGATACCATTGAGCTCTTCACTAGTACTGTCATCCTCGTCGGGCGTGGAGCCCTGCCGGCGCTCGCACGAGTTGTCCCACTCGGCGAGGTCGTGGTACCGAGCGCGGGTCACCTGCGCCGCCATCTTGGGCTGGCGTGTCCGAGTAAAGAGACCCTTCATGCACATCGCTGGCCGATTGTATTCTTGAGGCCCGGAAATATAGATTAAAGTCAGCGTTAAATTTAGAGCCAATCTGAGCTTACATACTGTAATTCAAAGTGATTTGAACTCTTCGGGGACGTGAACAACAGCCAGATAAACACGGAACGCTAAAAAATTGATTCGAATAAATCAAAATAATAAACGAATTGCGAGTTATTTTTAAATTAAGGCTCACCCTGAGGCGTAAGAAAATCCGCGAAATTCCATATCATTTCTCCCATGAAGAAGCCCTGGTCACGTAAGTCATCGAAGGCCTTAAAGTTGTTGAGGAGAAGCTCAGTCTGATATTCTTCACTCCACGTGAACGACGGACCCTGCAGTGGTGGTCAATATTCTGTATAGTGCCTTTGGAGCGCAGCCATGGAAATCCAGCATTCATTCATTATGCAAGGATAACATGAACCAAAGAAAAATGCTTCATCCCAAACGATGTTACCTTTTATTCTTCATAATAAGTTTGAATTCGTTTATTTTTTATTTCACAACTTAAATACTAAATTCAAATGTACCATTTCACAAACTAACCTACATCTAATGGAATGCAATTGAACGCACTTGTGTACAATCAATGTCTTCATTTCCGCAAACACTAGAATGTAATTTAAAACTTTTTTATTCAGTGGGTGAAGTGCCTTTTAGTATCACATACGCATCCTCGGGGAAGTTCATTCAATGCAATCAAGATTTTCATTTCACACCATAGATGTAATTCACTCAATTCTCTCACTAAGATCGCCAATGCGCACCATATGCAGGCCAGGTATGGAGCCAGGGCTGCCAAATCACACAGTTCCTGTACTAAGATCGCCAATGCGCACCATATGCAGGCCATGTATGTAGCCAGGGCCGCCAAATCACACAGTTCCTGTACTAAGATCGCCAATGCGCACCATATGCAGGCCAGGTATGGAGCCAGGGCTGCCAAATCACACAATTCCTATACCAAGATTACCAGAGCGCACCATATGCAGGCCAGGTATGGAGCCAGCGCCGTACTCGGAGATGCCAACGGGTCGCTGAAACTTGCTGTGCCATTCCTGGAACTCGGTGACGGTCTGGCGCTGGATCACCTCCAGGTGGCCGGTGTCTGAGTACCACGAGAAGTAGCGGTTCACCCAGATCACGTCCAGCCACTGCGCCTGCAACACGAAACAGTATGTGTCATCCTAAACAAAATTTAAATTTAGAAATAATTCGAAGTAGCTATGATGATTATTGTAGATAAAATGAAGGCAATAATGTTTATCTTATGGTATAATGAAATGGTGACCTACATTGAAAGTACCGTAAACCTAGACTACATTGAAAGTACCGTAAAATGGGATAACTTTGACCACTTTTTTATTTCGAAACAATGCCATTTTTTTACTAGATAAGTTAAACTTAAATTGAAACATGCAAAATACAGGTCTATACTCTAGCTTTACTCACCATAAATTGCTGGCTCCTGCCTCTCATAATTTTGATGTATTTTCAAAAAAAGTGATGGTCTTTGTTACCCCAGCTCTTGGGGTTTCTTTGACCGGGTGGTAAAATCAATTTTATTTTTTGGTAAAATAACTCCAGGTTGTGGTGTATTGTAGTAGAACTCTTCTAGTTACATATGCAAAAGACAGATTTTAGGAAAGTGTCATAGTTTGCAAATGGGGGGCGGCGCCCCCCAATGGGCGAAATGTGACCACCTAATGGCAGTCGTGACGGGGTAACATTGACCGGTTTGGAAATTAAGTTAAAATTACCATATATAAGATTCTGTAGAGTCTGAAACATAAAGAAAAAAACATTAATAGGTGTATCAAACATAAAATGTTATATAGGTACCTATGGTAATTTTAACTTAATTTCCAAGCCGGTCAATGTTACCCCCCATCACGGCTGCCACCAGGTGGTCAAAGTTCCCCCATTGAGGGGCGGCGCCCCCCATTTGCAAACTATGACACTTTCCTAAAATTTGTCAATTGCATATGTAACTAGAAGAGTTCAACTACAATGCATCAACACCTGGAGTTATTTTACCAAAAAATAAAAAAAATTGGAGGGGGTACTCTGACAGGCTTTAAATAATAGCTCTTTTTTGTGGGTCACATTATTAATTTTTTAACCTATTAGATATGCAAACTTTTTAAATCTTTCTATTGTGTTACGTAGTCTCAGTATTAGGCCTTTGATGGCCATTAACAAAATTTTTCTATGTCAAATCGTTTTGGAGTTTTGGGGGATTTTGTTAAAAAAACGAAAAGTGGTCAAAGTTACCCCGCCGGTCAAAGTAACCCCATTTTACGGTAGGTATTTTGATTTAAATTCATTTGTCAAGAATTTTATCTTCAGAAGAAAAATATATTCCTGGGACTTTGTAAAAGAATAACTCACAGCTAAGTCAGAGTTGACGCTCTCGCTCAGCACAGCTGTCACAGGTCGAGTAGGATCCGCGAGCTTGGAAGCGTTCACCACAGCTCTCCATTGTAACAGAAATAATGAAATTTACTTCTATCAGCGGTTTAAGATATCATATTATTTCAGTATCATGGTTGCCTTAATTACATGAACAAACGCAAAATGATTCCCAAAGGAAGTAGTAGAAGAATATTACCATCAATGATGATAAGAAAGAGTGGACGATATTCATTAGTTAAGAATACATGTAAATAAATATGTTTAGGCGAAACATTCATCACCGAAAATAATCGTCTGCGGCAAGTTGGGAGCTTTTAGGCTCGTTGCCGACGCTCCACATGATGACAGACGGGCGGTTCCTGTCCCTCATGATGAACTCCTCCATGACTGCGATGTGGCGGTCGCGCAGCGCTGGATCAAACCCACTAAAACAAAGTTTTTTATTAAACTGCTGATGTACAAACGAGTATTCTTTACATTTATGCACATGAATTGGCATTAACATTCTAATTTTTAAGGTATAATCTTTTTGTTAGAAAAACAACACTTAAAAATAGAGGAAAGCAACATAACCTTTAGAATATTTAAGAATTAAATCTGACAATTGTAAATAGATCAAAATGAGATAACGTTTTAACGTTGAATATTCTATAACGATAACTGATCAAAATAAAACTGCACCTTAGCCCAGTAGCAGGGCTCTAGATCTACAAAAGAACCTCCAAGAATGGAATTACACACTTGATAAAATACATACCTATAAAAAATTATTATTCTTTACCGACAAGTTCTCTAAACAAAACTGCACCTGAGTCCTATAGCAGGGCTCTCATCGATGACCATGATGCCCTCGGCATCGGCGCGGTCCATGATCTCCTCGGCGTAGGGATAGTGAGAGGTCCTGAAGGAGTTCGCGCCAAGCCACTTGAGCAGAGCAAAGTCCTTCACCACAAGGGCTGCATCGTAGCCTTTACCTCGTATCTGGCATAATAGCAATGTGAACATAGGTTCAAACATCATCATTGTAGCGCTCTACAAAATGTGAAATCCTTTCTTTGCATGCAATTCAACAAGATAGTTCCCAAAGCTACATATTTCAAAATAATTCATCACCAGAAATGGGATTCATTCCATGAATTGGGATTCACCGGGTCAGCTAACATGTCATTCAGAAGGTGTCTAATTCTTAAAAAGTTCCTGTTGCTTGAGACATTAGTGTCACTAAGTGCATTTGGCAGATACCAATATAAAGAAAATTTTACTGCATTATTTGGTCGTTCTAAGGATATTTTTGAAGGATGTCAAAAATTTAAAATCTAAAATTTATCACAACCTCTATGGTAAATCAAATTAATTTAAATAAAGTAAGTTTAGAGCAGTGGTTCCTGAATTGGGCAGTACCGCCCCCCTGGAGGCGATGGAAAGATCTGGGGGAGGGGGGGCAGTGAGGAAGAAGAGCGTGGAAAGGGGACAGCAGTCCGAAGTCAAAGTCAGAAGTTCGAACTTATGTATGACGATTTGTACAAAACATGTGTAGCACATGGCTCCCAGCAATAGGTTACCTGTTTTTTTACCTCTCCTCGGTTTCTAGTGCAAGTTTTTGAAAATGTTTAAAATCCGAGTTTTTTGTGTGTCTGTGTGGGGCCCTATGTGAATATTATGTGTCTGTGGGGGGGCACTAAAAATTCACCCGAGAGCCAAGGGGCACCAGCCTGCAAAACTTTGGGAACCACTGATTTAGAAAAAAAAACTGATCAGTGCATCTCACATCAGCATCTTCGTGCTTGCCACAGCCTCGTATGTAGAGGGGCCTGCCGTTGATAGTCACCCCACTGGTGTTCCACGCCACCTCCCGTAGACCAACTTTAAGCGGGTACTCATCTATCTCATCCAAGGAACCAGTCACACGCACCTTACAGAAATGCATCAAAATAGAAGGGAGAAAGGAGAAAATGACAAAATCTTATATTCCCAATATACACATTCCAAGAAATTCTCATTTAGTGCATTAAATACTTGCACCTATCCTGAGTTTGTCAAACATTTGAAAAGGAAGTTCACAACTTTCTTCTGAAATATTTATTAAATACTTCAATGAAGATGAAAAGAATAATAGAGTGCATTTCAAACTCAGTTTGGTTATAAATTATTGTTAGCATCATACTAACCCACAGAGTGTACTGGTAGCCAGCAATTGGGTCCATAAGGTAAGGCCACCATAGCTGAGGCTGTGACACTGTCAGAGTACCACTACAGCTGCTGCCATTCACAACCAATGTGTCGTTTGCATCCACAAGAAATACAGAACAGCTTGCATTGTCTTGGCCAGCAGGTGATTGGGATGTGATGTCATACTCAATGGAAGCTGTGAAGTTTTAATCCATAATTATGTATATATGATAAACATGTGAGAGAAAGGTAGTACAACCACAAATTACCTGTTTACCTTCATCCTAATTATTCATGGCACATGAATGCTGAATGGACAAGAAAATCTTCACAAACTTTTAATAACACATGCTTCTATTAAGTTGGAACATTAAAATAAGCGAGAACAAGCCTTAAAGGCCATCAATTTTCATTCATGGCTCACCAGAATAAGAACCCTGTGTGTTGAAAACTTTAGTTATAACTCTGATGTTGTCCACATAGGTTTGAGGAGTTGTGTAGAGAAAAACTGGTCGATCAATACCAGCAAAATTGAAGAAATCAAAATTGTACTTCTGCTCAAAATACCCAGGAGGATATCTGAAAAATACAAGATCACATAATTATCTAAACCAATGATAATAGAATTAAGTACTATCTCAAGCTAGCAAGCCCCTTTGCACAAATGCCTCTAATTGAAAAATTTGCTGAAATATCCACAAGGACCTGACTTGAAGCACTCCTGGCAAATATATATACGTACTAGGTACATTTTCTGTAAGAAAAAGCTCTAGTATTTTATTGTACAAGGGGATATTAGAGGTGGAGAAATGCACATACAAAAGCAACAGTAGCAAGCTCTGGTGCAGGGTGGAAATCTAGAGAGGATTTAAAAGACCAAAAATACATAGCATATTGGAAAGGCCATTGCATATCCCATCACAGTCTGGATATAAAGACATCATGATCCCACAACCAGTCACAGTCTAGAGATGATGACATCTCAAACAATTGCAGCTGGAAAGGGACATGTATCCACCCAAAAATGAAAGTAAATTTGTGCACTATCCTAGAATTGCAGCCTGCTCTGGTGCAGACTGGTGGTTCAACATCAATAAGTGTCATCTATTGCTATAGCTGCTACATACACTCAATTCATGGGAAAACAAAGTTAGAGAAATTTACAAGGTGAATTTTCATTGATTTTTTTGTATGTGGTTATCACCTCATAATGATGAATCCATTTTTTCAAAAGTGAATCAAGATAATTTAGAAAGTGAATTAAGATGAAAGGCTGAAAACAGGAATGCATTAGTAATTTTATGAATATTCCCTTAGAGAATTTAACTTCACCTGCTCAGGTCATTATGGAAGATTATGGTGCCTTGAGGAATGGTCTCAGGAGTGAGAGTGTTATTAACTGCCACAGTCAACAAATTTTTGGATGAATACATCAGGGAGGAAGTTACATCAGCCATTATAGGCAGATGGCCTCCAAGATGTGAAGTAATGGCTTTTCCATTGAGGTAAATTATTGAGTTGTAAGTAACTGATCCAAAACGCAACACCACCCTCTTCTTCTCATCTTGCCAGCGCGCCGGAACATAAAATTGTGTGTCATACCTGGCAATTACAATTCTATTAACAAGTGTACAAAAATATAAATACTAAATTGGCTGTCATGTCAGAAAAATACAAAAAAAAATATCCATACAAATATCAGGGTTTTGTTAAATATTTTCAAGAAACAAATTTGATTGCAGAGCAAGCAATGTGGATGGAAGACTTGAAAACTAATAGAAAAGAATTAAATGATATCTTGGGCTTTTAATGCATGAAATTTATATCAATATTCCCACTCTACTATGTAGATTGATATTGAGATTCAGCTATAAACAACCTATTCCATGCAACTATTTGAGGCTGAAGAATTCATCAATATAAACTTTTATTTCTGACAATTATTTTATATCTTTTCTTAAATAACAGAAAATAATTAACCAACCCATCATCACAAAACCCATTATTGCCCAACCCCTCAGAATAATTGATTTGGCTAATTTATTAATCAAAAATTGTTCTTATATGTGCCAAAAACCTTGATAACATCATTATCACCCTAATAAAACCTATTAAACTCACCAAGCCCATCCAACGTGTTCACGTATGTTCTTATCTTCAGTGACTTCATTATAGCTACTTGGGACTGCCATGGCAATGACAGTGCCAGTAGTAGACAGAGGTTTCTCAAACCACAATTCTCTAAATCCTTTGTCAGGGTCATCCTTGGGGCTTAATCGGAAACTCCATACACCATCTAGAGGCTTCACCTCACGAGATACAGAAGTTTGAGGATACAGACCTCCCCAACTGCTAACAGGAACTTCTGTTTGGTTCACAATATCATCTTCAGTTTGAATTGGTAATGTTGCAAACATAAAATTTTCATGATTGTCATTAAAAGACTTTGGTACTCTTTCTTCTTGGTTAATAATATCAAGTCCACAGGATAATCCAGCACAAAGAAGCAAGATCAAAATAAGAGGTCCCATGTCATTGAGTCCTTCAAATCACACTGCCGTGAAACTGGAAATAGAAAGCAATAAATGTTGATTAAAGCTTCACTGAATTTTGAATAGAAGTGCCAACTAACAGGGTAATATGGGAAAATTTCGAGCATTTTTCATCAATAACTTCTCACCATGAAACATTTCAGAAACAAGTTTGAGCTCATTTTAAAAGTCTTAGCAAGGGCTATCATATGTCATCTCTAAAATGATTCCAAATGCTATTTGTAAGTAGCCACTTGCAAAATAAAAACATCCCAATTTTTCTCTGGGAATGGGGCGATTTGGGACACTTGAAATAAAACCTAATTTTAAGACATTCGGAGCAGGCAAAGTGTACTCATCTATTACCAACAGTACTCCGAAATCCTTCTCTTCCTTTGTAGATGATTTGTACGTACTTGTTTTTCCTTTCTTTATATATTACCATAGCTATACATTACCATCAAATGGGACAGGGCTGGAGAAGTCCTATTTTTTGGAAATATAGCGACTCTAATATCATATAATATTAGAAGGTATGAAATCTCACGGCTCTAATGTCACAAAATTTTGTTTGATTGAAAAAAAATTGCAATTTGCACTTTGCAAACATGTCATTTCATAACATTTCCAGCTTCTGCAATCTACAGTATATATACTTCAATGCTCTTGCCTCCCACCAAAATAACATGCAGAATGTAATAACAAGTCAACTCAAAACATTTTCTCCATGAAGATTGCATAGTTGCAGTTATGTCAGAATGGTCATACTGCATTATCACTTGCACACTTGCCACTTAAGTGAAGATAAATGCATGTGCCTGTTTTTTGTATGGGACTTTGTAAATAACATGGTACTTAGTATGCACGGGAGTGATGGGACTTTGTAAATAACAAGTTTGCGGGTCATAAATTGCTTTTTACGTCCGAGAAATGGAATCACAGCTGGCAAGTCCATGAAGCCACTGCTTGAAGAAATGGATACACGGCAGGCAAACCATGAAGCCATGGCTCGAAAAATCTAGTCACGGCTTGCCATGTAGATACCTATATTCCATGCCTGAAATGGGGTAATAAGGGACAGGCAGGGTAAATTGGGACAACTAAAAATAGTGGCACAAACTTCAAAATTTTTCCAGTAATATTTTAGATTAAGTGCATCCAAAAAAGGTTGTTTTTTTATTTATGTGTTTTTTGGGGTGTAGATTAAGAATCTGAAATCCGTTTTAGGCGGTCGGCATTTTATTATATATTTTCTATAGAAAACGAACCTAACCTAACCTAGCGCGATTTTTGGGTTTTACATAGGTTTACAGTCATTCCCAGATCGATACAGATCATTTCCAGTCTGTAAACCTATGTAAAACCCAAAAATCATGCTAGGTTAGGTTAGGTTCATTTTCTATAGAAAATGTATAAAAAAAATGCTAACCGCCAAAAAAAGGATTTCAGATTCTCAATCTACACCCCAAAAAACATATAATTAAAAAACACCCATTTTTTGGATGCACTTAATCTAAAGTATTACCATTTTTCCTATCTATACAGCATAAAGGAAGTTGAGAAATATTACATTTACTAGCTCTAAAAAATCCCTAAAAAAATGTTGGTAAGTGATATTTGAAAAAGTACTCCTGCAGTCCTGCTAAGGTCTGTAGTAAGAAAAATGTTTGCCATATTAAACAATTTTACTTGAAAAAAAGTTGCAGACAGGAGTCAAATTTTAAACTTTATTGACAATTTTTGAACCTCAACCCAAACAAAATGGTGGCCATTTCTGCACATACAGGGTAGGTAATGGGAGAACTGCCGTAGCCCAAAAATTTGACTCTTAAATCAGCCCAAGAGCCAATGCCAACCCTCTACATGCAATAGAAATAGTCAGCCAACACCTATGCAGCTGTTCTTACTTGTCTCATCTCGCCACACCAGCTTGAAACAAGCAATGCCTCAGCCCACAAGCTGATACTCCAAACGGATTGTGCCCTATAGCTCCTACACCAATGATTTAAGTCCATACCATCACTTCCTAGTCCTAAAAATGCCGTAAGCCCCAGGGTCTGCAGACCGCACCAGACTGCCATAAATGGGAACGGCCCCTCACCGGACGTTGCATCACCTTACCCACTTTGCAGGCGTAAGCCCAGCCCTGACATTCACCAGCATCTTCTTCCTCCACACTTACCCCCTTCTCTCCACCTTTCCACGATACCGCGAAAGGGTTAGGTTAGAATTCTTCTGCAAGCTGGTACGGTACCAAAAGGAGGGGGAGCAGGGGGTAAGCATGGAGGTTTAGCCTCCAGAAGAACGGACAGGTAGGGGAACAGCCTTTAGAAGAACGGACAGGCAGGGGAATAGCCTTTAGAAGAACAGACAGGCTGGAGAGGTAGCAGTGTACTGATAGCTCTGTGGCACAGGGCGTTCTTCATAGAAAGTGGTGAAAGGGCTAGGCTGCATGGAATAGAAATATTTTGGGGTTTAGTGTGTGGGTTACGACCATTGTTTTGGTGGCTTGCAGCTCATTGGCTTGCTGGTTTACATCCATGAAGGGATTTAGTCCCTGTGGCTTTCAGCAAGTAATCATGTTGGCTAATTTGCTCTGCAGCATGCCTGCGCACGGGGTGAAGTATGAAAATTATACTGGTATTGGGCAATGCTGGGCTATTTGTCATCCCTGTCAAGCCTATGCACCCACTTGTATATTTATTTAATCTTACAATTTCATTATGAATCCATTCTTCTCCACTGGTTCCAAATGGAGCTACAAGCCTACGCAGCAACCTATTAGCCTATTAGGTTGAATTTCATTAACTGCTGAACTGCCATACGTCAAGTTTGATCAGCATTTTTGCCATTTCACACTCACACAGCAATTGCATTTCTATCCTTCTAGCCTTGAGTGAATTTTCAAATTAAATATAAGATTTTAATACAAATTCAATTCCTGAATTGGCTAAACTAAAACTGACACATGGTAAATTGGAATGACATATTTGCCATTCCAAGTGAATTACTTCCTATGTTTCAATAATGTTTGTGGAAATTTGCCAATTGAATATAAAAAGATATTATCAATGAATATAGAAAAAATAATCAAAAATTAATTCTACCTGGCCGGAGGGCCAGCCGGGCTGGATGCCGGGTTAACTGATGCCAGCCGCCAGGGCCGGGTTAACTGATATTTCTGAAATTTGGTCTTGACGCCCTCGCCAGCCAATGCTTGGTGAGTCTACCTTTGGCATCTACGATTTAACATTTTCTTGTTTAACTTCTGCTTTCCGATTAGTTAGGGTTACTTGGGTCTAGTTACTTGATTTGATGCCGGGTTGAAGGTGAAGGAGTAGTCATGCGCAGACTGCCTGTAA
Organism: Hyalella azteca; assembly: GCF_000764305.2. NCBI lineage: Eukaryota > Metazoa > Arthropoda > Malacostraca > Amphipoda > Hyalellidae > Hyalella > Hyalella azteca. The sequence goes on along the minus strand of NW_025943639.1, from coordinate 115,781 downwards.
CACCTGGACTCAGCAATTATTGTTTAATTTAGTGCAAGTCTTCATCCTCTCACTTTCAGCTTCTCTCCTTCCTCTCTCAGCTGGTACTTGTTCTCCAGGTTGTCAGCAGTCTGTAGCAAACTGTCATTAGATCCAGTGCTCTTCACTAGCTATAAGGTTTGTGTGAGACTGCTAGTTTGTGTGAGATACATAGCAGTTGCTCGCACTATGGAGTGCTGAACTCTTCTGGGGTAATTGCCTCCCCCAAGAAGCACACGCAGAGATGAGAGGGACTCCTAGGGCATTGATGCTTGATACATCACATGTCTCTCACGGACGTATTGGGCACAGATCAGGAGGTAGTGTTCAACTATTTTTTCAACCCTACAATGCAGACACATGGGAGTGTCAGCCATCCCAAATCGATGAAGGTAAAAGCAAACTCCAACATGTCCCAGACGAAGGCGAGTTAAAATAACTGAAACACGGCAAGAATGACAAGCAATCCATGGGACAGGAGATAATCCTGAACGAATGGAAGCAAGATGATGACCCTGTCCATCAGTAGCCACCGCAGAAACCCAATCAAACTCCCAAAAATTAAGGAAGCCTGTCCGAAGCATAGCAAGGGCATCCGAGCAAGGTATATGGAACAGGCAGAGTGATGCAGGTGTTGTCCCAGTTTGGCAGCAGCATCAGTGCGATCATTACCAGCAATGCCGCTGTGGGCCTTGACCCACTGCAGATGCACAGACTTTGCAACATTCAGCCGTAATAGCAGCTCATGGATTATGGATGCCATAGACAAGATCACAGCAAGTGCCAGTAAGTAATAATAATAGCTGTAAAGCTACAAGAGAATCAGAACAGATGACCTATTGAGGGAAAGAATCAATTTCATTGAGCCACAGGGCCTGCAAAATTGCAATCAGTTCAGCAGACAAAACACTATGGTATGGATTCAACCTCCAAGCAATGGCTTGTTTCATGGATGGAACATAAAGTCCACATGAAGTGGATGGGCCATCAACTAATTTTGAGCCATCACAATAAATTTCTTTGTAGTTTGGATATTTTTCATCGAGATGAGCAGCGAAGAGGCTTGGTGTGGCAACCTCAGAATTTGCTTGGAAGTTAAGACAAATGAGAGAAGACAGACAACGCCAAGGTGGGACCAGATCAAACACTGGCCATTTACGCTGAGTAATGAAAAACTATTTACAAGCGACAAACTTATTTACAAGGTTGCATGCACATCTTACCCCAAATAACTAATTTTACCCTAAAAACAGTCCAATTGTACAGCAAGTGTCAACTAAACATGTGATGATGCAGTCAGCAGTCTGACCACTCTAATGTGACTGCAACTACATCTTGTTTAAATTTTTTTTGGTGGGAACTCATCACAACCAATTTCCAGACAAGCTTTACAGCATCAGTGCATCCTGATCCATCCAACGTACCAGAAACCTTACTTTTTTTCTAAATAGTTGGCCGAAGACTGACATATGTATTAAATGCAAGAATTTCAATCTAAATGTGTTGGCAAGATCTTCTGAAGGCATAAATTTTGCTACTGAAGCATCGCCAAAGATTTTGCAGTATTCATCCACTTTCTGCACAGTGGACCATATTGTTGGCAATGGTAGCATTGCAATGGAAGGAAGATGTAGCCTCATGTAGGGGCGGATGGAGTAGGCATGTAGCCAATTTTCATTCTATAAGGGAGCTGCCCACACTCAAAAACCACCCTAATTGAGGTAAAGGGCACACGCAACGCAATCACACTTACCTTCTAGATTTCTGCTTAACCTCTCAATTTTCACAAATTTACAAGGACTATCTATTTTAACATGCTTCTCCATAGCAGATATATCAACACCAGTATCAACAGGAGTGATGACTCCATAACAATATCTTCCCTGGTTGGGTTGAGAGCATGTAACTGACCAAGGGCAAAGCTGAGTAAGTTGCAATAGACGAGCCATACCAGGATGGTGCCGTTTTCTGCGGATTAATCCGGCGTAAACGATGCTCCAAGCCCTTCTACTGGCGTCCAACGTGGCGTACTAAGAGCTAAAATAACGTTATTGGCTCACACGCCTGGCGTACGTCCGCATCTGGCTTGTCTCGACGTACGTCTGCATCTGGGTGATCTGGCTTGTCCTGACATACCATACGTCTGCATCTGGCTTGTCTTGGCGTACGTCCGCATCTGGGTGATCTGGTTTGTCCCGACGTACGTCCTCATCTGATTTTGAGCATTTTAGTGCATACTAATGCATTTCAAGGCAATTTAGGGCCTTCTAATGCGATCTAGTGCCTTCTATTACGATCTAGTGCGTTCTATTACGATCTAGTGCCTTCTAATGCGATCTAGTGCCTTCTAATGCGATCTAGTGCGTTCTATTACGATCTAGTGCGTTCTATTACGATCTAGTGCCTTCTAATGCGATCTAGTGCGTTCTATTACGATCTAGTGCCTTCTAATGCAATCTAGTGCCTTCTAATGCAATCTAGTGCCTTCTAATGCTGTCTCTTATACACATCTAGATGTGTATAAGAGACAGACATAGCACAGCATAACAACATACCACAGTATAACAACATAACATAACACATCATAACACAGCACAGTATAACAACATAACATAACACATCATAGCATAGCACAGTATAACAACATAACACATTATAACATTGCACAGTATAACATAGTGGCAAAGCAGAAAGTTTTTTAAACTCTCTTTCAAGTTCATTTTTGAGTTCTATATGTAGACCAGTAAAGTATCCTCAATACCTGCATTATCATACATAAGAAATTGGTATAAATCTTGAGTTATTGAGGAAATTAAAAATGAACTGATTCCAAAAAAGCTCTGGTTTGCCACTATGCAGTGAGTATAACAACATAACACATTATAAAATTGCACAGTATAACAACATAACACATCATAACATAGCACAGTATAACAACATAACATAACATTGCACAGTATAACAACATAACATAACACATCACATTATAATGCAACATAATATATTGTATTATATTATGTTCTGTTGTCCTGTGTTCTGTGTTGTTTTAATTTTGTATGTTATGATGTATTCTATTATATTAGGTTGTGTTATAATGTGATCTGATATAGTATCATGTGTTATGTTATGTTGTGTTACAATGTGTTGTATCATCTTTGATTGTGTTATAATTTTTGATGCTATATTATGATGTGCTCTAATGTGCTGGCCCGCTGGGTTGAGTTATGATGTCTTATAATGTGTTTTATTAGGATATGTTGCGGTATAATTTGTTTTGTTGTTCTATGTTATGTTACTATGTATGGTGTTATAACATGATTAGTTATGTTATAATGTATTGTGTCATGTCATTACAATGTGTCATGCTCTGTTATTTATGTTATGTTGTGTTACAGTGCATTGAGTTATGTAATGTTGCTACATTATGTTGCATTGTTAAATGTTGTGCTATGATATTGTTTGTTATAATACATTATGTTATAATGTGATGTCATGTTAGGGGGTGTTATAATGTGTTGTATAGTGATATGTTGTCATGAGTGCAGTGCTGTTGTGCAGTGATATTTTGTGTTGCAATGTGTTGTGTTGTTAATACCATATTGTTAGTGTTACCATATTTTGTGTTATTTGCTTGTGTTGATCATTAAGCATAGGCCACTTTGATCGCAGAGAGCGCGCATCAGTGTTGATCATTGGGCATCAGCTAAACCGACCGTACATTGCGTGCGCTTGTGTCGATCATTAGGCATCAGCCACTTTGATTTTGATTGCAAAGAGCACGCGTCAGTGTTGATCATTGGGCATCGGCTAAAGTGATCGTAAATCGCGTGCGCTTGTGTCAATCTTTGGGCATCGGCCACTTTGATTGCAGAGAGCGCGCTTCTGTGTTGATCATTGGGTATCGGCTAAACCGATCGTAAATCGTGTGCACTTGTGTTTTGATCATTGGGCATCGGCTAAACCGATCATAAATCGGGCGTGCTTGTGTCGATCATTAGGCATCTTCCACTTTTATCACAAAGAGCGCGCATCAGTATTGATCATTGGGCATTGGCTATATCGATCGTAAATCGCGTGCACTTGTGTCGATCATTAGGCATCGGCTGCTTTGATCGCAGAGAGCGTGCTTCAGTGTTGATCATAGGGCATCGGCTAAACCGATCGTAAATCGGGTGCACTTGTGTCCATTGGGCATTGGCTAAAACGATCATAAATTGCGTGCACAATGGTACGCTTGTATCGATCATTAGGCATCGGCCACTTTGATCGCAAAGAGCGCGCATCAGTGTTGATCATTGGGCATTGGCCATATAGATCTTAAAGCACGTGTGTTTGTGACGATCGCCAGGCATCAATCGTAAAGTATGTGTGCCTGTGTCAATCATGCACTATGCAGCATTGGCGAGGGTTACACTTCCGTTTTTAGCAAGCATATTGGCAACTTTCTTCCCTGGCGTACATCCCAAAACAAACCTCCAGGCTCTCGGCCTCCGGCATACACGCTGCACCTTCCTGACAGGCTGACCATGGCCTAAGACGAGTGATATCTTCTTCATTATCATTCATTAGCTGAAGTCTGAACGGCAATCAATCCGGTGATTTACTCGTACATCCTCCACCTGCATGGTTGAGAATGGTGGAGCTTCCAATATTGCACAAAGCTGCTCTGGTGAGTGGTGACTGGCCTAAGTAGAAGAAACGCGACATCAGAGGGATTTGTCCCTCTGTTAATCAATTCCGCGGATGGCTTAGGCTGCAATAAATTGGCCCCAATTCCGCAGGATGAACAAAATAAACACCAAAGTCAAATTCAATTCCGCAGCGCTATCGGAAAAGTGAAACCCGTGCGAAGTTCGAAGCCTGGAAATTGCATAAGACACATGATCAAACAGCAGCTACCGTACAGGAGCTATGTTCATGTTCATCGACCGTCATATTGCTCTAGGAACAAATGTGACGTGAACGCAATCCGTGTGCGCAGTGTGACAACCGTCTACCGAACACAGGGCTCTGGCTAACCGAGTCTGAGACAACTGCAAATTCCTTGCAGGCTCTCAGTCTATACCCTGATTCGCGCGTGTGTGGGTGTGCTCTAACAGTTGCCTTCGTAATAGAAGACATCTTTGAGTTATTCGACAAACTCTTTCGTAATCAACGGTAAGTTGAACTGTTTTTCATTCCTTTACAACTAAATAATGAAGGTTTGCTCTGATGGTTCTTTACGTAGTAAATAGGAGCTGAAATTTGGGTGTGTCAACTCAAGTCTGTCATTCAAGGAACATAACCGCGCTGTCACGTGTTGGTGACTCATGCCGTAATCCAAATTTAATTTCAATTTTCAAATGTTGCTTCATAAGAAGCAAGGATTAGCTAATTCATCATCTTCATTATAAATTTATTGGTTTCTCAGTATTCTGCGCAGTGTGATATATCTCAACATTTTTTTGCATTAACCATGAGTAACGTAAATGCAGAGGTGGGCAGTAGCGCGCTACATGTAGCGGCCGCTACATTTTCAGTAGCGGTAGCGGCTCTAAATTTAAGGCAATGTAGCAGTAGCGGTAGCGCCCGCTACATATTTAAGTAGCGATACGAGGTTTTGCCGCTACCGCTACATTTATAGATAAAGCCTTTAGATTTTACTTAAGGGGACCGGCTACCCTCCAACCAAAACTTTTTTGTTTACAGACGGATTGTTTTGAAACTTGGTACACATATGTAAAACAGAAATCTAAGACCTTCTTTTCATGTAAATTTAAAAAAAAAATGAAAGAAAACGTGGAATTAATAGAAAACGGCAAATAAGGGGTACTCTAAAAAATTTATAACTTTTGCAAATCACATGCTACAATGTTGCGACACATATCATTCGATTTGTAACAACAATATCTAGTGACTGTAGAGCCCCGATTTTTTATTTTGCTCATCGTTTTTTTTGCGTTCTTCCCATTTTTTCAGATTTCCCCCCCCCCACCTTCCATATATAAGTCAAACCATGCACATATTAAAAAAAGGCTTCTAGAGTCGCTAGGTATTGTTTTTACAAATCGAATGGTATGTCTCTCATTGCAGTAGCTTGAAAACTGTTGGAGTTATAATTTTTTTAAGATGGCGTTTTATGGATTTTTAAATTGTTCCGGGGAGCCAAATAAAGTAAAATTCATTGAAAACAGAAGAATATGCCCAAAAAGTCTTGCTATTGTAGCCCAAGCTTTCCCATTGCCAATTATTTGCATTCAAGGTACCAGCACGCGTCTTTAGACCTATTTATGTCCAATTTAACGTGAATAATAGGCTATAAATGTGAATTTTTCTATATAAATATATATATAAAATATTCAGTTTACATAACTTTACAACTGCATTACGCAAAAACTATTGCATGAACATCCATGGTGGTAGCTTTGTTAAACGCATCTTGTTTGTAGCTTTCAAATGAGTGCAAACACTTTGCAATTAACCTAAATAATGACATATAAAAACCATTTATTTGTAAATAATGATGTAAAATGATCATTTTATAAAAGCTCAAGACTGCATTACACAAAAAAGTATTGCATGTACATCTATGGTAGTAGCTTTGTTGAACGCGTCTCGTTTGTAGCTTTCAAACGAGTGCAAACACTTTGTAAGTAACAAGAGTAATGATCTATATATACAAATTTAATTCAAATAAATCTTTGTACATATTGTTAAAAAATGTTCATATATATATTTTTAAAATTGTCTTATGCAAAAATTATAGCACGCACAGACATGCGGTAAACTGCGTTAGACGCGCCTTTTTAGCAGCTACAAAATGAGTCAAGAAAACGGTAAAGCCAAAATTTCCGATTTTTAGAGTAGCTGGTCCCCTTAATAGTATTAAATATTATTTAAAAACCAGCATGATACATACATAATATAAATTACAAAATAGAACTATACAAAAGATTTCGGTGTAATGCTGTCAACCTCAGCCTGTTACTAGTGTCAACATGTTAGTTGTTACTTGTTAAGTTGTTACCAGTTACCACTTACAGGTATTTTTCATCTTTCAGTTTGCTTACAGTTATTTTTACACAGTTATTTTTATGTTTCACCTTCCCAACATGGATGTCTACTTTAATATACCAATCTCAAAAATAATCCACATATATATACAAAAAGACATTTTTATATGTATATGTGAATAATTTCTTAGATTGGTAGATTAAAGTTCACATCCATGTAGGGAAAGTAAAACATAAAAATAACTAACTTCTATTTACTGTATCTAACCCTGGGGTAACCCATACTAGTTCGGTTAGGTTAATTGCAATAAATTGCATTGATATGTTTTAAAAATGTTTTATTATCATTAAATGTTAATGAGTACCGTCAACCGGGGCTACTCGGGACAGGCGGGGCTACTCGGGACAGGCCTATGACACAGCGTAAAACTGTTGTAGTAGCGAAACTAATTGGAATATCACAAAACTAAAAATAGTGGCGTAAACGTAACTATTTTTCCTATCTATCTAGTATAAAGGAAGTCGAAAAATACTACATTTACTTGCTTTGAAAAATTCCTGAATAAAAATGGTGAAAAACTATGTTTTGTAAAGTTACAACTGCTAAGGTATGTAGCAAAAAAAATATTCGCCATATTAAAAAATTTTACTTACATAAAAGTTGCACCCAGGTGTCGGCTTGAAAACGTAATTGACAGAATTTGCCTATCTAATTCCAAAAAGAAATGGCAGCCATTTCCGCACGGCGGGGCTACTCGGGACACCCCCCCGGGGCTATTCGGGACACCCCCAAAATCGCATTAAGGGTAGAACCTCAGTTAGCAAAGGCTTCAATTATGAAAAAAATTGATTAAAAACAAAGAATATTGATCACATTTTCCTTGCTCAGCAAAAAAAATTTCACTTATTGAAAAATTAGTGCATCATCAGTCATCTTAAAATTGTGCATAGCATGTCATGTATAGAATTGTGCACCAGGCATTATAGAATGAAAAGTAATTGACCTAAACTATGATTTATTTCTCCAAAAGATAGGCTGGTTGTCTCTGTAGCGGTAGCGGTAGCGCCCGTTACAATCTAGTGGGTGTAGCAGTAGCGGTAGCGCCCGCTACATTTAGAGCATGTAGCGGTAGCGCCGCTACATTTCCAAGTAGCGCTGCCCAGCTCTGCGTAAATGTTTGGTTGTCTTTGAACGATCTCCTAAACCGCCAAATGAAATCCCACAATCAAATAACCGTCAATGCCACTAACTTTGCCACAGGCAAACACATTTAATGCCGGTCTTCAAAAGGAACTATCTATTTTGTTGATAAAACTACGACAAAAATTTCTGGCGTGATCGAAAAAGCTCTGTAATTACTGTGTGCGTGTGGCAATCAAACCCTACAAATCCTACGCCAGTATTATATTACTTATATTGACAAGCTGCATGCAATCTTTTTATTAGTCTAAAATATATGCAAACTTTTCACTAGCTATCTAACTTTTTCTCAACAAGATGACAAATACTTGAGACATCTGGCAAGAAATTCACTTTGGTAGACGTATAAGCAAAGCCTTTTCCTTTTTGAAAAATTTTAATTAAATGATGCATTAAATTTTTTGCATTTAAATTTTTGGCATTTCATGAATTTTAGAATATTTGCAATACACACATTATTAATTAATTCTTAGGCGAAATTAATTTCCTCACTTTGGTCGTAAAAATAATTTTTTCTACATTAACTGCAGGATTATCTTCGAGAGGAGATTGCTGTGGAAGTGTTCCAGCAAGCTATGGCAACCTTCAAGTGGATAGTTTGGTCAGTTGCCCGAAGCTTCGTCAGTGAGGAAGCAAATCTTCGAAACAGACAAGGCATATGACAGAAGCCGGCCAGACATATTCTCTCCTGATTTGTATTGTCAAGCAAGGAATTTTGATCAGAGTTTCAGTCATAAATCAACTGTGGCCAACTTCAAGATCACACTCAAAGAAGAAAACCACATTACACTAATGTACGTTGATTCAGAAATTTATACAAAATTTGGGAAGCCATTCTGTCTTGCGTTCGATGTTGCAATGGCCAAAGGAGGTTGTGAGGCAATAGTAGAAAGCCTCTATTCAGTCATGAATGCGCATAGCCAATATGGCGGCCAGTCAAATGAGGTTTTAGTGAATCGTAGGAAAGTGGACTGGCATTGTCCTTCTTCCTCGCTTGGTGTAATGGACTTCATAACGGATGCAGCCAAATTCCGTCAATCAAAACACTGTGTTCCATACACGCACTTGAACTATGGCGCATCAGCTATTGTAAAACGTCTTAGAAGGGAAAAAGGACGCATTCCTGACAAAATATGACCATTTCGCTTTTTATTGAATATACGGCTATGTGCTAGCAGCAGCAGGAGCTGATGAGGTAAAACTGTCAATTTCGAACATTGCTGAATGCTCTATTGCTGTACCGTCAACCGGGGCTACTCGGGACGGTTTTGAGCGTTTTTTGTTAATAACTTCTTACGATGAAACATTTCATAAACAAGTTTAGGCTCATTTTATAGCTCTTTGCAAGGGCTATCGAATGGCATCTTCAAAAAAATTCCATATGCTATTCGTAAGGTGCCAGAAGCAAAAAAAAGAGTGTCCCGAGTAGCCCCGTTCGACGGGAAGACACTGGGAATAAAACTTCATTTTAAAATATTTGAAGCATGCAGAGCGTACTCATCCATTACTAACAGTACTCTGAAGTCCTCCTCTTTCATTGTAGACAATGTAGAGGTAGAATAAATGACATTTTCTGTGACTTTTACTAGTTTTTCCTTCATTGATATGATATTACCATAAACATTAATTACCGTCAACTGGGGTGACTTCAGCTGTGTTTTTGATTCATGCTGGGGTCGTAAACGCGGGGTCGTAAACGCTGGGGTCATAAACGCTGGGGTCATAAACGCCAGGGTTGTAAACCAGGTCATAAACGCCTGAGTGACTTTGGCCACTGTTTATGACCCTTTATTACCCCACTTTGGCAATCATTATGAACACAGCTGAATCACCCAGTTGACGGTACCGTATTATTGATGGGATATTACTGTATTATTGATGATATTATGGTATCCATGAATATGCCATTGAGCATTTACAACAACCTTGTCCACTGCAAGCTTCATATCAGCAGCATCATAGCATTTTTTCTGTATCTGTAAGCTTACAGGACGGCTTGTAATTTGTGAGACCATAAGTGAACTTTTTTTTTCGCTCAGCGAGGTAAATGTAATCAATATTCTTTGTTTTTAATCAATTTTTTGCTTAACTGGAGCCTTTGCTAACTGAGGTTCTACTGTAAATGTGCTTTCCGGGGTGTCCCGAATAGCCCCGGAGGGGTGTACACATAGCATATTGGAAAGCAGGTCCTGAAAGGTAGGAAAGTCCAGGAACTTTCTAATTCCAGTCCATTTTATTATATACATTATACATATACTATCACTTTTCAACTGTGATTTGTTTATGGGATTGTGATTTTAGGCTCTTCCAGCTTTCCGGCTGTGATTGGTTAATGGAGTGGTAATGTTATCTGCCTTCTAGCTGTGATTGGTTGCTGGGGTGCTTTCAAGCTGTGATTGGTTGATGGGGATGCTTTCCAGCTGTGATTGGTTGTGCCCATAAGCCCCGCCCCCAAATATGGTATATGTACTACTGTGCTGGTTAACTAAATACTTAACTTAAACTTGATCATTACAAACAAAAAGCCTGGAAAAATTTTAAAAAATCCATTAAATAAAAGAAAAATGGAGAATATCTATCAAACAAGAGACATTCAAACAATTTTATAACAAATCTGAGGTACTATACAATTGAAACAGCTTGTCCACTTTTGATCCTCCTTTTCATTTATAGTCAGTCACCTGGCAGAGCACTGTATCTAAGGAAAGCATTCCACCTTGGGTGGAAAGCTTTTTTATAAGTGAACCTCCATTTCTAGAATTCCACCCAGCAGGTTACTATTTTCATAATACAGCATTTTGAATAAATGTATTTTTTATAGTCTGTCTTAGAAGAAAGGCAAAATGTTAATGCATTGTAATGATTCAAGTACTTTATTTGCATTCTGATTAAAGCACTAAAAGGATAAATATAGAGATAATAAAAATCATAGTTTTATTAATCCATTTAATGTTGGAACTTTGGCAATTCTGCAAGAACGGTTAAGAATCCCTTCCAAATCCGTGCACATCATTTTTAGCGCAATTCCGTGGGAATCCTTGTTTGGAGTACTCCTGATCAGGATCGTAAATTTCCAATCGGGGTGACTGGTGAGGTCAGCATCTGCTTAGAACTAATAACTATTGTCAGCTGGGCGGATGAGTATCACCTGTGAATCCCTTCGCTCTGTTGTGCTACGTAAATCGGGATGCCTGTCGGAGACCACCACTGCCGTGCTTCGAATGGACTACCATCATCAGTACCATCACTACCATGATACCTTCCCTGAAGAACGTAGCCTACCTACATCCCTACAACACATCTTGACTGTAACGTTAGTCGTTATCAGCCACACGCCACCAGACAGATCACATCCATTGAATTAGATCCATTAGCCCACAGGAAAATAAGCCTGGCGTCGTATGGCCCAGCGTCGTCTGCCAACACGCAAAAAATTTTACACCACCCGGACGGAGCGCGCCGGCGCCGTCTGTATCTATCCCATGTGTCGAATCAGCCCACGGTCATGCAACAACAGCCACGCATCGTACGACGAACAATTTTGGAACAGAACTATGCTATCTGGAACCTAGGAACCCCAGATGCTGTGAGCTAAAAGTTACGTAATTTAGCGAAGCTGTAGAAGTCGCTCGTCGAAGGACGATAGATTTTGGAACAGAACTATGCTTTCTGAAACCTAACCCCAATGCTGTCAGCTAAAAGTGACGGTCTGGTGGTGCACGGCAGGATGAACACAGTTCCGCTGGCGACCGGGGCTGGTTGGTTACAGTCCGTTGTCCACAAGTTACAATTCAAGCTAAAGTCAGGGTATGAAGTGATGATTCAATGCAACGTTCAGTGGTGCATAACAATTACTCTCTGGGCTATTCGCTTCAGAATATGGTGGCGTAAAGCTCCTAATATAAAGCAAGATGATGTCACGGGCTGGTTACCGACGGTTTGCTTAATCCGCAGCTGATTGGTGGTCATCCGGTGGTCCGGAAATATGCTAGGCGTTCCTTTCAAGTTTCAAGGCTGATTGGTGCACAAATTTGGTGGTGGGTGGTGGTGGCGGGTTATAGGTGCAGAGATGACCTCACTTCAAGCCAGCCGTTGCACCTGGACATGGCAGAGGTTGATGAAGTTTCTAGATTGTTTTCTTCACTTTACTTTATTTCTTCTGGTTCTTGTACAACATACATGTCCACCACTGACATGATTCTTCTTGCGTTTTGTTGATCTTCTTCTGTTCTTCAGTTTCATAGGTTCTCCAGCCGTTTTGTACTTGTGAGATATGTGCCAACTGCTTTCATGATGTGGTGTTGTCTCCATTTTGGGTGGTCGCATCCACCAAGCAGTATGCGAACTGTCAGGGTCTGTATCCCCATGCTCAGCAGGGTCTGTCTCAGTTGTTGGCGTGCTATGGTATATTGGCTGCACTCAAGCAGGTAGTGTTCAATAGTTTCTTCAACATTGCAAGCAGCACACAATGGTGAAGGAGACATGGAGAATTGGTGTAGATATGTACCCATGCCTACGTGTCCCATTCGCAGGCGTGCCAGTAAACCGAGATGCGTCAAGATCATGTGTGTAGCCATGGGACAGGAAGTCATCTCGCACTATGGCGAGGTGTCGACCCTTCCCAGAGTCTGCCACACTCTGTTGACAATCAGCCTGCCATCTGGCAATGAACCTCTTATGGAGTCGGTGTGCATGATCTGAGTATTCAACTGGATGTAGGGAGCTGTGGTCCAGATCGTGTCCCAACTTGGCTGCACGATCTGCCAACTCATTTCCTCATATCCCAGCGTGCACTTTCACCCACTGGAGAACCACTCGTCTATGAAGGTTTAGCTTTCTTAGCATCTCTCTTATACTTAGGACAACCAAAGAGCACTTGTTGTAGAAGCCCCTTGCAGATTGTATTAGGAGCAATGCTGATGATGATGATGATGATGATTTAAATTTGAAGGCTTCGAGTGCTAATGCACTGCCCAGCCTGATCTCAGTCATTAGTTGGGGGCAACAGGAGAAAGCTTGGGCCCAGCCACAAGCCAGAGCACTCCAGGCAGGGAAGTGTCATCAACTAGTATCAGACACTTGTCACATGCTTCAGAATGTAAAAGAAAAAATAATAATAATAATAATAATAAGTATAAATAAAAAAAATGAATAAGATGGAGCATGCAAGATGGTGCAACATGCCTCTTTGCAGCGACGTAGAGTAGCATCATGACATCATGGTGCTGCATGCAAAACTAGACCAACCAATAGAAGATATGTAGACATGCAGGATTGGAGTCAGTTAAAAAAAATAAAAATAAAATAAAATAAAAATAATAATAATACTAAATAAATAAAACAAACTAGGTTTGACTCAATATTAGGGATCAGGCAATAGTGAGGGCCTATCCAATTATTGATTACAAGTTACATCTGAGCAACCACTCCACATTGCTGCAAGTAGTGCCGCAGGTATGAGAAAATTTGATGACGCTGCTTGCTGGTGACACCGCACCCAGGGCAGCTTGCAGACCCCAAGGAAGTCCCAGTGCAGTCACCGAACTCATGAATAGTGCTCTTGGGCCAGTGAACTTAGTACAGCTTAATATGAAATGATCTATTGTCTCCCACGTGGCACACTGAGCAAAATCCAGTTGCTGCCATCCCAAATCTTGCACAGTGAGCACCTACACCGGCATGCCCAATGCGTGGCCGAGCTATAGCACATTGTAGTGGTCTAGGCAAGGAGCTGTAATCAACGTAAGTAATGCTATCATCAAGGTTGTATCTAAATTGACCACAACCAGAGTTAGCTATTTGTGTTTGCCAGTATCCATGCCAATGTCTGCTGAAGGCCAGTGTTAACACTCGAAGAGACTCCTCAAAAGAGGGTACCGGGATAGAGCAGGAGGACCTGTCAGCACTGTGTGCTAGATTTGCAGTCCAATCAGCAACCTCATTTCCAGCAACCCCACTATGACCCCTTACCCAGCAAAAGGCAACAGTGTTCACTCCTCTCTGGAGAAGAAGTGAGTGTATTCTGAAAACCATCGCAGAGTAGTTTGGTCGTCGGGTGTTGAGGATCAAGTGCAGAGATGATTTGGAGTCAGTAAAAATCACAACATGGTGGTTTTACAATTCAACATGATTGAGAGCCATTTCCAGAGCCTTGAATATGGCAAACAACTCTGCACCCATTACTGAGTGACCTGGGGACAGCAGCCAGGCAGTGGCAGCTGAAAGCTGGGGAACGTACACACCAGCAGAAACAGATCCAGCATCTGTACAGGAACCGTCAGTATAGATAGGGATATGTCCAGGATAATACTTATCCATCCTGTAAGCAATAATGGTTGAGAAATGGGTATCTCCACGAGGCAATATTAGGCCGGCACCGGGGTCAAGGCATATCTGGTTTTGTAATGAGACCCAGGGAGGAATTGGTGAGAAGGAAGAAGTCCTCACCTGTCGAGGCATGGCAATTCCCATGGACCTAAACAAGAAATGCGCATGGGTAGCAAATGGCTGAGGGTTGTCTTGAGCACCATTGGGAGTGAGTCCCAGAAGGCTTGGAATTTTTGCTTCAATGGGAGAGTAAGCATAACGAACACTCCACCTCATGAACAGGAAACGGAAACGGAGACGAAGTGGTGGTGGGAAGCTTTCTACTTCCAAGGATGTAATTGGCGAGGTACAACGAGCTCCCAATATGAGGCGGAGTGCACTGTTTTGAACACTGTCCAGCATTTTCATGCTGGAAGAAGGGAGTTCACCCATGACACTGCTGTGAGTTGTGATAAACGTGTGCTTGCTGCCCTGACAGCTGGGGGTGGAACTGGAGCATTGTAAATGGGAAACCAGAGCTGACTGAATGCAGATGCTTTCCCAAAATCATCTGACATGGGAATGTTTGAGAGAGGTGGACTGGGCATGTAAGGAAAGCTTTTGCCTTGTATGCTCCGAATCTTTGACCAAGTAGCTTTTGTGGTAGTAGTGGCCAACAAATTGCTCCCAGCTAGCCTTCTGTTTTTGTATCTTTAGCCAGCGTGCCCTGGCTTCGAGACGTTTGAACTCAATAAGGTTGGATGGAGTGGGTGACCGCCAAAGTCTGGTTTTTGCTTGCCTTCTCTCTGAGACTGCCTCTGCACATTCCGCATCCCACCATGGTGTGGAGAATCGGAAGTGACGAACCCCACTTGAGCGCGGTATGGCTCCAAGTGCTGCTGAGATTATGTGTTCTGTTAGCTGCGTGCACATAGACTCAGCTGACTCCTCACTTTGATCCAGTGGATTGTTGCTGGCTAGAGTTGATATGAACTTGGCCCAGTCAGCAGAATATAATTTCCACCTTTGTGGTATCAGTTCTGTGGCCCGGTCCACTGGTATGCCAACTGTACAGCAGACAGGAAAATGGTCGCTACCAAGGTCTCTCTCTCTACTTAGAGAAGAACAAGGGAGAAGATCAGGTGACAGAATAAAAAGGTCTAGGCAAGATGTGGAACCAGTTCTATTGTCAATGTAAGTTTGAAATGAGCAGTCATTTAAAATGCCCAAGCTCAAAGTGTCCACAGCTGCCTCCAGTGACCTTCCTGTCTGGTTCTGGCGACCCCGCACATCCCACACTGGAGAGTGAGCATTAAAGTTGCCTGTTATGATGCAGGGGGACCCAAGTTGCTTAAAGTATGAGAGGCACTCAGTTGGCAGGATATTGGCTCCAGGATTATAAAAATTTCCAATATTGATTGCACCCAGTGCTGACTGAATCCGCACTGCCTGGCATTCCAGCCTACCTGCCAGAAAAGGGTTCACCAACAAAGAACTAGTAGACAAGTCACACCGCACCAGTATAGCCAAGCCTCCTCTGGGGGCCTCCTGCCTATGCCATGGTCAGGAAGATGTGCCAGGTGCGCGGGAATTTATATTGTCATTTTAACAACCAGCGCCGTGCGCCATACTTTTAAAATGCTGAAATAGTTTGAATATGGACGCGCAGCAACGCGAATTACGTAATCACACTGACCGTACACACAAACCGTCAAACGTGTATCCGCATTGTGTTGTGAGTTGTGGTTGGATATGAGTTAACTAGATTGCTAATGTGTCAACTCAGGACTCAGGTTCTAAGAGTCAGCACAGTAATGAATATTCATTCATTGATAACAATTCAATTGGACATGAATTACAGAACTAAAAAAGGCAACATGGCTTTAGATGTGCCATCAGTGCCTTCTAATGAATGGCTGGACTGGTTGCGGCAAGTAGGGTATGAACCTGTACGTCAACAGTATGATCCTGCATGCCAATGTTGGGACTACATCCCCAACATCCTCCCGGCCAGGAAAATTGACATGATCAATACCTATTAACAATGCTGCTAAATGGACTATACAAATTAGGTCAAGATGGCATAATTACAGAGTGTAATTATACCATGTGATACAAAATATGAATATATATATATATATATATATAGTTTGGTAGAAGCTGTTCTTTAATGCAGGTTTCGTTGAAGACCAGAGAGTATTTCTTATTGACAATTTTCTTATTATTTTTCTCGATTTGGCGAATTAGGCTCTTGATAGGAAGTGAAAATCCAAATATCAGGTTTCCAAGGGACATTTTATTAGAATTTTACGACATTTCGAATGCAACTTCATTCATTATCAAGTAGAGGATGAGTTTTGCAACAAGTGAATCTGAAATTTTGAAATGACAATGGTACAAACATAGGGTATTATGGATACAGATTGGAATCAAAGCTTGAATTACGAGAACAATTTTAACGTCCTGACAAATCCGGTAGTTTGTAAATTAATAGCTGGAGACTCCTGCTTGATGATGAGAGCCTCAGCTATCGTCAGTCTTGTGGCGTCTGGGCATCTCATGATGATTCTGGTGTGGGTCTCCAACGTCNCTGGCAAGGTTATTGGTGTTGAGGTATGATTTGGGACTACTGGTACAACCAATTGCTGAAAGATAATTTAGTACCTATATATAGAAATAACCATGAAAGAGCATATGTTTGCACCTGTCTCTTATACACATCTAGATGTGTATAAGAGACAGGCATAAAATACTCTCTGCTGTGGTGTTCGAGTTCTGGTTGACATGAAAACTTGCGGTAAACTTGCGGTTCCAAAAATGGCGGGAAAGCTCTAATCGCGCCGCTCTAAAGGCAATCTATATAAATAATAATATAATCCACGCCTACGCTGGAGGAAATTCAAACTTCAGAGGTGGAACTTAATGCAGTAAATTTGCAGTAAGTCAGAAAATACCAGAAAAATACCAGATTTAGGCATATATACCAGATCTAAAATATTCGTACCAGACACCTTCTGAAAATACCAGATTTGTGAAATCTGGTATAGAAATATACCATCTAGCAACACTGGTTCAGCGTTACTTGAAATCTACAGACAATGTTGCCATTCCATTCAGATGAAAACTGTGTCTAAATTAGAATTGTGTTGGACAGCTCCGTGGACCGCACCGAGTGCTGCGCGGCGTGCAATCGATGTCTGTGATTTGTGCGATTGCCTGTGCAAAGAAAATATAATTAGATTGCTTTGCGCGAACTGCGCTGACCTAGGGCTTCAAAAAACTTTTTATGCACGGGAAATTTTCCGTTTATATACATCTTCCTGAGTGTGGTGCCTATGAGACCAATAACATCTATATCCCACAAATCGCGGTTCTTTGTTCTTGAGCCAGGTCTCACAGAGACAAACCACATCTGGCTTCTGGGAGTAGAGAAAAATTTTGAATTCGGTCAATTTATTGAGCAAACCATGGCAATTGAATTGTATAACAACAAGGCATTGCTCCTTGAGTGGAGCACGTCTAATACGACCAGAGAAATGTTTTGGAGGCATCATTTTGTAGAATTTTTAAGGCCTTGAACCCTACTTAGTGCTTTCCTGGTGGAGCTGCTGGCTCCCTGGTGACTTTTTTTGCTGCAGTGCACTGCAATGTTTGCTTTTGGGAGAGGGAGAGCTCTTAGAGGTTTGATTTTCTAGCTGGGTGGCAGTCTGAATGACAGGACTCTGGCAGTATGAAACGGATCCAGTGGCAGACGTGCGTTTCCCTCATCATAAGAATCCACTGGCAACCACTCATTCAACAGATCATCTCCTATTGCCTGGCCAAAATTATTTCTCAATAAACTAACAAGGAGTAGAGAGCGTTCTTTGTGCCCCTCCTTCGCCATGTTCAACAAGAAGGCTTCATGTAGAAGTCGGCCAACCTTCATTGAAAATTCGCGAAGTGCTCCTGCAATCAAGTTCTCCATTTGGCATTCACTTTCAATTGATTGTTCCCTCAAGGTGGCACGAAGGTTGGGAAGGCTGGAGGCTGCATTTGTCTTCAAAGTTTCATGTTGGCTTGTTTCACAGTTTGATGTGGAAATTATCTCCCTCTCAGCAGTCTCAAGTGGTGGCGGAGACATATCAGCTTATGAAGAAAGTGTGCAGGGATATTTGTAATAATTTCTAATGAGTGAGGATATATGGTGAGGAATGAACATCAACTATCACCTTGGAGTGCACAAGATTTGTCTGATCCAAGGGACTAACATGGGGATGGTATGATGTTTGAAGGCTATGTTTCTCTATGGGAGAAATTTTGCTGGCATTGGTTTGTGGTGTCATGTTGATGGCAGTGTGCATTGAAGAATTGCCTCTGGGCTCTGGCCACCTCCGCCACCACTGGAGCATGTCTTACTTTCTTGGCAGCATCTGCATAAGAGAGCCCTGTGGCACGGAGCTTCTCCACTGCCGGGCTGCCCTGGCACCCATCATGACCAGACATTCGTGTGCACTAGCAGAATGTTGACCTCCACAATTAGCACACAAGCGTTTTGAGCTGCCACTACTAGGGCACTCTGACTTATCATGGGGTCCACTGTCCAGCACATAATAAGCACCTCCTTGGGCCAGTGCACCCACTTGCAATGTGGTTCATCTGCTGGCACAGTGGCACTTGTAGCACCTAAGTGGGGCCATAACAAATGGTCTCACTGGATATCTCAAGTAGTCTATGTTGACAGCTTCAGGGAGCTCCCTTCCCTCAAAGATCACCTTCACTGCAGATGACTCTGAAGTGTGCCAGGATTACGTTCGCGCTTCTTGCCCGTAGGAACACCTGAGGTCATAGTGGCAAACAAGGCCTTTTTTAGAATCAGTTCATTTTTAATTTCCTCATTTACTCAAGATTTAAAACAATTTCTCAAGTGTGATAATGCTGGTATCCAGGATACTTTACTGGTCTACCAATAGGACTCAAAAATGAACTTGAGGGAGAGTCTAAAAAACCCTCTGCTTTGCCACTATGCCTGAGGTAACACTAGCATCTTCAATCACATTCATTAGCATATCTTCATGCAAATATTCAAAATTAGGAGCACTCTCACCACAGACCTTACGGCTTACCCTGATCTACCCCAAGGTTAGCAGCCGCTACGATGGGAGAAGCCAGACCCGTTGCTTCTGCCATCTTAGCATACGCTCAGGGACGGAAAGAAAAAAAATGGCAAAAAAAAAGCTGGAAACTTAGAAATAAATAAGGAAACTACCACAGATTTAGTGGCACAGAACAAATGATTAGGAAACTTTTCTACGAATAAGGCCCACAGTGAAGCAATTATCGAATGTCCAGTCTCCTCAGATTGTTGGGGAAAACAAGCAAATAGCACCGAATACCCCAAGAACCGAACAGCTATAGACACACGTCCGCCCGACAGTAAAACCCGTAACGGAATCTCGAGCAATGCTGATGGTGGTGGTTGCGGGTTGTAGGTGAAGAAGAAGTCGCACGTTGACCGCTTGTAACACCTGGACTCAGCAATAGTTATTTAGTTGAAGTCTTCATCGTGTTTCTCTCAATTTCATTTCCTTCTTTGCTGGCATGAGCTCTCTTTGTTATCAACAATTCTCTTGTTTAGGGCAAATCACAGTTTAATCCAGTGCATTTCACCAACTACATACCCTGATCTACCCCAAGGTTAGCAGCCGCTACGATGGGAGAAGCCAGACCCGTTGCGTCTGCCATCTTAGCATACGCTCAGGGACGGAAAAAAAAATAAAAAAGCCGAAAAAAAACTGAAACTTAGAAAAAAATAAGGAAACTACTACAGAACAAATGATTAGGTAACTTTTCTACAAATAAGGCCCACAGTGAAGCAATTATCGAATGTCCAGTCTCGTCAGATTGTTGGGGAAAACGAGCAAATAGCACCGAATACCCCAAGAACCGAACAGCTATAGACACACGTCCGCCCGACAGTAGAACCCGTAACGGAATCCGTCCAGTTCTAGTGATGAGAACTCTTCACTCTCTGCGGCAACCGTGCAACGGAGTTTGCAGTTTCCACTCTTTTATGTTTCCAGGCTAACGGAATGTCATCCAAACCTTCAACGTCATGCAATGGAAATTATTTTTCGCATTTCTGGCTTAATCTTATCGCCTATTCTACTGCACCGGGGTTCTCGAAGTCTATAATGTCGTATTTTTTGCCAATAATATTGCTGAATTGAATTTCACATTCTCCTTCCAGAAGCTAGTGTAGGACTGAATAATATAATTATACTGTATAATTAACTATAATATAACTGTATAATTAATTGTATGATAATATAATAATTATTCACATTGTTTAGACATATTTGGTTTATGCGACGGTTGTTTGATATCGAACTACGCTCCATTACAGCTTACCAGCAGAAAGCAATTCCAGCAAATAATATCCTTGCAAACTAATATAATTTTTCTAGGACGTAATATAACTATTATTAGTTAGTTAAAGAATGTTCCTCAGTAAATAATTGTAGTTAGATCATAAACAATAATAATAAATGCTCCCGCAAGTCGACTATCAGCAGTATAACGGCATGGACCTCTAACAGACCGTAAAGATGTTAAATGCTTCAAGTTTAAATTCAATGAATTTTAATTACCTTATTTCTGTTAGCCATATTTGTTGGGTTTTCCTAAAAATTGAGGGAGTTACGATGGCAGAAATTTTAGTGCTAATCATAATCATAATAATCATCGTGATGTGAGACCGAACATGAGTTCTTCAATTTAATTTAGTTACTCATCATTTGCCAATGGCAGAAAATGTTCTCTCGTAGCCATGACATAGAAGTTTTCGATAAGTAAAGAACATTTTCACTGTAAGCACAATATATGTCTTATGAAAAAATAGATAATCATTCGAAAGTTCCGCTATATTTTCCAAAAACATTAATATTATTTCCTTGAGAAAATATTTTCGATCTATTCACACGGCCAACATATAAACGTGAAGCTGTAATCCTAGTTTGGAGTACTGTTGTAAAATTTTGCCGAGGAGAAACCTCTAATGACTGCAAAAGAATGATAATGTAAAAAGGTATTTAATGTAGTAGGAATTGTATTAATAATGTAAACATGTATATGTATAAGGTAATAACAGTAATGATGGAAAAAGGTTGGTTGTGTAATAACAATATTAATAATAATGAAAACAAGTAGGTAATGTAATAACAATCCTAATATAAATGTACACAGGTAAGTCTCGACAGCCGTTGATGCGTGCATTACTTGATTTCATTTGTTTCAGGGCCATACTTGCTTATTATTTTATTCAATCCCTTATTGATAGAAGGGATTGTGACAACACATGCCATGTGCACGCGTAAGTAGACATGTACGGTGATTACCACATAGCAACATAGTGTTGCCTTCGCAACATAAATGTTTAAAATGTTGCAGGTGTGAAACACTCAATTGAAACGTACACACATTTGTATCTTTTAATTAGTATTATTTTTATGAATATTTGCAATATAATTCCATTTTATACAAAAAGTTATAATAACAAACTATTAAGACAATTCCAATTTTTTCAAACAGCTTCTCAAGTTCCACAGACAACTCTGCTATATCCCTGGCTAGATTATGTATATGCATCAATAATCTAATAATCAACAATTATATTGCGCCGCGCGATCGAGGACATTCTCACCATCTTCCTTTGAGTGTCTCTAATTTCCTCCGTTGTTAAAATATCTAAAGATGAAATTTTCGCAAAGGTCGTTTGAAATATTAGTCAACTAATGGGTATGATTTCATAAAAATTAGAGGTATCTTCTTTACGAAATTGGTAAACTTGGCATCCTACGTATATGCGATCCACCTACACAAATCATACGGGATAATGATTTGATCATACGGGATTTTGATTTGATTCGCAAACGGGTATAATGCTGCGTCGTATACGGGAATAATGCTGCGTCGTATACGGGAATAATACTGCGTCGTATACGGGAATAATGCTGCGTCGTATACGGGAATAATGCTGCGTCGTATACGGGAGTAATCCTGCGTGGTATAAGGGAATAATGCTGCATTGCATACGGGAACAATGCTGCATCACATGCGGGAATAATGCTGTATCGCATACGGGATAGAAAACAAACAAATGCCGACGTCTAAGAAAATGCGTGCATACTTCATTACGTGAAATCAAATGTAGTCTTGATAGGGTTAGAGTAGATCTTGCAGCTGTACTTCTTGCAACCCTTAACGTATGCCTTAATTAACTGTGCTCTAAACTTTCGTGTCGTCAGCATACATTGAGCACACGCTTGACACTACTTCTGACAGACCGCTTATAAGCGCCACGAATTAGACTGGCCCGAGAACGCTCCCTTGTGGCATGCTACTGCGCACTGTTCCGTTAATACTGACATGTTGACGTCAACCTTCGATAAAATCCCTGATGCATTGGAGTACGTTGCCCACTATTCCCAAAGACTTCACTTTACGCAACAGCCGCTCATGCGGAACACTGTCAAATGTCTTGACAAATCGAGGTACACTGCATCCACTGGCTGCTCCTCATCGTCCAGCAGGCGAGTCCAATTGTTTATAGTAGACAAGAGGTTAGTGTGCAGGATCCACCGGCAGTAAAGTTATGTTGACTGTCTGATAGGTGATGGTTAGCAGTCAAGTGATCGATCATTATATCTCCCACAACAGATTTCATTACCTTGCGAACAACACTTGTCAGACAGAAGGGACTGTTAAGTTCTAGGCTTAGGCGAATTTTTTGATTTCCAAGTGTCTTATTGACGAGTTTTGAGAAACCATAATTTTAACAGGTTTCACATGGGAAATGTTAGCTATCTACTATAAATTTTGACATAAGAAAAACAAAATATCAGCAAAATAAATTCCAAGAAAACCGTTTAAATTTCATGTCAAATTAATTATGAACGACTACTAACCTGCAGCACCACGTGACGCGAACATGTGAAATTGTGATTACAGGGGCGATAGCTACCCTGGTTACTCCTTCACCTTTTTTCAACAACGTTGCCACTTGAGCTTCTCTTCAATTTGCTGGCAAAGTCCCTTCGCTGAAGCTTCAAAGGGACAACCATCACGGCTGCTAATTCTTTTAGTAACTTTGGGTGGAAGCCGTCAGGTCCACATGACTTGCTGGAATGACTCCGGCACTTGAGTTCGTCTTCTTGCAATACGAAAATTGTTCACGTCGAGCCAAATGAGTGCTCCAAAAATGAAAGAAATAGTTCTCGCCCGTAGAGACGCTGTTAAAAAAACTGATTAAGAACATTTACCTTGCCTTCATCAGATGATATCTTTCACTGATCTACTTGTACATCAGAAATACCGTCGTTTGTTAATTGTTATAGACTTCGAGTTTGCGGGGCGTTAAACAAATGTATGGCTCATTGTGGCAGGGTGTCTCAGTGGTTACAGTTCAGAGTTCGTGGATTGGTGCAGAGAGGTGCGGGTTCGATCCCAGCTCTGTGCGCCTGGTTATGGTCAGAACCGACATGGAGGCCGAGCGATTAAGCACAGCAGAATTAGAGCAGTGAATTGGGCGTTCGAGACCAGCAACAAGCTGTGAATGTTCTGAGATGCTGAGAAACAGAGAGTGCCGACGACCAAATGAACACTCAAACCGATATTACAATTATCATTTTTACGTCATTCAACAATGCAAGTTTGTGTCGACACTCGCCCTTGGGCCTCATTTACAGTACTGCTTTAAATCCATACGTTAAAATTTTCATGTGCGTGACATATAATCAATATATCTATAATTATAAACTATTGAATGTGGTTGCGAGAGTGTCTCCTCGTAAATAATTTTTTAAGCGATTAGAAGTAATGATTGAATGGCTAACTAAACTAAACAGAGAGGAGCTGCACTTTCATAACCTATCAAATTTCTAGTTCCCATAACCTAACAATTAAAAAAATTGATATGAATTGCAGTTGGGAGAGATTAATATTTCATGACAGTACATGCAATATTCGACGAGCATGAATGTTCCCTGATGAATGATGATTGATATACCACAGGAAGTTCTGCATACATTTTACTATGAGTTACCCCATATATTTGTGTTCTAATACTGCGAGGGAAACAGCGATGTTTTGATATGTGTTCAAATTATAGGAATTCTTTCGAAGGTAGTTTTGGTTTTTATTAAAACAAAACAAATTATACGGATTTTTGATGGTGTATATAGAGACGGTTGTAACAAAACGNATGCACGTGCGTTAGAAGGCATGCAACGTGCGTTAGAAGGCATGCACGTGCGTTAGAAGGCATGCACGTGCGTTAGAAGGCAGGCAACGTGCGTTAGAAGGCATGCACGTGCGTTAGAAGGCAGGCACGTGCGTTAGAAGGCGAGCAACGTGCGTTAGAAGGCAGGCAACGTGCGTTAGAAGGCAGGCAACGTGCGTTAGAAGGCATGCACGTGCGTTAGAAGGCATGCACGCGCGTTAGAAGGCAGGCACGTGCGTTAGAAGACATGCAACGTGCGTTAGAAGGCATGCAACGTGCGTTAGAAGACATGCAACGTGCGTTAGAAGACATGCAACGCGCGTTAGAAGGCATGCACGTGCGTTAGAAGGCAGGCAACGCGCGTTAGAAGGCAGGCAACGTGCGTTAGAAGGCAGGCAACGTGCGTTAGAAGGCAGGCACGTGCGTTAGAAGACATGCAACGTGCGTTAGAAGACATGCAACGCGCGTTAGAAGGCATGCACGTACGTTAGAAGACATGCAACGCGCGTTAGAAGGCATGCACGTGCGTTAGAAGACATGCAACGTGCGTTAGAAGGCATGCAACGTGCGTTAGAAGGCATGCACGTGCGTTAGAAGGCATGCAACGTGCGTTAGAAGGCATGCACGTGCGTTAGAAGGCATGCACGTGCGTTAGAAGGCATGCAACGTGCGTTAGAAGGCATGCAACGCGCTTAACTGACGTTGGTAGTGAACTAAATGTAAGCGTAGCGATGAGCTCTCAACCTGTCATCAGACCTAATAACTTGTGCTGCATTTCGTCAGCTTTTAGGTTTTGCTTCCTGCGACTCTTATGTTCTGTCACGTCCTCGCAATTATCAAAGGAGACAAAATAAAAACATTCCTGAACATCATGTCCTGAAATATTTCACTGCGATAAATCCCTTAGTTCTGCTCAGAGTATTTGCGTCGACTGCGTGTAATGATTTAATGCACAAGTCCCCCAATATCTACAAAAATCACGTTTTAGTATTTGTGTTATAAAAAACTTGTGTTTCATTGTGATTAGAATCTAGACTCTAGACAGACCTTGTCCGGTCTGCAGACTTCAATGGGCACACTTTCCACATCAATATTTTGCTCATTTAACCAAAAATAACACTAACATAAATCGAATGAAACTTTCAAACGTTGAAACATTTGAAACTCCTTCCATATTCGTAACCTGGTCTAATACTTAAATTGAAACGAAAACTTGCGCATTTTCTTTCAAAACTACCGCTGTTTGAATTTTGGAACAGTCGTGTAGCGGACGATGGAGTAAATTCTACATCAGTTACTTTTGACTTCCTTGAAGAAGAATATAACTAATATACAATCCACACAGACTGCTCCTGCTACTAGTCACTAGAAGAATAAGCTGGTACTCCCAAGCATGAATGACTTTTCCACACGCATGATGACTAGTTGTTTCAGACATCAATTTATTTAATTAATGCTTAATTCAGTTAAGCCAGGAGCCCAGAGGTTACAGTTCAGAGTACCAGGTTTCGAGCAGTGAGGTGCCCCAGTTTCTGGACGACTAGGCGAGGAGGACAGGCAGTTGAGCTCAGTAAAATAGGAGCAGTGAGTTGCGGGTTCGATATCGCAACAAGCTGTTAATGTTTTGGGATGCTAAGAATCGGCGACGGGCCTACGGCCTAATAAACGCTGGAACCGCTATTAATTTTATTGCATATATTATTATTTGAATGCATATTATTTTAAAATAAGGAAAATAACACCTCATACTACTACCTAGGTCGCTTTAGTATTCACTATTTTCCGTGTAAACGGCGAGAGTGTAGCACATCCGTAAGTTGCACATATACCACAGTTAGTTATAATTACAGTGACAGAAAAAAGAACACCGAAAAGCCATTGCAACCGAAGTATAAAATATAATTGCTCTGGGATATCTAAGTAGGCTATCTAAAGAAATTAACATTAGGACAGTTTACGTGCCGAAGACAAGCGAGTCGATCTAAATTTAGTTCAGTAGATTTAATAAATAAATAAGGCAGTTGCGTCGATTAACCTCATTGATTTCAGTAGTTATTGATAGGGTACAAATAATTTAAAAACTTTAAGATAGGAGGAAATTAAGTCACAGTTATTCAGAGATCACGGACATGCAAATTGAATATTAAAATATAATTTAGTCCATGCATAGACTCACGTCTTTGGGGGCTCAGCAAGACATACACTCAAAACATGGATGGGCCATGTTGTTCAAATAGTGACGCACTTGCGGCGTGTAGCAGAGATACGTTCTTTTTCCTAGCACAGACACGTCCTTAACCCCACAACTGAGACTCACAGTCAGGCACCGCGAGCTCAGCGGTGGGGCGCTCAGGAACAATGCCCCTAAAGGCGCTAAATCCCATAGGCCTTCTGACGAGCACAGACACGCGTCAGTAGTCCCCTCTGAGAGGTCAAGTAATCGATAATCCTATCCCTCACAAGGGATTCCTTTACCTTACAAACAACACTTGTAGTGTTCACAGGGAGATAGTTGACCGGGCAACTCTTGTAACTTTTTTTGAACATTGGTGTCACTTGAGCTTCTTTCCAGTCAGGCGACAACGTTTGTTCTTTCCAGTTTTTTTTTCTGAAAAAATACAGTCAAAGGGCCAGCCAGGATTGTTGCTAATTTTTTTAGTAATCTGGGGTGGAAGCCATCAGGTCCAAATGACTTGCTGGAATTCCGAGAGACCGGCGCTTGAGAAACTCTTCTTCGTGTATTTCAAAACTTGTTAACTTCGAGCTCACTGGGTGCTCTTCATATAAATCAAAACTGTTCAAGCTTTCGTCCGTGAAAACGCTGCTAAAACTGATTAATAATACTTGTCTAGCCTTCAACAGATAACAATTTGCGCTGATATACTTTTAAATCACAAATACTGTCCTCTGTTTCAGACTTCGAGCTAATGATCTGGGCGCTACTCAATAGCTGGAATACTGTTAAAGTCCTTATCCCTGAATACGCTACAAAATAATTGATACAGAATGTTAGCCTTGCCCTCAGCAGAGGATATCTTTCGCTGAGCTACTTTCAACTCAGCCTCTGAGATACCATCGTTTGTCATAACACTTCGAGCTAGCGAGTCATGCTACAAATATGGCTCATTGCGTCCTCCAACGATGGAAGTTGCAGTTGGTGTTCGTCTTGGGTCACAAGTGTTGTACAGTTTCCAATATATATATACGAAAATAAGCATGTACATGACGCATAATTGTTATAAATGATATCATTAACGATTAATAAAGTTATAGAAAAAGTTTCTTCGCTGATAAACAGATTTTTAGGCGATTAAAAAAAGTTATTGAGTGGCCAACAAATCTAAACGCAGTGAACCAGCCGAGTTGGAATGCGCGTTGGATAGCATATTTGTTCGTATTGCCTCCAATTTCTCCTACCCACACCCTAGAAATAGAATTTTATTGTCATGAATTGCAGTTGGAAGAAAATCTTGCATGGCAGAGCATACAACCTTTCGTGAGCAGGAAATTTTCTCCATTATTATTACGGAAGAACTCATTGCTTAATTTTGTATTTAGTTACCCATCATGTATTTGTATAATAAATTTACCATATATGGAAGATTTTCCCTGAATAAACATACCTTAGAATCTTATTTGAAGTTTGATATACATTTGCTTACCGATAAATTCCAAAATTGAAAAATTCTGGATTTGATACTTGGGAAAAAAAACCTTAAATGAACAACTTAAATCAACAAAAGTGTTGCGAGAGTGTGGTCCGCGAATGATTTCGAATAGATTATGCGTATTTTATTTTCCATATACATAATTACAAATTTTTGTGGGCACCGGGCCTCCTAGAGTTAAAGTGAAAGACGTTAGGAAATGTTATGATGTGCGTAATCTTAGTATCCTCAGTAACAAACTTTTGAACTTTTGCGCCTCACTCTGGCCGACGTAACAGTCCCAGGCCACAATGGATCGCCGCCACACATGTCAGGCCATGGATCACTACTCTCCATTGGATCACTACTCTCTACTGGATCACTACTCTCTACTGGATCACTACTCTCTACTGGATCACTACTCTCTACTGGATCACTACCCTCTACTGGATCACTACTCTCTATTGGATCATAAGAGAGATAACCTAGTGATGAGAGATAACCTAGTGATGAGAGATAACCTAGTGATGAGAGATAACCTACACTTTTAATAAATGCATTTCTTTCACTATTTTTTTGTACAGAGATAAGTTGGCTTCAAAATTAGATAGCGTTGATGTGAAGCTCGATGCTTTATTTTAAGAGTGATTTTTGATTATTGAGTTTTTCAGTGGGAAATATATGCCTCCAAAGAGATATTCAATATTGTGACTCGGCGTGTGTATTATCCTAATATTTCGAGTTAATTATATCTAATAGAAGTCTAGAACTTTTGGAAGGGAGAACTGCCCGTAGTAGTACGAGGTGCATGGAAGTCGTGGAGTTCAATAGCATCGAGGCTTGGCCTTGTCCATCCCGGTCCATTGAGGCTTGGCCTTGTCCATCCCGGTCCATTGAGGCTTGGCCTTGTCCTTCCCGGTCCATTGAGACTTGGCCTTGTCCTTCCCAGCTTGTGCTGGCTGATGAAATGGGTGGCCTGACACCTCATCATACGAGCAATTGCATC
The DNA here is from genome assembly GCF_000764305.2 of Hyalella azteca. NCBI lineage: Eukaryota > Metazoa > Arthropoda > Malacostraca > Amphipoda > Hyalellidae > Hyalella > Hyalella azteca. Next base: position 86,353 of record NW_025943639.1, on the reverse strand, counting down.
ACTATAGCAATTCAGCATTGGGACATTGCATAATTATAGCAATTCACCATAAAAACACAAGAACATGTAGGTTAGGTTTGGTAAAATTTGTTATGGATGAAATGTTCCGATGATGGATTGCTAGAGTGATTAAATGTCTCGTGTGATGTGGTGTCTGGAAATGGATGGGATGAAGTCTATTCATCCAGCGACACTCTCGAGCCATTAAAATATATGATACAATAATAGCTGTTTCAGCGTTGATCAGGCCGTAGACCTGTCACCGATTCTTATCATCGCGGAACATTCACAGCTTGTTGCGGGTCTCGAACACGCAACTCACTGCTCCTGTTTCTGTTCTTACTCGCCCGGCCACCTCGCCGACTCCTGACCGGAACTGTAGCAGGTAGCTGTGATCGAACCTGCACCTCTCTGCTCCAATCCTGGTACTCAGGGCCTATACTTTTAAGAAAAAAGTTAAGAGATCGTAAGTTCATCAGCCAATCATTGACGACCTTTCCAGCAAAATTCACCAATCATAGACAAGAAAATAGAGCGTAAGTACTTACGTTCACTTAGCAGGTTTTGAAAGTATGGCCCCTGCTGAACTGTAACCACTGTGCCACCCATGCCATTGGATAAGTCTGCAAATTTATATCGAGTTATCACAGTAGGGAAATGTCAGCATTTGTCTTGAGTTTGGCCGGAGCTTTGTACAAAACATATTCTGGAAAAGGGGTCATAATAATTAAACTCGCATCAATTCAAGTTGAAAAGACTTCTTACAAGTTAACCACATCACTGATCTTCTCTTTGTAAGCCTTACTCGTTCTCTAGTCAACATCACCTCTTAGCATAGCGACGTCAGCGTTGGTTATAACATTAGACTTGTCGCCGATTCTTAAAATCACAGAACATTCACACCTTGTTGCGGGCCTCGAACATGCAACTAACTGCTTCAATTTTGCTGTGCATAAAGTTGCTCATACACGGAGCTAGTATTAGCTGCGAGTTTTCACACTCCCAGTTTTGCTGGCAGAAAGGGCATACAGGAGTAGAGTATTCGGACCAGGGCCTATACTTTCAAAACTCGCTAAGTGAACGTAAGTACTTACGCTCTATTTTCTTGTCTATGATTGGTGGATTTTGCTTGAAAGGCCGTCAATGATTGGCTGATGAACTTACGATCTCTTAACTTTTTTTGAAAGTATGGGCACATGGGCCTATTTCTTCAGTGCCGACACTTCTATTCTATTATATAGTTGCCACTCTTACCGAGGAGGTGAAAAACTTTGTAGATCAGCGTAGAGTGTGGGTGAGATAACTAATAAGGTCTCATTCATTTCATTGTTCATTGATACAAAACTGAAAAAATCCTTCGTGGAGAATAAGTCGCACATTGCTGAGTAATTAGGTAAATTAAGTTACTATCCGTCGGGTAAAAATTACCATGATAATATTATGGCAAGGTAAATTTTTCTTAGATTTTATATCTTACTACATGTACATGACATGTTACATTCAAGTTATATCTTGCAACATGTACATGACATCGCTTGGGATACGCGTTCCAAGTTCAAACTTCAACTCGTCTGTTAAAAGTCGACTTTCTGTAGACGGTTCACTAGCTGGTGAATCGAGGGGTAGTGTGGTGCTGTGTTGACAATTAAAAAATATTATTCATAATCAATTTAATATTTACATTTTTGAAATGTATTGAATGAAATAAAATGAACCGCAGGGGCCGAATAATTATTTTATTTTATTATCTGTACAAGCGTGTAATTATTTAGTGAACATAATAATGTTTACTTTAACGCATTCACTCACAATATTTAATACCATATCAAAACCAGCGACTGTGATGACATTGAAATAATAATGACGTTAGAATAACGAGTGGTTATATGACGTTATTAATAACGTTATAATTTTGTCGTTATTATAATGACGTTATAATATAATAACGGTATAATATATTCGTTATTATAATAACGATAATATATTCATTATAATAACGTGAATGGGTGAAAAGCAATTGAGTGCACGCCATAGGTGAGTCAAGGCACTCCTCCTGCAGCCACGTTATGTTACTTATCATTAATTACTAAGTAATTATTGCTCTATCAATAACAGTAGTTGATATCAGGTGCCTTAAACGCTCACAAGTTTATGTATCAAACAAAAATTATGGAAAAGAAAAATTTACCGCCATTTCTTACAGAAAAATGTCGCTAAATTACAGCCACTGCTAGTAGACACATAGAAAATAATGATCTTGTATAAAGATAAACTAATTATCATTGTATTTATCAATTTTAAGTATTTTTTATTTGCATAAACCTACACTTAAGCTCTAAGATTGCAACGTCTGTCATGACGGCGACACCATCACGACTAATTAAGTCTTACCAATACGTGATTAAAGTTCATCTAAGATCTTCTGATAATAACAAATAATAATCTCCTTAATATCAATAACTAAACTACTAAACATTTTTTTCTTTTATACGAGCGACGAAATCAACTGGAATTAAAACGAATAACAAATTGTCAAGCCTGCGTTACTGCCAATGGACGAAGTTTATTTTAAGCTAAAAAAATACATATAACGTTCATAATTAAATGGACATTTAGCCTTCAAATTAAAGTAAAATGTAATAACTTGAACACATTTTTCATCTGCCAAATTCACGTTTTTTATTTCGCCTGTTAACGCGAATTTATTTCGCATATTATTTCGAGGTTCCCGAGAGCGGAAAACCAAAGCACGAGCGTTCAGGTTTACTTAAAAAAATAATCATTAGAAGTCAGTTAAAATCAAGAGAATTTTTAGGTTAAAATAACCCCCTTTCACGAAGCACCGCTCAAATAATCGGGAATTTCAGTCTAGATCCAGACTGTCCCAGCGCTTCCGAGCTTCTGAATCATGTTTCCCAGTTCCACTTCCAGCGGCCGGCTCATTTTCTTCATTCTTATCTTTGTTATCTTTACTTACACATGAACTTTGTTCTGTTATTCCACTTCCTTTATCTTCTCCCGTATCTTTACCCGCACTTCCGTCGAAGGTCACACTTTCTTCACCCTTTTTATCAGCTCTTCCCCCTTCAATTTTTTCAACATTCACGTCTTCAATTTCAGATCTGGATTTTTTTCCCGAATCCTGGATCGGATTTTTTACTTTGGTCTCAAATTCCGCGGAATTCGACGACACGTCCGCTAATTTTTCCGGTTTTTCAGTCGACGTCTCAGGTTTCAATTTGGATTCATCGGCGTTTTCAGGAGAAATTTCAGCATATTTGACGGATTTATCAGGGCTGAGGGCTGTAGGGTCGATGCTAGGGGTTGTGGGGTTGGTGCTAGGGGCTGTGGGGTTGGTGCTAGGGGCTGTAGGGTTGGTGCTAGGGCTTGTGGGGTTGGTGCTAGGGGCTGTAGGGTTGGTGCTTAGGCTTGTGAGGTTGGTGCTAGGGTCTGTAGAGACCGCGCTGGGGGAGGACATATGGCGGGGACTAAAGGCCTGCTTAAGGCGCTGCTCGGCCATGTCGAAGTAGAACTCCCCGAAGACGGCGCGGTTGTGCTGCGTGAACCGCAGGAACCCGCCACAGATGCGCGCCACTTCCTCCTGTGGTGCGAGTAGCGGTTAGCTCAGCAGCAGGATATATGCATTATCATCGATCATTAAGCAGCAGGATATACGAGTCATTATTACCTATCATATGAGCAGTATTATCACCCATCATTCCATCATTAAGCATCAATTGTTTATGGTGCAATTACTACCACATAAACTTAGCCATCATGTCAGCACCGACACACTAATATTTCTCCCTGTAAAAGATGTTCACGAGGCCAGAAATAAACAGCGCTGGCAGCTCACAGAGACGAAGGCCGGTTAGACGAACAGAGACACCGTAACGGCCCATGACCCACCCTAAGTACAATGACCTACCAGGAGGACAATTGACCCACCTGCAGGACGCAGAAGGGCGCGGGCAGGGCAGTGTTGCGGGCGCCGCTGGTGTTGCTGAGGACGAGGCTGAGGAAGGCGAGGCAGCGCTCCGTCAGCAGCGTCGTCACGCGGTGCCCCGGCGCCCGCAGCTCCCCCAGCTGACAGCGCACAGATGCCCTCATGCTGGGGGACAGTGTAGGGGCCCCAGGGGGGCTGGGGGACAGTGTAGGGGCCCCAGGGGGGTTGGGGGAGGTGACTTCTGCAGGGGCGGCGCCCCCCCGGCGCGACATGAAGCGCTCCAGGGTGACCAGCACTTGCTCTGTCAGGTTAGGCAGCGCCTCCAGCGTCTCCCTTTTAGATAAGTAATATTTATTAATATTAAATAACCGGTATTAAATAATAAATAACTTTCATTAAATAATAAATAACCTTTATTAGGTAATAAGTAATTTTTGGTAAGTAATAGGTAACATTTATTAAATATTCAATTCTCTAGGGTAGAGGCAATCAAGCTTGAGTCATAAAGAAAAACTAGAACATATAATAGAAGGTAATGCTAATTATAAGTTAGTTGGTACTATTAGCTAATAATTTCCCAATCAATTTTGCATAAATATTGCAGTAAAACTGCCAATGACAATAATAATAATAACAATAATAATGCCGTGGGTGCTCACTGTTGCGTGTAGGCGGGGTCGAGTATGGGGCAAAGGTCGCGCTTGAGCTCGGCGCGCAGTGCGTCGTGGGACGCGGCGAGGGGAGGGTGTGCGTGTGTCGCTGTGTTGAGCGTCACCAGCAACACGGCCGACAACAGGCACACCTGGTGCAGGCGGTCACGCAGCTCCAGCACACGCTCACGGTCCACGCACACCGTCTGGACATAAACAAATCTTTTAAATATTTGCTCAAGTTATCGAGGCCTGAGACACAAAAATACTAGATTTTTTGCATGCCCTATCAGTTATTATAAATAACTTTTAGCGGTTCGAGGAACAGTCGTCAAAGCTATAAAATTCGTCTGTTTATATATTTGCACTGTAGTAAAATATTCTCCTTAAGAGTGTCCCACTACTTCATACCGCGAAGACATCGTACCTCAGGCAGGAGCTCATCCTGCGGCCACTGCAGCAGCTCCATGTATGCGTTGTTAAGGGCGTTGTTGCAGAAGGCGCGCAGGGCTAAAGGATCCTCGAGGAGGGGCGGGGCCTGAGAGAGTTGCCGTGTGTCGCTAGCCTCATTTTTGGGAAGGGGCGGAGCCTGCGAGGGTTGCCGCGTGTCGCCAGACTCTTTGTTTTGACGCAACAAGTTGTCGACGTGTTTGAGCACCCACGCACGTGTCAGCTCCAGCCCGTCCTGCTGGGTTGCTAGGAACTCCTTGAACTTTTTGCGTTCATACTCGACGATCTGAAATAGAAGAGAAATTGTAACAAACCATCGCATTATCAAAGAAAACGTTTACATTTGCTCGTGGATATTAGCGAAATACGGAAAGTGAAAAAAGTAACGAAACTCGAACATCTACAAGTAAATCTTAATAAATTGTGCCAGTGACTTGCAATATACTGTAAGAGGTCCATACAGAAGTGTGTAAAAAAATTAGTTCCTAGAGCACTATTTCTTTACGGTAGACATAAACGGCCACTTGAGTGGCTCATTTCCCATCCCTTACAATGAAAACAAAAACAAAGCTCTTAAAATTGGCTCTCATAATACAAGTTGAGGTGGATTTAAGCAAGACTTAATGTTCCTCGGAAGAATAGTGATGTACCCACACAGAACAACAGTGATGCTTCAACATCGTCAGCCGGCAGGCATGTAAGTAATAGTACTACACCATCACGTCACTTTCTACGCTGACGACCTCAACATTTTCGTCCCTTTCTGGGGCCGAACGCTGCAGAAGAGGGCCAAGCTTCTCTCGGGTCTTCCTATTTACTGCTAAAAAATAGTTGGCTGTAGGTCGGGCTAATCCTACTAAACCTCCTCCCAACAACCAGAAAAAGAGGCAAGACGACGGCCGTCCTTGTCTGAGCTAGAAGGATAGCCAGCGAACCAGGAGGTAATGGTCAGAGTCAGGGGAGGAGGAGGAGCATGGCTGGGTCAACGCTGACGAACGCTGCAGGGGAGGATGGCTGGGTCAACGCTGCAGAAGGAAGCTGTCACGAGGGAAAGACGGAAAAGGGCAGAAGGCGGTGGCTATCTGGTCGGACGGCGGTGAGAGTATTGGTAGAACCAAACACTTGTGAATCTAACCATTCAGATTTTATAGCAACACCACTCACATGCCTGACGATGGTTGGTCTGATCATCTGGATGGTACAGCACCACTCACATGCTTCACGATGGTTGGTCTGATCATCTGGATGGTATAGCACCACTCACATGCTTGACGATGGTTGGTCTGATCATCTGGATGGTATAGCAC